>NW_008357929.1:5374704-5409223 GCF_000622305.1 Nannospalax galili
GTGGGGAGGTGGGGAGGAGGGAGGAAGAGAGGAGGGAGGTGGGGAGGAGGGGAGGTGGTGAGACAAATACAGTCCTTCAGGAGACTCATGGTCACACGTGTGAACTCAAAGCAGCAATCCCCTAAGCCACTGCCAGGAATTTATCCTGAGGAAATGATGGGTGAATACTCAAAAATATACATGTGCAAAGGGTGCAAATGCTAAACAATTCCTCTCACTAGCAAACAAAATTTTCATGCTGATAGGAAGAAAGCATGACTGTAAAACAAAGTAAATAGGGATTTAAATTGGAGAGACTAGAAAAAGGAAAATCTGAAAGTCATTCAAAGGGCACTTGACATATGTTAGATATGCATGGAATTTTTTATTTTCTCAACTGTGAAATGGTGTCAGATACGAGGAGTCTGTTTCTAGAGAAGTTTCTTACTGAATATTTGGAGAATTTGACAAACTGTTCAGCAAACTGCAGGCAAACACTTAAAGGAAGGGTAGACATGTTCTATAGGTTTGAAAAGGTTCAAACAGGGTTAGAGATGGCCCCGTGGTTAACAGCATGAACTGCTCCTGCAGAGCACCCAGGTTTGATTTCAGCATTCAGAGTTTAGTTCCCAGCTCCAGGAAATCTGACACCCTCTGGCTCCATGGGCACCTGCACACACACACACACACACACACACACACACACACACACACACACACGCATAATTAAAAATAAAATCTTTTTTAAAAAGAAAGAAAAGGCTTGAATAAAAAGTGGAGGGGAAGGCTGGGCATGGTGGCACAGGTATGCCTTTAATCCCAGCACTCAGGAGGCAGAGATAGGCAGATTTCTGCGAGTTCAAAGCCAGTCTGGTCCACACAACAAGCTTCTGACAAACCAGTGCTTAAAAGAGAAACAACAAAAAAGTTGAGGGGGAGAGTTTGCCACTTCAGAGACTGATGAGCTTCCAGATTTTTCTGAGTGTGGTTTGATAGTCTAGGATGCCACCTTTATTCCTCATGCTCCTCAACCCTGCTCTGAGTTCAGGGTGGGGAACCCCTTAAGGTTCCATCTTGAGGGGATGGAAGGAAGAGCCTCTGGTCTACAGTTGGCTCCTGTGTTTGGTGGCCTCTGCTAAGAGATCTTGTCCCAGCCCACTGACACCTTCTGCTGAAGTCCATGCTCCTGGCTCTGTGTCCTCCAGATTCTTGAGGTCAGCACTCTACACCCCCCTCACCTAAGAAAATGGCTCTGCCATGTGCTCAGGTTTACACCAGACACTGATAATCAAAAACTAAATGTGATAGATGTTAATTATAAATTGTGCAATTGATATGTAAATTCTGTGCCTTTGCTATTTGTACAAAGGAAAAATTCAGTTTAGCATAGTTGCAGGAGGCCTGCCTAACCCTGGCTCCATCAACACCACCTTTGCCCACATGTCTGGCAGCATAAATATAAAGCTGAAGTCATTTACTGCTCTCCACGAGAAACCCTACTGCATGGTTGCCTCTTCTTAAAGATGGAGGGGAGGAAGAGGAGACATCAACTTCTTTCATCTTTTCCACCTCCTTCTGGATTCCACTCAATACCTGAAACCAGGAAGTGAAAATCCCCTCCCCTGGGTTTACACAGAGTACCTTTCTCAGCATCCTAAACCCAGATGCAGACCCAGCCCATTCTGGATTCCACCCAGTAGGGTTCCTAAGGTGTTTTCTTACATGACTGAAGGGCCCAAGTCATGCTGGCTTTGGTTTCAAAACTGCCTTTTTCCAGTCTCAAGCCTGTAGTCTTAGAAACTGTAAGTTTCCCTCACCCTAGACTGCGGGCTGTGACTAGACAAGCCCGGGCATGCCCAGACATGTTGCCACTCTCCCTCCCAGAAAGCCATAGATTAAACAAGTCCAGGCAAGTAAAATCCATATAAGGCAAAAAACAGAAACTCTGGCCCCACCGATAACAGCCAGCACATTCAAAAGCCCTGAAGGCAGTTCCCACCAATGAGAAACTTCCCCGTGCTCAGAACCTGGGACCATCCAACCAATTTAAAGTATGTTGGCACACGCATGGGCTCCTTGAACCAATCAAGATGTGACTCTGTTATTCCCCTGTCCCTTTGTCTAAAACCTATAAAAAGCTTCTTCTCCTTGCGATCGGGGCTCTCAGATGGATCCACCATGCTGGTTTGGTCTGGGAGTCTGAGCTTAAGCCCAAATAAAGACTCTTTGTTCTTACATGCTCTCTGGACTCTGTGGTAAGTCTTGGGGATCTGTTCTCTGGGCACAACATTTGGGGGCTCGTCTGGGATCCCCAAGACACCCCCCCCCCGCACTGGACCCCAGAGCACAAAGTCTGCCTGATCCGATCGATGAGTATCTTTTGTCTTTGTGTATTTAGTCTTTGCACGCTTTTGGTTTTTGGGCCCAGCTCTGAGATTGCCTGTTGGAGGTTTAGGTGGACATGCTGGAAGGCCCCAGGCCATGGGACTCCAGAGACGTCCTGGACCCACCTCATAGGGATTGGATTCCCTTGGTAGACTTGGAAGGATGGAGCGGGTTGTGCCATCCAGGAGGCGAGAAGCCATCGTCCTATTTTCAGTTTAAGGCACCTATTAATCTTGTGTTATTTCTGTGTATGTTTGTGCTTTCTGTTTTGTTTGTGACTCTTACTGTGTTGGAAGAAATGGGGCGGAACCAAGTAACCCCTCTCAGCCTTTTCCAGGATCACTTCTTAGAATTCAAAGCCCAGGCTGATAGCCTGGGGTTAGGAGTAAAGAAAGGGAAGCTCTCTGTGTTTTGCAGGAGTGAATGGCCAACATTTGGAGCTGGCTGGCCTGAAAAGGGAATGTTTGACCTGCCTACCATCTACAGAGTAAAGGATATAATTTGTGGCCATCCAGGCCACCTGACCAGGTTCCTTACATCATGACCTGGCAGGTTATGGTGGAGGAGCCTCCAAAATGGCTAAAGCCATTCCTTTCTCCTTTCCCCACTGGCCCAAAGCCGACTGTCCTTGCCCTGTGCGAGGATGAGTGGCAGAGAAATGAAACTAAACCATCTGCACCCCTCTACCCTGTTTTGCAGGGAGGTACAGGGGAAGACTCCTGCTTGAGCCATCTCCCTATCAGCCTGTTCCACAAGTAGAACCCCAGGATGCTCCAGGGGAGGTGGAGGCAGCCCCAACCCAGGAAGCAGAAGGACACCCTCCCCCGACACAGAGGAGAGTCCAAAGGGGGCAGCCATGGCCAGTAGGGGACTCTATTGTCCTCCCCCTCTGGGCTGTGGGGCCCCTCACTGAAGTGGGGGACCAGCAGATGCAGTATTGGCCATTTGCAACTAGCGACCTTTACAATTGGAAGTTACAGACAGCTAAATTTTCTGAAAAGCCTCAAGGTCTAATTGATTTGCTAGAATCTGTTCTGTTCACCCACCAGCCCACTTGGGATGATATTCAGCAGCTTTTGCAGGTCCTGTTCACCACTGAGGAAAGAGACCAGATCCAGGTTGAAGCCCACAAGCTGGTCCCTGGGGTGGATAGGAATCCTACCACCAACCAGGCCCTGATTGATGAGGCTTTCCCCCTGGTTAGGCCAAATTGGGACTTCAATATGGCTGAAGGTAAGGAGAGGCTCTGGGTCTACCACCAGACTCTAATGGGGGGGTCGCCGGGCAGCCACAAGACGCCCAACCAATTTGGCCAAGATTAGTGATGTGCAGCAGGGGAAGGCAGAATCACCAGCAGCATTTCTAAAAAGGATCCTTGAGATGTTCCGTACCTACACCCCAATGGACCCAGAAGCACTCAAGAATAAGAATGCAGTGATACTGGCATTTGTGAACAAGTCAGAACCCGATATTAAGTGCAAATTACAGAAATTGGAAAGCCTGGCTGATAAAACCTTGCCAGAACTTCTGGCAGTGGCTGAGAAAGTTTACAATCACCGAGAGTCCCAAAGACAAAGAGGCCTGGGTCGCCACCACTGCCAGCGCCAAGCAGACCCGTGACTTTGCCAAGATTCTCCTGGCCATATCGACCAGATCCCTGGGTGAAAGAGAACATCAGCTGCGATGCCTATCTGCTGAACAAGGTAGGAAATGCCCAGAGGGGCGACCAAAATTGCAGAGAAATCAATGTGCCTATTGTAAGAAAATGGGCCATTGGAGAAAGGAATGTCCAGAAAGACCGGCCGGGCAGGAACAGGTCCATGAAGGAATACAAGTCCTGGAGCTCGGGGAGTTGAGCAACTAGGGAGGACAGGGTTCAGACCCCCTCCCCGAGCCCAGGGTAACACTCAGAGTGGAGGGGACTCCCATGAATTTTCATGTAGATACGGGTGCTCAACATTCAGTGTTAATCAAGACCCAAGGAAAATTATCAAAAAAGTCCTGGGTACAGGGGAGCAACTGGCATGAATCAATATTCATGGACCACCTGAAGAAGAGTGGACCTAGGCATGGGCTGGGTGTCCCACTCCTTCCTAGTCATGCCTAATTGCCCCTACCCCTTCTTGGGTAGAGACTTACTCACCAAGATTGGAGCCCACTTATTTATTTTTCACCTAAGGGGTTTCATTTAATAGATAAAGGGGGCCACCCCATTCAAGTATTGACCTTGCAACTGGAGGATGAGTTTCAACTGCACCAGAGGCCTAGTCCACAGCCAGGGGAAAGAGATTTCTGTCTGGCTGTGGGACTTTCCCTTGGCATGGGCTGAGACTGGGGGGATGGGGCTGGCAGCCCACCGGCCTCCTGTCTGGGTAGAGCTGAAACCGGGAGCACTTCCAGCTCGGGTGAAGCAGTACCCCATGTCACATGAGGCCAGATCAGGGATTACCCCACACATCCAGAGGCTAAGAGACCAGGGCATTCTAGTGCCCTGCCAGTCCACATGGAATACACCTCTCCTTCCGGTAAAGAAGCCAAATTCAAATGATTACCAGCCAGTGCAGGATCTGAGAGAAGTAAATAAACGGGTCATGGATATCCATCCCATGGTGCCCAATCCTTATACCCTCCTGAGCTCCTTGCTGCCCTCCAGGAGCTGGTATATTGTACTAGATTTAAAGGACACCTTCTTTAGCCTGCCCTTAGCCAAGGACAGTCAGCCATTCTTTGCCTTTGAATGACAAGACCCAGAGATCAGTTTCAACGGACGACTGACCTGGACTCGCCTGCCTCAGGGATTCAATAACTCACCCACTCTCTTTGATGAGGCACTTCATGAAGATCTGGGTGAGTACAGGCTGGAACACCCCCAGCTCACCCTATTGCAGTATGTAGATGACATCCTGATAGCTGCGGCTGATGCTCTACTATGTCAGCAAGGAACTAAGAACTTATTGGTGACTCTGGGCAGGCTAAGATATCGGCCATCTGCTAAGAAAGCACAAATGTGTCAACAAGAAGTGATTTACCTAGGGTACATTCTAAAGGAAGGACAAAGATGGCTCACTGATGCCAGGAAAGAAACAGTGCTGAAAATCCCGGTCCCCAACTCCTGGAGGGCAGTGAGAGAGTTCCTGGGGTCAGCAGGGTTTTGTCACCTCTGGATCCCAGGGTTTGCTGAATTGGCTAAGCCTCTCTATGAGCCTAGAAAAGAGAATGAGTCTTTTGTTTGGATGGGGGAAAGAGAAATGGCCTTTAATGAAATTAAGCAAGCCCTCCTGACAGCCCCGGCTTTGGGGCTTCCCAATGTTACCAAGCCTTTCCACCTCTACATAGATGAAAAGAAAAAAATAGCCAAAGGAGTCCTGACCCAAACTTTAGGACCCTGAAATAGACCAGTGGCATACTTGTCTAAGAAACTTGATCCAGTAGCGGCGGGATGGCTGCTGTGTCTGCGGATTATAGCTGCTACTGCACTTCCTGTCAAGGATGCAGATAAATTGACATTAGGGCAAGAACTGTACATCACTACTCCTCATGCTATTGAAGGAGTTCTTAAGCAGCCACTGGACCGCTGGCTGAGCAACGCCTGAATAACCCATTATCAGAGCTTACTTCTTAACCCTCTGAGAATTCAGTTCCTCCTAAGCACTGCCCTTAACCCAGGGACCCTGATGTGGACGCACCCCTGCACAATTGTGCGGGGATCCTGAGCCAGGTACATGGGCTCAGAAATGACCTGACTGATCAGCCACTCTCCAATGCAGAAGCTACTTGGTTCACTGATGGCAGCAGTTTCATGAAGGATGGACAGAGGTATGCAGGGGTGGCTGTGGTAACTGAGACTGAGACTGTTTGGGTGGCAGCTTTGCGGGGACCTTGGCTCAGAGGGCCAAGCTGATAGCTCTGACTGAGGCTCTTAGGCTTGGAAAGGATAGGCGGCTGAATGTGTACATGGACAGCTGATATGCCTTTTCTATGGCACATGTGCATGGAGCCATTTACCAGGAAAGGGGGCTGCTCATGGTGGAAGGAAAAACCATTAAAAATAAACAAGAAACTCTGGACCTGATGGCAGCTCTATGGCTACCTAAGAAACTGGCTATTATCCACTGCCCTGGGCACCAGAAAGCCAATATGCCCATAGCTCAAGGAAATCAGAGGGCAGGCTAGGTTGCCAAAGAGGTGGCTTTGGAGGCCTCCCAGATTTTGCCAATCCAACTGCCAGACCCTGGCCCCCCAGTATTACCTGATCAGCCTCATTATTCCCAAGAGGATTTGAAGTTGATACACAGACTCCCCATGACTCAAAAGATCGATGCTTGGTGACATACAGGAGACCGTAGAATTATTCTGCCAAATGACCTAGCCAAAGACCTTACACATATCCACCGAACCACTCATCTGGGCACTAGTAAAATGGCTGATCTTTTAAGAAACGCTCATTTAAAAGTCCTGAATCTCTGTCCACTTGTTGATGCAGTCATCTCTGCATGTCTTAGTTGCTAGCTGACCAACACTGAGAACCATCCTAAGGAACAAGGGGCTCGATTGAGGGGCTCTAGACCAGAGGCCCACTGGGAGATGGACTTTACAGAAATTAAGCCAGGCAAGTGTGGTTACAAATATCTACTAGTTCTGGTAGAACTTTTTCAGGATGGACTGAAGCCTTCCCCACCAAGCATGAGACCACTCAGGTGGTGGCCAAGAAATTGCTGGAGGACATCTTACCTAGGTATGGTATCCCAGCCCTTCTGAGCCCCAACAATGGGCTGGCCTTTGCTTCACAGGTAACCCAGGAATTAGCTAAGATATTGGGGGCAAAATGGAAATTACATTGTGCATACAGGCCCCAGAGCTCAGGACAGGTAGAGAGGATGAATAGAACTCTAAAAGAGATCCTTACCAAATTAACTGTCATGCCATCTCCAATGAAGCCCACGTGAGATCCTCCGTGTGTTGAGGCTGGAACTTCAAGGAAGGTTGCCTCTTGGAATTGGTTGTGCTAAAACACATGCAGTGTACTTGGCATGCTTTTACTTGCTATTATCTTTCTGACTGTCACTGTATCATGGGCTTTCAGGGGCCCAGAAAGCACCTGGTGTCCTTGACACCACTGTCACTGCCTTTATTGAAATCTTTTAATTATCCTAGTATGCAGGAAGAGTTCTCAGGAACTCCATCACCAAAGAAAACTTTGCCTCCACTATTAATGAAAGCTATTTTAGATGCAGCAAGAAGTAGTCAAGCAGAATTAATGCTGGAAAGTTCAGGGAATAACGGATTTCTAGAAGAGAGACATAGATGGGTAAATATAGATAGAAGAAGGGTTTCTTGTTATTCATTACAATTCATGGATAAATTGGTAAGATCAAGACCACCGTGGTGTCTTTTGATAAACAATCAATAAGAGAGCATTAAAGAGCAAATATAGAAAGTATTTTAAAATTGGTAGGATAAGAGAAAAATATGGTTTCATGGATCTCTAACATGAGATAGCCTTTTGGGGACTTATAGAGTTAAACTAACTTAGAAGCCCTATGGCCCACTACAAACAAGCAAGGAATGTTATCAGATCGTTTTAGCTGTAGGCTGACGAATGCTGAAAACCTTCCCAAAGAACAGGGGACCTGGATGAGAGGCTCCAAGCCCGGAGCCCACTGGGAAATGGACTTTACAGAGATAAAACTGGGCAAATATGGTTATAAATATCTTTTAGTTCTGGTAGATACTTTTTCAGAATGGACTGAACCGTACCCCACCAAGCATTGAAACTGCACAAATGGTCACCAAGAGGCTACTGGAAGACATTTCCAAGGTACAGTATGCTAGCTCTTCTGAGCTCAGACAGTGGACCAGCATTCACCTCCAAGGTAACACAAGAGTTAGTGAAAGTGTTGGGGAACAATGGAAATTACATTGTGCCTACCAGCCCCAGAGTTCTGGACAGGTAGAAAGGATGAATAGCCCGGTCTGGGCTGGTCCGTCGCAATTAACCATGGAGACTGGTGGGGACTGGGTGGCTCTCCTTCCCTTTGCCCTGTATAAGGTATGAAATTCACCCTACCTGATAAGATTAACTCCTTATAAAATCATGTTTGGAAGACCCACTTCTATTCTCCCCAACCTAAGAGCTGAATTAATCACTGAGCTTGATAACCAACAGTTGCTTGATTCCCTAGAAGCGGTGGCTCATGAACATAAGAATGTGTGGCCCTGGCTGAAAGCTATCTACAAGACAGCACCTCCTCCCACTCTGCACAATTATCAATCAGGTGATTGGATCTACATCCGATGGCACCGCCGTGAGACACTCAAGCCTCGCTGGAAGGGCCCTTATGTGGTGCTGCTGACTACACCCACGGCCGTCAAGGTAGACAGAATTGCTACCTGGATACATCACACTCACCTCATCTGGAGGGCGGATCCACACCCCAACAACCCAGAGGACCTCCAGGCTCCTACACCAGGACCCAAGGCATGAAAAGTCCACCGAGATGTGGACAATCCACTCAGGTTAAAACTAACAGCCGAGTCTTGAGTTTCTTCTCCCCAGCCCTTCTCTTCCTCTTCCTTTTCCTTTCCCCAGTAACAGGAAACCCCCACGAACCCATCTCCTAACATGGGAGATCATCGACACAGCTAACTCGGAGACCCTGAACTTCACCACTAAGACAGCTCCTCTAAACACCTGGTATCCTGACTTGACCTTCGACCTCGTGACTCTACTTCGGCTGACATGGGATGATGCATACATCCAAAAACACCACTTTTATGTCTGTCCCAGTAGGAACCGAAACCAAAACACAAGGGTCACCTGTGTGGGGGGAGAACATTTCTTCTGTAAATCATGGTCTTGTGTGTTGACTGGGCATATCTGGTGGTCGGCCCCCAATCAAGGCGACTTTATAACTCTCAGTTGTGTACCGGGAAAAAGTCCAATCTGCCAAAAGCTTAGACAGGCAGATGGGACAGTTGAGGGCCATTGCAACCCGGTTAGACGTGCCTTCACTCAGGAGGGCAAAAACACCTCTATTTCCTGGAAAATAGGATTACAGTGGGGGATTTGTTTATACAGTAAGACCTGGATAGGATGGATAGACCCGGGGGCCACGTTCATGGTCCAGTTAATGTCCTCCCCGGTGGATTCCCCTAGACAAGTCGGGCCAAACTGGGTGCTGGCACCATCACCCCAGATACTGAAGAACAGGACAGCATGAGGGTCACCACCATCTCTGACTCAACATTCAGGGACAGCTAATAAAACAACCACCAGCTCCCCTGTAACTCCAGAGCAGCATAATGACCTGGCAACAGTGCCCAAGGGTCCCCTCGAGATCATAAAGGCTTCCTTCTCAGTCCCAAATGCCTCGAATCCCCAGGCAACTGAATCCTGTTGGCTATGCTTAAATGCCAGACCACCCTTCTATGAAGGCATAGCAACCATGTGGAATTCCTCAGGCTTTTCCAACTTTTCAGATTGTGGATGGATCCCAGCTAAGAACCTTTCTGTACAGTTTCAGGAAATGGGTTATGCATAGGGCAAGTACCCGAAACCTACCGCCATCTGTGTAACACCACCTACAGGCCCAAGAATCACATGGGGTATTTGGTACCCCCAAACAATACTTGGTGGGCATGCTCTACCAGCCTCACCCCCTGTATCCACTTGCAGGTTTTGAACCAAACTAAAGAATTCTGTGTTCTGGTTCAACTGCTCCCTCAGATTTCCTATCATTCAGACTATGAAATGATGGCCCTCATGGAGCCCCTAACAGCAGGATTAGTTAGGCCGAAAAGGGAAATCATTACAGCGATTCTCATGTCCTCCCTTCTAACAATCAGAATAGGAGGAGCCATCGGGACGGGTGCAAGTGCCCTAGTCATTCAGGACCAAAACTACAACATCCTTCCGATGGCTATAGATGCAGATTTGCAGGAATTAGAAAAATCCGTTTCAAAACCGGAGGGGATTAAACTTGCTCTTTCTACAACAGGGAGGCCTATGCGCTGCCTTAGGAGAAGAATGTTGTTTTTATGTTGATCACTCCATGGTGGTCAAAGAATCTATGGCCCTACTAAAAAAGCGTTTACAGGATAGGAAATCAGAAAGGGAAAAAACTCAGTCTTGGTATAAATCACTCTTTAATGGGACACCCTGGTTGACCACCTTACTCTCAGCCATGATAGGTCCACTAATAATACTTCTGCTCTTACTTACTTGTGGCCCTTGCATCTTAAATGCCCTGCTCAAGTTTATTCAAGAAAAATTGCAAACTATCCAACTAATGGTTCTGTGCACCCAATATTCCCAGCTAAACCAAAGACAGATGCATATGATGATATAGAAATGGTCCTACAACCCTGATTGCGCCGGCTAGCCACTTTTCTCTGCTTCTGTACAATTGCTTGCTTGCTATGGTTTAGAGATTTAACCCATGCCATAACTCAAGGGGGAAACGAAGGGCCTAAGTCATGCTGGCTTTGGTTTCAAAACTGTTTTTTTCCAGTCTCAAGCCTCTAGTCTTAGAAACTGTAAGTTTCCCTCGCCCTAGACTGCGGGCTGTGACTAGACAAGCCCGGCCATATCCAGGCATGTTGCCACTCTCCCTCCCAGAAAGCCATAGATTAAACAAGCCCAGGTAAGTAAAATCCTTATAAGGCAAAAAACAGAAATTCTGGCCTCACCGATAACAGCCAGCACATTCAAAAGACCTGAAGGCAGTTCCGCCAATGAGAAACTTCCCCATGCTCAGAACCTGGGACCATCCAACCAATTTAAAGTATGTTGGCATACGCGTGGGCTCCTTGAACCAATCAAGATGTGACTCTGTTATTCCCCTGTCCCTTTGTCTAAAACCTATAAAAAGCTTCTTCTCCTTGCGATCGGGGCTCTCAGGTGGATCCACCATGCTGGTTTGGTCTGGGAGTCTGAGCTTAAGCCCAAATAAAGACTCTTTGTTCTTGCATGCTCTCTGGACTCCATGGTAATTCTTGGGGATCTGTTCTCTGGGCACCACAATGACAACTCTAAGACAGCCACACCAGATCCTTACCAGCTTGGGACAGTCTTTCCTTCATGACACTCTGATTCCCAAACCCAACCTGTCTGTCACTTGAGGTAGGCTTGCTTATAAGGAGAATGACCTTGCCCTCTGACAGCAAATGACCTGGGGGCCTGTAGATTGCCACCTCACCCCTGCTGTGACCTTTTTCTTTTTGTATCATCTATTTATCCCTAACCTCATTGGTTTCTATGCACCTGTCTTCATATTCTCAATACCACCAAATATCAACAGTCTTCACCTCCTATGGTCTACTGCTATGATTGCGGTATGCTTTGAGTATGTCCCCAAAGGCTTGTGTGCCAGAAGCTTGGTTCCTGGTGTGGCAATGTGGGGAAATAATGGAACCTTTAAGAGATGGGTCCCAGTGGAGAATGATGAGGTTGCTGGGACACTGTCCTCAGAAAGGATTAATGTAGTTTTCACAGCACCCCCGTTAGTTCTCATGAGAGTGAGTTATAAAAGAGCGAGCCTCGCTTATATGGAATAGTTTCTAATACAACAAATACAACTATTCTAATACAACTATCCAGTATTGCAACTAAAAAATCTACTGCAAAAACTTCCCAATCTCATTATAGTTTATGTTTTGCTTTGCTCTACTTTGCTTTGGAGATAGCCTCTCACTGATAACCAGCCTGACTTCAAATATAAGATCCTTTTGCCTCAGGCTTCCAAATGCTGGGATTGCAGACTGCCTCACTATGCCCAGCTATTTAAATGTAATTTTGAATGTATAAACCACTTGTATATTTACATTTTTTATGCATCTGAGTGTTCTGCCTGTATGTATATAAGTGCACTCATGTCATACAATGCCCAGGGACAGTTGTTAGCCGCCATGTGGGTGCTGGGAACTGAACACTAGTCCTCTTCAAGAGCAGCCAGTGCTCTTAACTGCTGAACCATCTCTCCAGCCCCCATATTTATATTTATAAAGCATGCGAGAAGGTATAAATCACAGGCTCTCTTTCTCTTTCTATAGATAACTTGCCACCAGTTTCTGGGGTAAGCTTTCTATGTTTTTATGCAAAAATGAGCAAATTTGAATAGATATTTTTGTGTCTCCTTTTTTATTCTAAATGTTGCATTCTTGTGCATTGTTCTGGACCTCTCTTTTTTTCTTTACAATATATCCTGGAAATTGCATCAGTTCTCAGCTTTTGAGTTCCATCATTCAACATGAGTTATCCACCCAGCCTCCTACTGATAAGCACTTGCTTTGCTCTCAATCTTTTCCTATAAGAAATAGCACCACAGAACACCGCCTGTACTTACATTGTTTTTTGTACTTGTGGAGGTGTGTCTTTGGAGTAGGTTTCAAAGCAGTTTTGCCAGATCAACAGGCTATTGTATATCTATGTTTTCATTGACAGTTTTAGTATTTTTCTAAATTCTCTCTAGCAATTTTTACAATTTTTCACCCACCAGAAAAGCATGTGTGCATATTCCCTGCTTGCCAACAAAATGAGCTGACAGTGTTCAGATTTTCTTCAACCTAACTAGGCATGATTTAACATGAATTTCTCTTTTTTAAAGAGGTGAGCATTTTCTTATTTAGAGGTCATCTGCATGTATATCATCTTTTATAAATTATTGGACTTGTTCACTTGCCATTTGTCCTGCCCGATTTTCCCCCGAGAGACCCTTGAGCACTCTCTGGGATCCCAGAGAGCACAGTTTTAACTAAACCATCACAGTGTTTCTCTTAAGTTACAGTTTGGGGGCTAAGAATGTTTTTCTTGGCTTGCCAATAAAGTTTATGCTATTTGGAAGAGGGTCACTTACAGAGGCATGTGCACCCGTGAGCTTTTTCTCTCCCACATTTGAGACCAGTGCCTCCACTACAGGCTCCACTTCCTAGATGAGGAGTCCCCTCCCTTTTTTTCCCAGTGCGCTCAGCATTTCCTGTGTCCTTTCCGCCTCTCACCGTCTTCAGCATCTGTCCTTAGACCCGCCTCCTCACACAATTGAAGCTGACTGATTGGGTGGGAGGAGTGACTGTCTCAGAGGACACGCCTACCCAATGCCATTTATTTATAGCTGAAGGATATTTTTGTCTTTTTTTTAATTTCTAAGAACTATTTATATATTAAGGACATAGGGTCTGTTACATCATTTGTAAACTTGTCCATGACCTCACTGGTTTCTATGCACCTGTCTTCATATTCTCAATAACATCAAATACCATTTTCTGTGGTGTACAATATACCTTTGTAAGGTATATTGCAAACATTTTATTCCATTTTGTCATTTGCCATTTGATTACACACACTTGATTACACACATTATAAAGCAGTTTTAGTTGTTACAATGCTGCATTTTACAGTTTTTCCTGCTTTGCTCACCCTGCAGGGGAAGACCCTGAGGTCATAGGGCCTCTAGGTCTTCCAACCAGGACAACCAGGACAACCAGGACAGCAGGCTCCTCAAGCTCTACCTTTACAGGAACTAGCCCTGAGGGATGCACCCGCCTCTGCCCATCCCACCTCAGAACTGGGGGAGAGTGATCGAACCTCAAATCCAGGCCTGTCTTTTAGAGTATAGCTTGTTCTTAAATTTATTTTTAGGGGGCAAGGTTGCTCTTGTCACCCAAGGTACCTGCTAGCCACCTCAAGACAGTGGGGGCTGAGTTTAGACAAAGAACCCAGAGTTAGGGTCCAAAGAACCCAGGGGGGGCCTTCAGTAGAAGAATTTTTAAAAAGAAGACACCTTTTCCCTAGACTTTTATCTGAGTCCATCTTCCTTCCTTCCCCACGTCCATGAGATTTTCCCGGCTCCAAAAATCTAGCCAATTGGAAGAAGGGGTCAGGGGGAAATTATAGTGCAGATTCCCTACCTAGGTCTGACTGTTAAATGTAAGATTTGGCTGCTACCCCAGTAGAGAGGAGGGAGAATGGTAACTTGGAGTAATCCCAGGGAACCTAAAGAAAGGTCTCAGTATGGGGGTCAGGGAAACTGTTCCCTTTTCCCTTCCTAATATAGCACATATGGGTGGAATCTCCTGAGTCTGCTCCCCCAGGACATGACAGCAGATCTTTCAGAATGTATCTATATATTGTTTATTTTTCTGCTCTGAGCTTGGAGTTAGAAGAATTATAAAGAACTTGACCTAGGTTTTCTTTACTGCTTGTTTCATTATTTACATTTGGATCTGACACTTGTTTAATCTCATGTGTGATGTGAGATATGTCCCCAATTTATCCAGAGCTGCTTTCTGGACATTGTATAGTGTTCCTTCTGTCAATCTCTCTTCATATACCAGTGTGACCCTCTTTATTGTGTGGACTGTGGGATATGCTTTAACCTTTCAGGACAGCCTCCCTGTAGCTGGTCCCTTTGCTGGATTTTGGAATCATCTTTCCATCTCCAGGAGGGAAAGAGTTGGTGTTTTGCATGGAACTGCAAACTTACCACATTAACCCGGGGATAGTTGGTGTCTTTGTGATGCCGAGCCATTTTCCCCACTAGCAGCATTTTCAAGTTCTGTGTATTCTTTAAGGATTTTATCATGTCTTTGCTCTGGGGTCTTCTCTTCCTGTCTTCCAACTGATCATGCAAAACTTTCTCTTCTCAACTGCTCCTGGTCTGGCCAGTTTGAAAGCACCGTTCTCAGCGAAAATCAGCGTCATCCTTCAAATTAAGGTTTTAGGTTTAAATATTTAAAGATTTTTAATTTTTTAAAAATTTTATTTATTTATTTTTATTTGTATATGTTTTGCCTGCATGTATGTAAGTGCACTTGTGGTAAAATGCCCATGGAGACCAGTAAAAGGTGTTAGATCCTATGAAAATGGAGTTACAGCCAGTTGTTAGCTGCCATGTGGGACCCGAGACCCAAACCCAGGTCCTCTGCAAGGGAAGCCAGTGCTCTTAACCACTGAGCCACCTCCCCAGCCCCAAGATTTCTAATTTTAATTATGTGTATGGATATGTGCCTGTGTATGCAAATTCAGGTGCTTGCAGAGGCCAGAGGTATTGGATCCTCTGGAGCTGGAGTTACAGGCAGTCGTGAGCTGCCTGATAGACATATTGAGAGGCAAACTTGGATCTTCTGGAAGTGCAGCAAGTACTCTTAATCATCTCTCTAGCCCTATGATTTAAATCTTAATTTCTACCCTCTACATCAACTACCTTTCTTCCAGAGTCTCTGCTGTCACAGTGTCATTTGTTCTCAGTTTCATGGCTTTGGTAACCAGCCAGTGACCTTTGATCTCTCTCCCAGGCCCACATATTGCCAGTGGATGGTCATATTCTTCCTTCCCTGGAAACTGCTTGCTCTCATCTGGCACCTTTCATTTCATCTATCATGAATCCCCGGGGAAGGCCCTGGACCATGCTCACCTCTTTGCAAGCTCCTTCACTTAGAATGGCCTTTTCTCCTATCCTACTAAAACATTCTTCCCTGCCTCCATCACAGCACTCCATGCTCCTGAGCCCATCAATCATCTCAGTCCAGTGCAGACTTGTGACAGTAGCTGTCATCTCCTCTAAACCCACTGAATGCCACAAACCTGACTGGCACCCTCATGTCCAGTCGTCTCCTTGTGTATTACCAGTATGTGACATTGTGTCCTTACCTGGTCACTCCAGCACCAGCTTTGTCTGTCTCTCACAGATTAAGATTTGACATTTTCCAGAAGTTTCCTCTGCTTAACTTTTTAAATATCCCAGCCTGTATCATAATCCCTGAACCAACTGTCCCTGATCTCTTCTCATATAGTTAATGAGGTGATTCATCGCATGACTTTGGCTTCCAATGGAACTGCACTCTTCTAATGTGATATTTGCTGGCTGCATTGGTTTCTTTTCCTTCCCTGGGCTCCAGTTTCCTCTTCAGTAATCATAGCTTATCCTAGTGCCTCTGACATAGTGTTTATACAAATATATGTGAACTAAGCTTGCAAAATCTATATAGTAGTCCCCAAGAGACATTAAGAATACTAGCAATTTTTACCCTTGCATTAACAGTAAGTGCTTATAACAGGCTGCGCCACTGAAGGCAGACAGGAGATTCACTTTTATTCTGTTGGCAGAATGGATATGCTTTTCCATACCATATTTCTGAAAGAATTTTTGGAATAGTTAATATATACACCAGTTCAAAAGTTTCAAAAGGTAAGTAAGGGCCCAGACCTTAAGAGACTGCCCAAGAGTGCCTGGATCTGGTCTCTGTGTGGTGGTGAGCTTCCTAATCTTGGCTGTGCTCATCCCCCTACATTGGGACCATGTGTGGCTCCTCCCACTGCTCCACAGCTCAGCTTTTCTGCCCTTCAGTAGAGGCCCAGACCTAACAAACTACCTGAGAGTGCTAAATCTGTCTTCTTGTTAGCAAGCTTCCCAAATTGTGCTGTGACTGCTTGCTAGTAGGGGCCGAGACCTTAGGAGGAAACTTGAGAGTTCCTGACTGGCCCTCTTCAGGAGCTCCTGAGTAGCTGGACTGAAGCCATCTGGTCCCTCCAATATAAAATCAAAAGAGAGAACCTAAAGCTTATACCAACAAGCTTTACATACCCAATAAGAAAACAACCAAGGCACACCAATAATACAAACAGAAGCAGACTTCAGTTCAACAAAGGAAGACTTGAGTTTCGTTCCAGAATCATAAACAACAAAAGAAGTCCGTATGCCAAAATCACAATGGAAAAATAATAATATGGAAAACCAAAATAGTCTGTTCCCACCAAACACCACCAGTCCTGTAGAAGAGTTCTACAAGGAGAACCTTCTAGAGATAACCCAGGACACAGGATTTAAAAGAACAATCATAAAGATGATCAAAGAGTTCAACCAATTTAAAGAACACACAAACAAGCAAATCAAAGAACTAAAAGAAGATAGGGACTCCCTTCTGACTAAATTCACAAAAGAGATAGAAATATTGAAGAAAGTCCAGGCTGAAATGAAGGAGGAAGTGAAAAACTCAATAAGCCAATTTGAAACAGCAGGAGAAAGCCTCACTGATAGAATGAATAAAATGGAAAACAGTATCAACACTGGAGGATAAAGTTGAAGAACTGGACCACTCAAGAAAAGATTATGAGAAATTGTTAAAAACACAGGGATGGAATATGCAAGACATGTGGGACACCATGAAAAGACCAAATTTATGCATCATAGGCATAGAGGAAGGAGAAGAATTTCAGGTTAATGGTACTGACCAGATCTTAAACAAGGTTGTAGAGGATAATTTCCCCAATAAAATACAAGAAGCACATAGACACCAAATAGACAGGACCAGAAAAGAAACTCCCCTTGGAATATCATAGTAAAAACACTAAATGTACAGAACAAAGAGAGAATACTGAAAGCTGCAAAAAGAAAAACAAGTCACATATAATGGAAAGCCCATCAGAATTACAGCTAACTTATCAATGAAAACTATGAAAGCCAGAAGAACATGGACCAAAGTATTCCCAGTTCTAAATGACCTTAGATGCCAACCCAGAATACTTTACCCAGCAAAAATGTCTATTGTAGTTGTTGGCCAGGGTAGTCCAAGAGACTCTCAAAACCACACAGACTCTTACCACAGTCATTGACTGCTCCCCAGAACTTGATGGTAAGACCCTATTGCTGAAGACAAGACATACTTCAGACACAGGGTTTGGAACAATGGAGCTGGAACTGACCTAGAAGCTACTTCTCTTGAAAGCTAGCGTTCATAGCTCTGGAGAGCACTATGCAAGCTGGTAATGGATAACATCAATTGATGGTTCAACCCCAGCTTCAAAGCCTAAAAAATCACATCAATGGACAGCAAACGACATTGGTGCAGTAGTGGCACTTTTATGTTAGGGGTAATCAACAGCTACCTAATTGAACTTAAAACCCACTCAGTGGAAGGAAACTCATGTATGGTACTATAAATCTAGCCAAATGCACATGGCTGGAGAGGTCACAGATCTTAGAGAAAACCCCAAGACTGTTACATCCCTAGATAAATGTAATTTCTTACTACGTGAAAAAAAAATGGATCCTTAAATTTACAGACAAGTATCCGAGTCACCACCCATCAAAGAAGATCTTTTTCAAGAGACAGAGATTATTACAGATTTCCACAATTGGTTACACACAGAGATTATCTGTGACTTGCCCAAGCCTAAGTGGCACATCTATGATGCAAGCTCTACACCTAAGGCTCACAGGACATAGAACAAGGGATGAAGAGAACAAAAATATAGCTTTCAGCTCTCATCAATGAAGCTCCCTCATGCAGCAGAGGGCCAGGAACACAAAAGGTCACAAATGGCCAAAACATAGAGAACAAGGGTCTACAGAGTGTGGATATTTGGTCAGGACTCTATTAAAATCCACCCACCCAGGGCTCAGGGACCATTGTGGAAGAGGGGTGGAAAGATTGTAAGAGCCAGGGAGGGGGTGCATGACTGTATAAAAATAGAGTCCTAATGCCTGGGGTCCTCCTGGGACCCTTCTCCTACAAACCCACAGCAATGCTGTCAGCATGCACAAGACCCGTGCAAGCTCAAGCAGACAAAGACCCAGCACAAAACTGTGGAAATCGACAGCAGGCCCCCATCTTAGTGGAAGAATTATTGGCAGCTGATTCCTGCTGGGTGAGGAAGAGCTGATCTTCTTAAAGGGAGGGACTCTAGATAGGCTGACTAGACCTCAATGGATGAACTTGCACTGAGGGATGTCTGGGACACTAACTTGACATGATAGGCTTTAACACAAATGATAGAATGTATGAATTTCAGTGAAAGGGGGGTGCTATAGGCAGATGCCAATGGGATATAAAGTTGACTAAGATGTTCTGTATGAAATACACAAAAATTCAATAAAAAATTAAAAATTCAAAAAATAAGAAAATGGGGAAAAATATTTCAAAAAGGTAAGCCATATCCCTCCTGTGACTCTTCAGCCATGTGGTTCTCTGGAAGGAAAGGAAAATTCTGATCCATCAGTAGATGTTTGTTGTCTAGTGACAGCTTTCACTGGACCACAGCTTACTGGGAGTCCATTTATTTCTCACTCTCTGTAAGTTTCCTCCTTCTCTGTCACTAGAACACCTTCCTGAAACCTCCTCACTCTAATTACAGCCTCACTCCTCATTTATCTATGTGGGATTCGTTCTAAGACCCCACTGGATGTCTGAAGCAACAGGTAGTGTTGAACCTGATATATAGTGTGTTTTTCCTACATGCACTTACCTGTGATAAGTTTAATTTATAAACTAAGTATAGGAAGAGCTTAACAGCAATACTAATAAAGTAAAAATATAACAATGAACTATAATAAAAATTATGTAAATGGGGGGCTGGAGAGATGGCTCAGTGGCTAAGAGCACTGACTGCTCTTGCAGAGGACCCAGGTTCGATTCCCAGCACCCACATGGAGGCTATGAACCGTCCTTAACTCTAGTTCCAGGGGAATCTGAAGCCCTCTTCTGACCTCCGCGTCATTGCACGACATGGGTGCACTCACATACATGCAGGCAATGCACTCCTACATGTGAAATAAAAATAATAAAAATTTTTAAAAATTATGTGAATGTCATCTCTGTCTTTTGAAAAGTCAAGATAAGAATCAAGTGTGATGGCTCATGCCTATAAGCCCAGGAGTCTGAGGCAGGAAGATGGTGAGTTGGAGACTAGCTTGAGCTATAGAGAGAGACCCTACCTCAAAAACAATGAAACAGGGGCTGGAGTGATGGCTGAGTGGTTAAGAGAATGTACTTCTCTTACAGAGAACCCAAGTTCAGTTCCTAGAAACCACAAGCAGGCAGCTCACAACTGCCTATAACTACCTTCAGGGGGATTTGATGCCTCTGGCCTCTGCATCCACCTGCATTCATAGCATATCATCCCACTCATAAACATACACACAATCAAAAATAATAAAAACAAATCTTCTACCTACATGCAGGCAATACACACATTACACTTAAAATAAAAAATAAATAGGTTAATTTAAAAAAAGAAAAAGGAAAAAGAGCCCAAACACCTTAGTAATATTTTCAGACAATGGTTTACCTGGAGGAACAGAAGCATGGAAAATGAAGTGTGACTAAGGGGGATTCTCTGCACTCACCCTGTTCTCTATCTGATTTGTGCCTCCTCACCAAGCGCCCTCCCACTGCCTCCGTGGTGTTCACCTGCCATGTTCAGCCACAGCTCACTTCTGTATCACTTGAACGCCATAGGCACACATGTCTTTTGAAGCTACTCACAGTTTTTGAGCCTGTCCTACACAATTTGGGTAGCTGTCTTACCCTTTTCCCACCCCTAGGCAGAGGGGCCTCCTTAAACCCCCGTCTCCAGATGTCTCCCCCCTGCAGTGTGTGGTACTATGCCTGACATGGAAAAAAAATGCTCAATGCATGTTTCTATCACTAAAAAAACAGATTAAAAATTGAGATGGAGGAATGTTCTATAAGACTAATGAGGCATAACCACCAAGAGTAATTCTGGAAAGTAGATTCAATCCTGACGTGAGGGGCAGGGAATCCAGCTTTACAACTGTTGGAATTCCGAACTGGACAAATTTGAATATTGACTGCATAAGACATGATACAGAATTATTGTTCATTTTATTAGGTGGGGAAATGCATTGTGGAAATTATCTATATCCTTAGGTGATATATAATGAAGAGTGACATTTCATGTCTGTTCCTACTTATTCTCAAATATATAGCAAATATGAGAGAGAGAGAGAGAGAGAGAGTGAAGAAGGAAGAGAAGAAAGCAGGAGAAGGAGGAGGAGGAGGAGGAGGAGGAGCAATGCACCCATATACATAAAATAAAAATAATGGAGGAGGAGGAGGAAGAGGAGGAGAGCTAAGTGTCAGCAGATGCTGCCTTTGGATATGGGAAGATCATCGGTGAAGCTTTGATCTTACCTGTACCTTTAAAATGTTTCAATGATAGAAAATCAGGGAAGGTCTGTATTGTTGATTATACTGAAAGAGCTATGGCCTCTCTTTGCTTGAATTTCTTCCTGGCACTCTGGCTCAGGGCCCCCACCCTTCTCCTCAGGACCTGGGAACCATTTTGGCCTAGAATATTGGAGCTCCTTATTTCCAGTGATACCTAATCTCCTCACAGTGGGACATGGAGAAGGCATTTGATCTAGGAGGCACGTGCTCTCCAAGGCTGACTTCATGCCCTGGCACACAGTGGTAATGGGAATGCTGCTGAGTGGCCTGGAGCCCCAGCGTCCACCCCATGGGTCTGAACATCAAACAGGAGGAAAATAGCCAGGGAGGAAGTAGCTGGGCATTGCAGGGAGGTGGGGAGCTCCTGGCCTCCCGAGCCAGCCTGCATTCTTGAGACACAATACATTTTTTTCCAGCTCATAAGGGATAAATGAAGCTCTGGGCTCCGGCTGTGGGGATTAGCTTTAGCTGTGTGATGGCTCAAAGAACAAGGCTCCTCTGTTCCCCAAGGTTGGCTAATAATATACCTATATGTCATCTGTCCCTTGTTTATCAGAGGAAGAATTCCATGACAGGAGAGAGCCAGTTTGCCTCTGAAAGCTGCCTCTTCAGGAGGCAAGAAGTTTTCATCTAAGATCTCTGTGGATGGAAATCTTAAAAAAAAATTATCTCTCTTTCCTCTTTGCAACTCACTAAACATATATTCAGAATAATCCATTCAGGCTTACATTTAAAAAGCTGGTCATCAGGCTCTATCGTCTATCTACCATCATCTATCTATCTATCTATCTATCTATCTATCTATCTATCTATCTATCTATATCTATCATCATCTATCTATCTATCATCTGATTGTGCAGGAATTAGTAAGGTAGTAGAGCTAGGAGAGGGGATCTAAATACAATAAAATATATTGAATGAAATTCACAAAATTCAATTAAATTTTTTAATATAAAAAACCAAGATGGTCATGTTACACTGTGGTACATTCAGGTAAGACAACTTACATTTGACAAATATTAGTGTGCCAAATAATTTAACAACCTAGGAAAAGCACCTAATTAGTTTGTGAGACAGGCACATCATTCTCATTTCACAGATGAGTGAACAGGGCTTGAGAGTCACACTGTCCCATCCCAAAGTTTAGGATTGGGTGAATAGGGTGTCCCTGACTCTCAGCCCCATGTTCTTTCTGGTGCAACCCATGCCCACAACTGCTCCATGAAGTTCTCCCTTCTACAGATGGTTCCCCTAACAGCCAGGCTCTTTGTTCCTACACCCACTCTTCATACTGCTTTCTAGGCTGTGGTTACTCTTGTTGTCCATGTTCTTTGGGACTTCTGGAGAGCTGTTGTTCGTCCCCAGTGCTATTCCTCTTCATGGTCTCCAGCAGTTTCCTCTCTCTCCTGCCTCTATTTCCTTACATATAAGGAAAGGTGTTTAGCAAGTGACCTTTGGATCTCTCAGCTAAACATTTCTATGACTCCATCATGCTTTCTCACTTAGATATGCTTGATGACAGCAGAGGACTCTGACGGAGAGAAGAAAGAGCAGATGATTTTAGGAAAGCTGGCACGGGAGGCCGCCAGCATCTAGCTTGTAGGAGGTATAAGCAGCTTGTATGGAGCATCTCTTCCTGGGATCCTGGGGGTGCACATGGCTATAGTAATGCAGACAGATGGGTAAGCTGGCAACTACACAGAAAAAAGCCAAGCTAATTCACATTTAATCTCAGAAGGGGACTCTGGAATTAAGAAGAACCTGCCAGCACCTATCCTCCACATGTGGATGCCAAAGTCCCAGATGTAGCCAGGGCTCTTGCACTGCCCTTCGACCATTGGAGTCTGTTAACATCTCTCTCCTCTAGGTCTTGCCTAGCTGTCTCATGTACGTTCTCTCCAGGTCCTCACAGGATGTGGACAGGAACTAGCATGGCAGCTTGGGTCAATGTGTCACTATGGAGAGCCTCAGAGAGTTCTGTCAGGTGTGGATGGTACTTTAGAAGTGATGGTGCTATATGGAAGATGGACATTTAAGCCCAAACTGGACAAGAGGGACAATGAGAAGACATGATTCCATAGTAGGCTGTTGGGGAAGCACAATTAGCACGCCTCAACGTGCTCCCCAGGTTGTCACTTCCCCTGTCTGTCCTCACTGAGCAGTCACTTCATAAAATGTGCTGCTTTAATCTGAAATTGCCTAAATCTTGGAAATGAATCATATGACTTGTCATTTATAACTTGATTTATACAAGGGAAAGACTTTGTTTTCCAATTCCAGTGCATCTTCTTGAAGTGCCCTGGGCAGGGGAGCACATACACGGGGTGTCTAATAAGTGCTCATTATGAAGACTTTGGTCCTGCTTCCCCCTTTCTCAACCAGCCTCTATTTCTGAGCTGTGGGTGGGTAGGAAGGAATAGTCCTTTTTCTTAAGTGGGACATATTGATAGACAGTTCTCTTTTAAATAAGCAACCATGGGCTACCTACCCAGCCACTTGTCCCAAAGATTTGATCAGGAAACAAACAGCAGAATAGGAATAGACAAGTTTCAAATACACACTTATTCTTTTCTTAAGGCTTAATTCTCCAGTCCTGATTTAGAAATGACCACATTTGTTAGACAACACCCACCCTCCCTTTCTCTGTGGGGCACCACCATCCTCCTCAGCCCTCATCTAGGCTGGCAGCTGCTGTTTCCTAATTGGTAATATATCTTGATAACAACGGGTCCTTAGCAGCTGTCACTGTGAATTGGCTGGCGGCAAAGCTCCCTGTCATTAATTTTCTTGTTGGCCCTACTAGTGCTTAAGAAAGGATTAAGGTAATAATGATACTAATGACACAGAAAGTTGCACAGTGAAAGAGAGAAAAAAAAGAGAAGAACAGGAAGGAGAAAAAAACTGTAATTCTTGGCACACGTTTTATAATCGACAGCCCCATCACAACCTTGGACTGTGACAAGTCTGGCTCACAATCCCAGGGGGTTTTAGTGTTTTCATCCTGTTTTATTCATTTTCTCATGTGATGAGATTTCTAAGCAAATAACACTACTGAATGTCCCTTGTTCCCAAGTGGTAGGGTCTCCCCCTGCTTCCATGAAGGCAGGCAGGAGCCCTGAAGCAAGGCAATCCCATCATATCAGACGGAGAAGCACCAGCCCTGAGTTCAGAGCGAGGCATCTCAAATTCCCAACTTTCTACAGTTGGAAGAATGGTCATGGATCCTGCTCATTTCTATATATACCTTTCCCTTGGCAACGACAAAAAAATACGTGTGGAAGGGGCCAGTTCTCAGCTTGTGGTGTCGGTCATTCTCCTTCCAAATATAGAGAAAGAATGAGCCCTGGAGGTTAGCAGTAGCCTATAAAAACCCAGGGGAGTGACTGCCCCTTTGTGGCTTGCTCCGTCGTGGTCAGAGGTAAGTCACTGCACTACCCCTATGTGCTTCTTTACAGCCCCTGCTCCTTGGAGGACAGACGTGGTGCAGCCACTGCTCTGGACTGTGGCCCTGCCTGACGTTGGTAAGGTGGATCTCCTTTCTCTTCTCAAGGTATTTTCACAGAATGAGTGTGGAGTGAGGTCTGGGCCCCAATGCCTAGCCACCCATCACCTTTAGCACCTTATCAAAGTTGGGGTCCTGCAGGTGCTTTCCTTTGCTCATTCTTTCCTTCCTCTATGTGGGCAAGATCCTGTTGGATACCTGTGGGCCTGTCTACCATGGCTTGATGTCCTCTTGTTGCCTCTCTGATCCATGGAGTAGGCAGGGGACTCTCCCACCTGGGCACTATAGCTGTTGGGTGTCTCATCCCTTCAAGACCCATGCTGTGGTAACCAGGTACAAATTTGCCATTCTCAGATGTGCATCCTGATTGCAGATAACCGAGAGACATCACCTGGTAATGAAGCTTCTTATCAGGGACTCTGTTCATTTAGAATCCTTGCCTGATTCACAATGGAAGGTCTTGCAGATTGAAGAAGGTGTCGAAGCAGGCTCTGTCTAGTTGTAGGTCACGGCCTGTCTGCCCCTCCAGTGTGCCTCAGGGCTAAGGCTCTTTACAAATGTCTAGTGCATTGTCTCGCTTAGTTGAGTCTCATCAAGAACTGGCTCACCACAGAAGCAGACCTCCGAAGCATCTCTGAACTTCTCTGTGTATGCTGTTGCAGGTCCCAGAGTCCCACAGCAGTTGCTGCCTTCTGCTGTCCTGTAGCTGTGAGTCAGGTGAGACTCTGGCCACATCCCCTTTGCTTCTAGAAGTCTTCAGGTGAACTCCTTCCTCCCAGTGGCCCTGGGGAATTAGAGAGTTTAAACATGGAAGATTGGGCTGCAGGGCAGAAGAGGGGCCTTTTCTTCCCACTGCTGCAGTCAGAGACTCCCATGTATTAGCAAGGAAGGAAGAGGAAGACGGGCTTCCTTGTGCAAGGCTGTAGCCATCTTGATTCAAAACAGTTCAAAAGTACCTTTGCTGCTTGCTGGTTAGCACACACTCTTGGAGGAATACGACACCTGGACTTCTCAGAATTGGACAGTGAGGTCTTGAGAGTGCCACTTCAAAAACCCCTTCACCAAATTGAATGAACTGAGGCGCTTGGGTTAAATAGACTATCTATGCCCTTGACATACAGTAGCAACTCAAAAAATATGTGCCAGTTAGATTTTCCCAGCACTGAATCCTTGGATGGAGCTCCATGGGGCATAGGTGAGCCCAGTTCTCTTGTGAGGGCTCCAGTGATGGAAGGGTGGCAGAATGAGGCTAGGATGGGTAGAAGCTGCCTGGGTCCTGGCCCAGGGAACAGCTGGGCTCACTGGTGGCTTTGCCTTGCAGCTGACACCATGAGTAGCGACACTGAAATGGAAGTGTTTGGCATAGCTGCTCCTTTCCTCCGGAAGTCCGAAAAGGAGAGGATCGAAGCCCAGAACCAGCCCTTCGATGCCAAAACCTATTGCTTTGTGGTTGACTCAAAGGAAGAATATGCCAAGGGGAAAATTAAGAGTAGCCAAGATGGGAAGGTCACTGTGGAGACAGAAGACAACAGGGTAAGGCTCTTGCCCTCCTTCTGCACTGGCCTCAGCTCTTCACAGTTACTTTGCATAAGCATCTATTCCTCCTCCAGCTATTTCCAGGGTCTGGGCCCCAAATCTGGAATGACGCATATGAAAAGCCCTAATGTCCTGAGAAAGCAGAGTGGGTACTGGCCTCCTTGCAGGGTAGGAGATGGGCCTGGTGGTAGTTGACCAAAGCATTTAGCTTTCAGGTGTGGTCTAACGCTGTTCACATTGTTCTGGGCCAAAGAATCAGCTTCATTGTATTGAGGGTGGAGTGCTTTTAGGACACTCTCCTTCAGTAGGTTTTCCCTGGTTCTGTTGATGGTTATCTAATCAAGGAAGGAAGGGTAAAGTGTAAGGGACTCTAGAGAACCATAAGGTCAGTGTCAAGTACCAGCCTCTCGGTATCAGGAAGGGGATGGGCAATGGAGCCCACTACATTCTGTGGGAGGATGGGAAGAATTTGAGACTTCAGAAATGCCTGAATCTGGACATGTTACAAGAAGGAAAAGTAAAAAAGGAGGAGGAGGAGAAGGAAGAGGAGGAGGGGGAGAAGGAAGAAAAGGTTGTGGGTATAGGTCAATGGTAGAGCACTTGCCTAGCGTGTGCAAGGTCCTGAGTTAGATCACCATCCCTGGGGGCAGGGGAGGGGTGATAGGGGAAGAGACAGAGGCAGAGACAGAGAAGAAGATGCAAGAGACAAAAAAAGGAAATGGTGTCATTCAGTGGGGGAGTGAAGCAAAAGGCAGTAAACCTGCCTTAAATGCTTCCAAGCACAGAAGTTTCCAGAAGGCAACTCTACATATTTCAGACAAAGAAGCTGAGAATGGGCTTCCAGAGCAGGAGGAAAAGCAGAAGCTAAACTCAATGAAGGATCATCAAAGTCTCTAGAGAGACTATGTCCAAAAGGGTGCAGAAGGGCCCATGGTCCAGCGTGATTTAAGTGACTCCTTGCTGGGAGGCAGGAGAAAGGCAGCTTTCCAGTGCACACTGTCCAGACTGGCTATTTCCAGAGCCAATCCCAGAGAAGGGCTGTGGGGCAGGGCAAGCCTGAGGGTCTGGAGGAGAGAAGAGCTAAGGCATCCCAGGCTCTGGAAACCTCTCCTGGGCTCCAGGCAGCTCTCTTTGGGTTTATCTGGCTTTTATTTGGTTGGCCCTCTGCTTACAGAAAGAGACGAATAGGCCATCAGCTTTTTCTCAAGAGTGTGAAGGTGGTGAAGAGGGCAAGATAGGGGTCTCAGGGCTGGACTACTGCTTCTTCAGAGCTCTGAATATTGGCAGACCCCATGGGTACCAGCCCTGGGGTCCAGTGCTTCTTCTCCCTTCTCTGCTGTCCATGCACAGGCTTGTGGGAGGACATACCCATTTCTCTGAGCAGGTAGGAGAGAGCAGTGGGGGCAGCCAGCACCACGGAGCTGAGCAGCTTCCTTTGGCTTCCATTCCCTGCCTTGGGCACCCACCTTCTCCACAGCAGTCCTCTTCCCTTGGTTCTGTCACCATCGTTTCACCTCAGGCCCATCAAAAAGAGAAAAGCAAAAGCCCTGAGTTGTAGAAACAAAACACGCGCTTCACCACCACCATAGACCGCCATAACTCTGTCTTCTCTCACTGTCATCCAGGTGTCTCCTCTACCAGACTGGCCTGTGGTCTCACCACTGAGGGTGCAGACTTGCAGCAGTCAAATGCCTAGGGGACATTAGTTAACACTCGTGACTCTTCCCATTGCAGACCCTGGTGGTCAAACCCGAGGATGTGTATGCCATGAACCCCCCCAAGTTCGACAAGATCGAGGACATGGCCATGCTGACTCACCTGAATGAGCCTGCAGTGTTGTACAACCTCAAGGACCGCTACACGTCCTGGATGATCTACGTCAGTAGCCACTTGCCAACAGGCTTTCCCGGGACACTGGACATGGTGGTGGAGAGGCGGGTGGTGGGGCTTTGAAAGATTCCTGTTTGACTTGCTTGTAACCAAGAGAGAGGAGGTGGGTCCGCCTCTTTGAATCCCAGTTGCCTCACCCATCAATAGAAATCATAGCTTCCCTCCTTGAGACATCTGAGATGATAACAAAGGCAAAGCACACATATATGCTTTTTAATATAATACTATATTAATATAATACTATATTTAATAATATATACTTTTTTCCCCCACAGACCTACTCGGGCCTCTTCTGTGTCACCGTCAACCCCTACAAGTGGCTGCCGGTGTACAACCCTGAGGTGGTGGATGGCTACCGAGGCAAAAAGCGCCAGGAGGCCCCGCCCCACATCTTCTCCATCTCTGACAACGCCTATCAGTTCATGCTGACTGGTGTGTTTCCAAGGGGAAAGCGTAGAGGGGAGGAGCAGGGGGCTAGACAGGTTCAGGGCCATTGCCCCATGGTCCTGGGCCTGCTTCTTTCTGGTGCTGGGTTCTAGGGAAGGATGGGTAAGGAGGGGTATGAAGGGGTAAGGAGGGGTAAGGATTCCCAGAGGCAAAAAGATCTAAATGCCTTAGCACCTTGGGGGCAGGTGAGGAGTTTGCATTTAGTATGAGTATTTGCTAAACCATAGGAAATGAATATTATTATGAGTTGGAAACAAAGATTGACAATTTTAGATGGTCCTTCTTGATAGGATGAGAAGCCATGGTTTTCAGCAGGGGCTTAAACCTCTCTGAGTCTCATTTTCAAGAAAGAAGCTCTGTACATTCCGACCTATGACTAAATAGAAGAATAAATCAGAATAAATAAGTAAATACCGGGAAAGGAATGGTGCAGTTGAAGTCTTCTGCTTGAGTGATGGGCTAGAACTAGGGAGTTCTATTGACACAGCCATCAACTCTATTTCCTTTTTTTGACAGACCGTGAAAACCAGTCCATTCTGATCACGTGAGTATCCAGGCACAGCATGTTCTGTTCGCAAAGCAGTGATTAAAGAGAAATCTATGGTGAAAAGACAAGTCTGGGGATAGGCAAGAAGACGGGCTTAGGCCTCTGAAAGCGGAAAGAATCTACTTTTGAGCCAACTGAGCTAGTGACTCAGGGCCTCTGAACCTCTGTATGGCCTCACATATTCATTTGGGGTGTGTGTGTGTGTGTGTGTGTGTGTGTGTGTGTGTGTGTGTGTGTGATGTGAAGAGCACTGGTGACATCTTGAGAAGCTTGCTTGTGAACAGGACTCATTTCTTTGTCTTTGCATCCCTCTAAATAGTGGAGAATCCGGGGCAGGAAAGACCGTGAACACCAAGCGGGTCATCCAGTACTTTGCAACAATTGCAGCCACTGGAGACCTTGCCAAGAAGAAGGACTCCAAAATGAAGGTGGGGAGGGAGAAAGGCTAACTCTGTTTCAGCTTCCATCCCAGTCTGTACTTCAGAATGAGGAGTCTTGACCCCAAACTCTCTGCAAGGAAAGGAGAACAGGCTAGGGTGTAAAAGCTTGGTGACAGCTGTGTCTTCTTAGACAACACAGTGTGTGGTTGACCACAGATCCAGAGCCCGAGATTTCTTAGAAGATAAGACTCTTAAGACTTTATAAGGAAGGTCAACTGCGGGGCAGGTCAGAGAGCTTGTTCTTTAACGTTAGACTCACAGACAGCAGCCTGGAAGCACTGTAATGAATACTTGTCTTTTGGCACAATATACTGCAAGGGTATGAAAGAAATACAGGCACTCTCAACAGGAGAATCAAGTTCAAGGAATATCCTGTCAAGAGATCTAACTTCTGACAAACACAATGTGGCTGAGTGCCTCCAGGAGGGCATGCTGTTGACTTGGTTGGACCTCAAGCTGTCAAGTCAGGAAGGGAGAGCCTGGCCTCATCAGAGCAGCCAGGAAGCCAGACTGGCAGTAAAGCTAGAGCAGCTGAACTTTTTGTTTTAAACCCACCCCACTTTGTGCCTTACAAACATATTTTTACTTCCTCCCTGGATTTCTGGCTTAGGGCACGCTGGAAGATCAAATCATCAGCGCCAACCCCCTTCTGGAGGCCTTCGGCAACGCCAAGACCGTGAGGAACGACAACTCTTCCCGCTTTGTGAGTTTGCCCTTGGTTACGATAGGATCTTCTTGTGCCCTACAAGCGAGGTGCTTGTGCTTGGTGGAACTTGGAGACCACTAGTGAGAGCGCGAGAGAACAAATAATACACAAGAGACATTTATGAGAAGTTCAATAATCCACAGGTAGTAGAGTAACAGGGGGGCAGGCCCCCAGTAGGCAGAGTTATCAGGTAAGGGATCTCTGGGGCCAGGAGAGTGTCAGGGGGAGGCACATGGAAAGAAGAGGATAAGGGGAAGTGAGAACACACATTCTCTGAGGTGGGAAAGCTATAGAACAGTCCTACAGAGAATCCGTGTAGCAAGTGTGACAAGTCCCAAGGATGAGGCAGAAGATGAGGAGCCCTGGTCAAGAAGGAGGGCATAAGCCACGAGAACGAGTTTGGATTTTACCCTAAGTACAATAGGAAGCTATGGAAGGATTCTGTAAGCAGGGAAATGACATGGTTTGATTTCCATGTTGAAAAAGCACCCCAGTTGCTTTGTTTGTGAGATGTAGGGAGCACAGGAAAAAGCAAGCATAGCAAATGGAAGAAGAGGAGCAGGGAGAGAATGCTTAAACTCAGAGTGTGGGGTTTGAGGGGCTCCTATGGATGCTGCTCAGGATTCTAGAGGAATCTTTGAGTCCAGGGTACCATTTGGCTGCTCTCTCCCCCTACACAGGGCAAGTTTATCCGCATCCATTTTGGTACCACTGGGAAGCTAGCCTCTGCAGATATTGAAACTTGTAAGTATGCCCTGTGAGTTGAGAGAGGTCTCTGAGCCATGTGGAACAGTTTGGGGGACAGGACTGTGCTTGTGTTCCAGATCTGCTGGAAAAATCCAGAGTTACCTTCCAGCTGAAGGCTGAGAGAAGCTATCACATCTTCTACCAGATTCTTTCCAACAAGAAGCCTGAGCTCATTGGTGAGGGTCACCAGTGGGGTTGGGAAAGTCGCCCTTTGGTCACTTTTAGGTCACTAGACCCAGGAGACTTGTACCTATAGCTGTAGCTGTAGGTGCCTCTACAGCCAATGGAGGACATTTATATCAGGCATGGGATGTAGCTATTCGGGCTGTGACAGTACTAATTTTTAAAAATTAATGTGTGGTATGTATGAATGCATGCATATGTGGGGGCAGGTGGCTGTGTGTGTGTGTGTGTGTGTGTGTGTGTGTGTGTGTGTGCGCGTGCGCGCGCAGGCATGTGTGTGTGTGTGGTGTAGGGACGAACATTATCAACTAACCATCCAATTAAGTTATCCATCCATTAAACCATCCATCCATCCATCATCCATCCATCTATCTATTTATCTATCTATCTATCTATCTATCTATCTATCTATCTATCTATCTATCTATGTATATATCTTTGGATCTATCTACCATCTCTCTATCATCTATATCATCAGTCATCCATTTATGTATCATGTAGGCATCTGACATCGATCTAACTGTTTGAACAATCTGACCAGATGCAAAAAAGACTAAATGGAAGAAGAGGAACCAGGAAAGAATACTTAATCCACCACTGTTTTGATGATAGTAGTTTGTACAAATCTTTGAACAGCTAAGCAGTATTGTCCTCGAGCGCCCCCTTGTGTTTCAACCCATGAACCAAACTCGCCTCACAAATCAGATCAATGCAAATAGTCTCCCACAAGGGATGGTCCCTCTGCCGCTAGCTTTGTATATGACAGTGGCATTTGCACTCACTTTCTTCACCCTCTAGCTGTTCTAACTTAGCCTCCTGGTCTCCAGCCTACAAATAGGCAAAACAACCTGGGCGTCACTTCCCTCAAACCTGGCCTCCTGTCTAGGCCCACACTCAGCTGAGGCTTTCCCTATTAACATTCATTAGCAAAACAAGAAAGTGGTTCTCAACTTACATGGCTTGAGAGACTATAAAGACCTCCCCTGGACTGGGTTTTCACATTACCTGAGCAAGGTGAAACTGTCTAGAGAGTTCTGATTCTTAATTTAGTTCTGGGTCCAGGGTGCGGGAGTGCAATTCCACTTGGTACATTTTTCATTGCATGTCTATGAACTCAAATATTCATCATTCCAGAATTGCTGCTCATTACTACCAACCCTTATGACTACCCATTCATCAGCCAGGGTGAAATCCTGGTGGCCAGCATCGATGATGCCGAGGAGCTGTTGGCGACAGATGTAAGCAGGCCCGGAAAGGTGGGAGTTCCTTCCCTATCACTGGAATGATGGACTGACAAGCTGTTCTTTCCATTGCAGAGTGCCATTGACATCCTAGGCTTCACCCCAGAGGAGAAATCTGGACTTTATAAACTGACAGGAGCCGTGATGCACTATGGGAACATGAAGTTTAAGCAGAAACAGCGGGAGGAGCAGGCAGAGCCAGATGGCACTGAAGGTACAAAGTCACCACGGCAGGCCACAGAGTCAGGGCAGAGAAGTTGGTCCCCTGGGGCCATCCAGAGCCTCTTTTAAAAAATGGTTAATCTTTCTTCCCCTTTGGAGAGGTAGATGACCCTTTTCTGGGACTAGAATGACACCACCCACTTTAAAAAATTACATTTAGTGTGTGTGTGTGTGTGTGTGTGTGTGTGTGTATGCGTGCGTGCGCGCACGCGCGCGCCATAGTGCATAAGTGAAGGTCAGAGGACAATTTCCATGAGTTGTTTCTCTCCTTCCACCCTACAAATCCTGGGGATGGAACTCAGGTCATCAGGCTTATTAGCAAGCACCTTTACTCACTGAGTAAATCTTGGTGGCCCTCTACCTGGGTCTCCCTTAGCAGTTGGAACATGCATGAGTGATGCTCTTGGTAGGATAGAAGTGAAAGGAAAAATAGTAATCCCTAGCCAAGAATGTAGTTTGATTGATAAAATGTTTGTCTTCTATGCCCAAAGCCCTGGTTCAGTCCTCAGTATTGCATAAAACCAGATATGGTAACACACACTTGTGATTCCTGCATTAGAGAGGTAGAAGCAGGAGGATAAGAAGTTCAGAGTTGGGGCTGGAGAGATGCCTCAGTGGTTAAGAACACAGAACACAGGCTGCTCTTGCTGAAGACCTGGGTTTGGTTCCCAGCACCCACATGGAGGCTAACAGCCAACTGTAACTCCAGCTCCAGGGGCTATACCATCTCCTTCTGGCCTCTACAGGCATTGTAAGAATGAATGTAACACACATCCAGGCAAAATATTCATACACATAAAAATAAACAATTTTTAAAAAGAAGTTCAAGGTTACCCTCAACTACATAGTTCCAAACCAACCTAAGCTACATGATAAACTATCTCAAAAAAAAGTTAAGTAATTTTTTAAAAAGTCATCTCTTTCTCACAGCCCTTGGTCAATATTGTAGATGCTCCCAGCTTGCTCAGATGCGGGTGCAATAACTTCAAAAGGTATGTTCCAAGGGCTTCTGGAGTTCCCCAGTGGGAAGAAAATCCTGTTATTCCTGGGGGAAGCTGGCATATTGACATACCTTTCTATTGGATGCCTTCCCTTTCCTGTCTCTTTTCCCACACTCTGATATTCCCTGATCCTCTCAAATAAACCATGCACCCTTGAAATTCACAGAAGGATTGATCCTAAACAAAATCCAAACAAAGACAGTGTGCTACTCACCTTCTCTTTGATGTGGCCAAATACCTGACAAGAAGCACCTTAAAAGGAAGAAGGGTTTGTGTAGGCTCACAGTTTGAGAGGATCCAGTCCATTGTGGCTGCAAGAGTGTGAGGCTGCTTCCTCACGTGTAGGTAAACCAGGAAGCAGAGAGCAGACCAGAAGTGGGGACCAAGCTTTAAAAACCTCAAAGCCTAGCTCTGGAGAGAGACGGCTCAGAAATTAAGAGCATGTACTGCCCTTGCGGAGGATCTGAGTTTGTTTCACCCGCTCACATTGGGCAGCTCACAACCACCTGTAACTCCAGCGCCAGGGAGATCTGATTCCTCTGGCTTCCTTGGGTACATGCTGTCACTCACTTGCTCACACCAATGCACAGACGGATACATACGCACATAATTAAATATTAAAAAGTCTTTTTAAAAAAATCTCTAGGCTGGAGAGATGGCTCAGTGGTTAAGAGCACTGGCTGCTCTTGCAGAGGACCTGGGTTCGGTTCCCAGCACCCACATAGCAGGT
>NW_008357929.1:5412140-5481653 GCF_000622305.1 Nannospalax galili
AGGTTAGCCCTGAGCATCTTCCTTGGTTGTTCTTAATCTTTTATTTTGAGGCAGGGTCTCTCACTGAACCTAGAGCTCACCATTTTGGCTGGTCTAGCTGGGCAACTTGTCCCTGGGATCCCCTGTCTCTGCCTCCCAAGTGTGGGGATTACAGGCCGACTGCCACATCCACCTGGTTTTTACCTGGGTTTGGGGGATTCAAACACAAGATCTCACACTTGAATAGCAAGCACTTTACCCACTGAGCCTTCTCCCCAACCCAACCGCACGAATTTGAACAATCTGACCAGATGCACTGAAACAAGACTAAATGGAAGAAGAGGAAACAGGAAAGAATACTTAATCCACCACTGTTTTGATGATAGTAGTTTGTACAAATCTTTGAACAGCTAAGCAGTATTGTCCTCGAGCGCCCCCTTGTGTTTCAACCCATGAACCAAACTCGCCTCACAAATCAGATCAATGCAAATAGTCTCCCACAAGGGATGGTCCCTCTGCCGCTAGCTTTGTATATGACAGCGGCATTTGCACTCACTTTCTTCACCCTCTAGCTGTTCTAACTTAGCCTCCTGGTCTCCAGCCTACAAATAGGCAAAACAACCTGGGCGTCACTTCCCTCAAACCTGGCCTCCTGTCTAGGCCCACACTCAGCTGAGGCTTTCCCTATTAACATTCATTAGCAAAACAAGAAAGTGGTTCTCAACTTACATGGCTTGAGAAACTATAAAGACCTCCCCTGGACTGGGTTTTCACATTACCTGAGCAAGGTGAAACTGTCTAGAGAGTTCTGATTCTTAATTTAGTTCTGGGTCCAGGGTGCGAGAGTACAATTCCACTTGGTACATTTTTCATTGCATGTCTATGAACTCAAATATTCATCATTCCAGAATTGCTGCTCATTACTACCAACCCTTATGACTACCCATTCATCAGCCAGGGTGAAATCCTGGTGGCCAGCATCGATGATGCCGAGGAGCTGTTGGCGACAGATGTAAGCAGGCCCGGAAAGGTGGGAGTTCCTTCCCTATCACTGGAATGATGGACTGACAAGCTGTTCTTTCCATTGCAGAGTGCCATTGACATCCTAGGCTTCACCCCAGAGGAGAAATCTGGACTTTATAAACTGACAGGAGCCGTGATGCACTATGGGAACATGAAGTTTAAGCAGAAACAGCGGGAGGAGCAGGCAGAGCCAGATGGCACTGAAGGTACAAAGTCACCATGGCAGGCCACAGAGTCAGGGCAGAGAAGTCGGTCCCCTGGGGCCATCCAGAGCCTCTTTTAAAAAATGGTTAATCTTTCTTCCCCTTTGGAGAGGTAGATGACCCTTTTCTGGGACTAGAATGACACCACCCACTTAAAAAATTACATTTAGTGTGTGTGTGTGTGTATGCATGCTACAGCATGCATGTAGAAGTCAGAGGACTAAAAAATTACATTTAGTGTGTGTGTGTGTGTGTGTGTGTGTGTGTGTATGCATGCTACAGCATGCATGTAGAAGTCAGAGGACAACTTGTGGTCCTTCCATAGCATGGGTCCCAGGGATCAAACTCAGTTCTCAGACTTGGTACCAGATGCCACTACCTCCTCAGCTATGCCTCTGGCCACATCACTTACTTTTTCTGAATCTCTAGAAAAATCCTATTTCAGATGCAGTGAGAAGTGGTCAGAGATTTCTGGAGCCCAGTCCTTCTGCTCCATAACACTGGTCACATTCTCTGATGATAAGACTTCATTGGCTTCTTGTGAACATTTAAGCAAAGGGGAAAATAAAACATACCAAGATGAAATGTCTGGATGGTTTTCCTTTCCCTTTCTGAATATGGTCTTTCCTTCCTTACCAGTGGCTGACAAAACAGCTTACTTGATGGGCCTGAACTCTTCAGACCTCCTCAAAGCCTTATGCTTTCCCAGAGTGAAAGTTGGGAATGAGTATGTTACCAAGGGTCAAACTGTGGACCAGGTAAGGGTCTGCCTCGAGGTCCGGAAAGGACCCAAGGGCCTGAGGGTCACTGTCTTCCTACTGGTTTGCTGACCTTTCTCCCAACAGGTTCACCATGCTGTGAATGCCCTCTCTAAGTCAGTTTACGAAAAGCTGTTCTTGTGGATGGTCACTCGTATTAACCAGCAACTGGATACAAAGTTGCCCAGACAGCATTTCATTGGTGTTTTGGACATTGCAGGTTTTGAAATCTTTGAGGTTTGTGTTACTTATTTATATTTTCATATATTTTGTATAGTGAGTTTTTTTTTTTTTTTTAAAGATAGGGTTTCCTCATAGCTCCATCTGACTTGTAACTTGCTATGTAGACTAGGGTGGCCTCAGTCTCACAGAGATCCACTTGCTTCTGTCTCCTGAGTGCTGGGATTAAAGGCATGTGCCACCTCACTTGGCTGGGGGCTGGGTTTTCATAGTCCTAAAGGGAAGGCATTAAGGTGGCCATCTTGTAAGAAAGCTAGACATAGTGAACAAGGTTGAAGAAAAGTGCCATACTGGGAAGGTTTGTATTATTTTGTAGACAACTGCAGTGGTTGGGGAGAGACCTCAGTTTTCAAACTGCTTACTTGTAGCACAAGGACTTGAGTTTGATCCTTAGAATGCACATAACAAAGCCAGGTCTGGAGGCAGAGACAGGTAGATCCCTGGGGCTCACTGGTCAGTCAACCTAGCTACTCAGTGATTTCCAGGCCAGTGACAGACCCTGTTTCCAAAAAAGAAAAAGGTGAATGATGATTGAGAAACAAATGAGGTTGTCTTCTGGCATCTACATATGCGCATTTGTGCACCTGAATACATACGTACATGTGCACACACATACACATGCACATACACGAAGGGAGCTGAAGAGTTTCATCATATGGAATTTTAAAAGATATCATCAAATTGGTAAGAGAAAAGAATCAAATGATACTACTGGTTTGGGAAGAACCAGAAAGGGAAGCAGAGGACTTGATACCAAGTCAGTCATGTACTATTTTATTAAATTATTTGACTGGTTCTGAGTTAGAAGCAAATGTGTGTTAAGTGACTACCACGCAGCAGGTGTGCAAGTGAGAGGAAGGTAAACTTATATCTTAGTTGAGGAGAAACAGAAATCTGTAGGGCATGCAGAGGAGTAAACAAAAACAATTGTATGATAGATGCCCAAGGCATTGGGATTGAGGGAGGAAAACCATCTAGGTGGAAGACTCCAGAGATGAGACATGGCCTCAAAGAGCCCAACCAGCCCTGAACGCACAAATGAGCTGGAGGGACCTGATCTACAACAGCAATGCTGATGGGTCTTCATTTTGAAAGAGGTCTAAGTTTCTCATGTCAACATTATATTTGGTCAGTATAACAGCCTGGAGCAGCTGTGCATCAACTTCACCAACGAGAAACTGCAACAGTTCTTCAACCACCACATGTTCGTGCTGGAGCAGGAGGAGTACAAGAAGGAAGGCATCGAGTGGACGTTCATTGACTTCGGGATGGACCTGGCCGCCTGCATCGAGCTCATTGAGAAGGTATCCTAGTCCACCTGTCTGTGCCCCCTTCCCATGGACTCTACTGCTTGTGTTTACTCAGATGCCTCTGCCTTGCCTTAAATCCAGCCAATGGGCATCTTCTCCATCCTGGAAGAGGAGTGCATGTTCCCCAAGGCAACAGACACCTCCTTCAAGAACAAGCTGTATGACCAGCACCTGGGCAAGTCCAGCAACTTCCAGAAGCCCAAGGTGGTCAAAGGCAGAGCTGAGGCCCACTTCTCGCTGGTGCACTATGCAGGCACTGTGGACTACAGTGTCTCAGGCTGGTTGGAGAAGAACAAGGACCCCCTGAATGAGACTGTCGTTGGACTGTACCAGAAGTCCTCCAACAGGCTCCTGGCACACCTCTATGCCACCTTTGCTACAACAGATGGTAAGACTCCAGACATGAGGTGGGCACTGTCCACATGTGGTCACCTTCCATTTCATCCACAGCACCCAAAAGATTCGGTAGATCCTTTAACGGTGCTCGGTCTCTTTTGTTTCTTGTAGCCGACAGTGGAAAGAAGAAAGTTGCCAAAAAGAAAGGCTCTTCCTTCCAAACAGTCTCTGCACTTTTCAGGGTAAGACAAGTGCGAGCTAATCTGCTTCCAGCTCACTGACATCACACAAGAATCAACAGTGTTGAGACTCTAACCTTGATGTATTCAAGAATAGCAATGTGATCTGAATCCGATTGCTGTCACTGTGTGAGGTCAACTGACAATATGATATACAAATGAAATCTAACAAATGTGGGATCAGAACTTATGTTGTACTGCAACTAGCTGGGCTGACTGGGGAAGCAAGTTCTCAGTTCCAACTCTCTGGTTGCCTTAAGGAGACTAGCAGGAGCCCCTCAGGTGCCTGGCGGAGTGAGACATATCTCCTGTGTTGTCTTGAGAAAATATTTTGTGCTTGGTGTCCCGCTTGCTCCCTGGAGGGAAGATGAAATGTAAGAGGTTAAGACAGGTTGCATTTCCCTGCACTTGGGACCAGAAGTGTTTCAGAAATTAAATTGTTTTTTAATATCCTGATACATATCATATATATGTATATATACATATATGAAATGAGATTTCTTGGGTATAAAATGTGAAATTCATCTATATTTCATATACATTGTGTGCATGTATTCTGAAGGTAATTTTATACGATATTGTAGCACACCACCTTATACAATATAAGGTGGAATTTTTTATTGGTGTGTCATGTCAAAAATTTTCAGACATTTGAAAGAGAAAAGTTTCAGGTTTTAGAGCATTTTAGACTTCAGGATTTCAGGTTAAGGGTGTCCAGTCTGTGTCTCAGTTGTCTATACCTTTGACCTCAGGGCTGTTTAAGACAGGGTTAATTTCACAATTCTTTAGAATTCATGATAAGTTTAAGGCATATATTTTATTTTTCACTGCCATGTGTAAGTGTTAGTGAAAGTATTCATTAGGCTGCTGAATTAAACCCGTTTTTGTTTTAGGAAAACCTGAATAAGCTGATGTCAAATTTAAGAACCACTCACCCTCACTTCGTGCGCTGTATAATTCCCAATGAAACTAAGACCCCAGGTGAGACACCTGTCAGTCTGCTAGTTAGTGCTCAGGCTGTAAAGATTTCCAAGTCAAGCTCAGGTGTCTTGCCTCTGTTCTCAGGGGCTATGGAACACAGCCTGGTCCTCCACCAGCTGCGCTGTAATGGTGTCCTGGAAGGGATCCGCATCTGCAGGAAAGGATTCCCAAACAGAATCCTCTATGGGGACTTTAAACAAAGGTGTGTCATGAAAAATGCCCTGCATGCTCCTTGATATGCATAAGGGCTAGAATTTGAGGCAGGAACTATTGGTATGAGAAGTTCCATTCAAAAGAGTCATTGTAGGAAATAATGTAAAATAAACAGTCTACCATTTGGTTAAGGTACATGTACTTGCTTCTTCCGCATTACTTTGGAACTTGCCTAATATACAAAATGGCAGGGAAAGAAAGTCCTGGTCTAAGGGTCCCGAGGCCTAGATCCCAGGCTATTTAGAAGTGTGATTATGGGTAGGTTTCTTCACCTCCTGGGAACTTAGCTTTCTCACCTGTAGTAAGAGAAGCCTGGGCTTGCTGGTCTCCAAGCATTATGTCTTTGACAACAGCCCATGATCATTTCTGTGCCCGCAATGGTAGGTACCGAGTGCTGAATGCCAGTGCCATTCCAGAGGGGCAGTTCATCGACAGCAAGAAAGCTTGTGAGAAGCTCTTGGCATCCATTGATATCGACCACACTCAATACAAATTTGGACACACCAAGGTAACACATCAGTTCTGACTTATGTTAGCCTTCACATTCCCTTAACAGAACTCATCCAGAGAACTAATTCTTTTCACCCATCCTCCTTAAGGTGTTCTTCAAGGCTGGCTTGCTGGGAACACTGGAAGAGATGCGGGACGACCGCCTGGCCAAACTTATCACACGGACACAAGCTGTGTGTAGAGGGTTTCTCATGCGTGTTGAATTCCAGAAGATGGTGCAAAGGAGGTGAAGCGGGGTCTGTGTTCTTGAAGCACGAGTTCTTTGGGGGAAGAGAGAATGCCCCCATAGGAATGAACAATGCTTTGTTTCAGGGAGTCCATCTTCTGCATCCAGTACAACATCCGCTCCTTCATGAACGTCAAGCACTGGCCCTGGATGAAGCTCTTCTTCAAGATCAAGCCCTTGCTGAAGAGTGCAGAGACCGAGAAGGAGATGGCCACCATGAAAGAAGAGTTCCAGAAAACCAAAGATGAGCTCGCCAAGTCAGAGGCAAAGAGGAAGGAGCTGGAGGAAAAGTTGGTGACTTTGGTACAAGAGAAGAATGACTTGCAGCTCCAAGTACAAGCGGTGCGTGTTCAGGGCTCATTTTTATTCACTTGGTTGTGTATTTAGGGGAGCTTGGGTGGGGGGCTCAGTTTTTATTTGGGATGCTTCCTAGAGGACTTCTCATAGAACAAAATGCTGAACTGTCTCAAACCTTATCTCCTTAAAAGGAATTATGATTTCTCTTTAAAGGAGAGTGAAAACTTGCTGGATGCTGAAGAAAGATGTGACCAGCTGATTAAAGCCAAATTCCAGCTGGAGGCCAAAATCAAGGAGGTGACTGAGAGAGCCGAGGATGAGGAAGAGATCAACGCCGAGCTGACGGCCAAGAAGAGGAAGCTGGAGGATGAGTGTTCAGAACTGAAGAAAGACATCGATGACCTTGAGCTGACCCTGGCCAAGGTTGAGAAGGAGAAGCACGCCACAGAGAACAAGGTACTCAGTCCTCTTGTCGGTCTCCCCAGCTTGATGCAGCCATTGCAAACCAAGCCCTTCTTAGAACAGCCTGTGGCTTCTTCTTAGGTGAAGAACCTCACTGAGGAATTGGCTGGATTAGATGAAACCATTGCCAAGTTAACGAGGGAGAAGAAGGCCCTCCAAGAGGCCCATCAGCAGACCCTGGATGACCTTCAGGCTGAAGAAGACAAAGTCAATTCTCTGAGCAAACTCAAGAGCAAACTAGAGCAGCAAGTGGATGACGTAAGCATGTGACCCTGGTCTCCTGGGTCTTAGCCCTTCAGGGTGGAAGAACTCCCAGAGTTCCCCCCTTGCAAAGCATTTGTTCCCAAGGGGAAATGGTACCTTTTTCAGCTGGAGAGTTCCCTAGAGCAAGAAAAAAAGCTGCGTGTGGACCTGGAAAGGAACAAAAGGAAGTTAGAGGGGGACCTGAAGCTTGCTCAAGAGTCCATATTAGATCTGGAGAATGACAAGCAGCAGCTGGATGAGAGGCTCAAGAAGTATGTCCCCGAGAAGTAACTTCTGCTCTGTGAGTTGCTGGGGATGCTGTCTTCACGCACTCTGCATTTCCCTCCCCAGGAAGGACTTTGAATACAGCCAACTGCAAAGCAAAGTGGAAGATGAGCAGACTCTGGGCCTCCAGCTCCAGAAGAAAATCAAAGAGCTGCAGGTAGGAGGCCTTTGGCTCTCTCTTGCAATGCAGGTAACCTGAGTGGTGTCTGCTCAGAGCCATTTAGAGCAAGTGGACAGGGCTGTGTGAGTGCCCACCTGGTGGGCTCCCTCTCTGTCAGGTTGACATGGCAGCGATGACAATGATGACAATGATGACATTACTCTCCCTTAAACTTGCAATAAAATGTTTTGCTGTGAATGGAGGAGTATTCTGGGTTGGTCACTGAAAGGGCAATGACAATATTGGTCCAGGGGAGATTCAGTTGAAAGAAAGTTAGCACCCTTTATGTTTCTCTGGGGGAAATGTCCATGAATTCATTCATCTGGTAGGAATGGAACCTAGTCTGCTGCTTTTATTATTAGCATGTATTATATATAAATGGGCTTCAGTGTCCAACACATGCATACAATGTGTACTGATCAAATCCAGCTCCTCTTTCTTCCCTTTCCCCCACCTTCCCAACATTTACTAATTACTATTTTACATTTGGCTTGATAAACAACAGCAACAGGGAGCTGTGGAGATGGCTCAGCAGTTAAGAGCACTGGCTGCTCTTCCAGAGAACCTACGTTCATTTCCCAGCATCCACAGGGCAGCTAGCAATCACCTGTAACTCCAGTTCCAGGGGATCCAACACCCTCTGCTGGCCTCCATGGGCATTTCATGATGTGGGTGCATTTAGGTGTTTGCAGGCCAAATGCATAAAATAAAAGTAAATAAAAAGTTTAAAACAAAACAAATTAAAAACAGCTTTTACATATGAGAATATGTGGAACTTGTTTTTCTGTGTCTGGTGTCCTCCGTTTTGCAGCAAAAGACGAGACTTCATTCTCGTTATGACTGACGGGTAATCCGTTGTTTATGTGAACCATGCTTTCGTGCGTTGATGCCACCTACCCTGATTCCGTGTTAGCTGCCGTGAATAGCGAGAGTCTCAGGGAACTGGCTGCCCTGGGTGACCCGCTGCGCTCTACAGGCTCGCATCGAGGAGCTGGAGGAAGAGATCGAGGCGGAGAGGGCGACCCGCGCCAAGACGGAGAAGCAGCGCAGCGACTACGCCCGGGAGCTGGAGGAGCTGAGCGAGCGGCTGGAGGAGGCGGGAGGCGTCACGTCCACCCAGATCGAGCTGAACAAGAAGCGCGAGGCCGAGTTCCTGAAGCTGCGCAGGGACCTGGAGGAGGCCACCCTGCAGCACGAGGCCACGGTCGCCACCCTGAGGAAGAAGCACGCGGACAGCGCAGCCGAGCTGGCGGAGCAGATCGACAACCTGCAGCGAGTCAAGCAAAAGCTGGAGAAGGAGAAGAGCGAGTTCAAGCTGGAGATCGACGACCTCTCGAGCAGCGTGGAGAGTGTGTCCAAGTCCAAGGTGAGGCCAGGCCGGGTGGCTTTCCTCGAGGGGCCAGCTGCAGCCCAGGGGACACCTGCGGTGACCGCCTGCCGACCCCTGCCAATCTGCAGGCCAATCTGGAGAAGATCTGCCGAACCCTGGAGGACCAGTTAAGCGAGGCAAGGGGCAAGAACGAGGAGACACAGAGGAGCCTGAGCGAGCTGACCACCCAGAAGTCCCGGCTGCAGACTGAGGCGGGTGAGTGAGACGCAGCAAACCAGAAGGACTTCCAAGACCGGGCATCGGGTATTGAGGGGAGGGATTCCTAAAAGCATATTTTCAGGAGAGAGGTAAAGGCAAAGCCCACAAAAGAGGCCATCCAAAGCATCCCGAAGGAAAACACCGATTCAGGGAAAACGCGAACCCATCAGACATTCTAACCACTTCGATTAATACTATAAACTTGGGTCTGACTAGAAACAGGAGGAGAAGGAGGCTCCTGGCCTTTCCAGTTCTTGCTCCCCACTGGCTGCACTCAGGCCTTTCAGAGAATAAAGACAGAAACAGGACTGATTTGCATAGGCTCTTGGTGTGTAATAACAGCTAAAGGAAGTTATTAGGGTGTTCACCTAGGAAATGTGACTCCTGTCAGCACTGGTCCCTTGTTACAGGTGAATCAGTTCTTTGTTATAGCCATAGGCAAGAAGAGGGAGAAAAGAAGTGTAGTTCTTGTTGGGGCGAGAGCTCAGTGGTCAAAGCCTGAACTGCTCTTGGGAGAGGGCCAGGGTTGAGTTCCCAGCACCCATATGGGCACAACCACCTGCAACTCCAGCTCCAGGGGATCCAACACCTCTTCTGACCTCCATGGGCACCTGTACTCATGTGCATATTCCTACACAGATGCACATAATTAAAATAAAGCTAAGGCTTAATAGGAAAAAAGAAGGGTAGTTCTATAATACCTTTGGGGCTCCCTTCTAGGGTAATAAATGCCCCCTTAGCTTTTCCCTTTTGACTTCCAGATAGACCTGAACCTCTCATAGTCACCTGAATCTAACTTCAAATTCTTAGAGAGATGAAGTCCAAGAGTTTCCCTTGATGACACAGTTGGAAATACTAGCCACCAGGGATGTGTGTTGGGAATAGTGAAACACCCTGGTGACATTCAGACTCACAAGGACCCTTTTGTCTTTGGCTGACAGTGGTCACTTCCGGCTTCCTGTACTTTATGAGGGTATTTTGTTAAGGACACTCCTACTCTCTCAAGAGGAGGCCTCACTGTTCTTTCTTTGGATCTTAGCACAGTGTCTTACACTCAGTAGGAACTTGGTGAGGGGATGAATGAATGAATGAAGTATTTCCTTTGGGGCACAGGTGAGCTGAGTCGTCAACTGGAAGAAAAGGAAAGCATAGTATCACAACTTTCCAGGAGCAAGCAGGCGTTTACCCAACAAATAGAAGAGCTCAAGAGGCAACTGGAGGAAGAGAGCAAGGTACTTCCTCTGAAGGGTGCTTCCTTGACCTAATTTTCAAAAGGCAGAACAGAAAGACAAGACGCAAACCAACCAAACAAAAGCAACTTCATTCAGTTGGTGTTGATAGCAGGAACACACTTGGCTTGTGTGGTGCATGTAGCACTAATGCACTGGGGGCTCTCTCTTTCAATTTCCACAGGCCAAGAATGCTCTGGCCCATGCCCTGCAGTCCTCCCGCCATGACTGTGACCTGCTGCGGGAGCAGTACGAGGAGGAGCAGGAAGGCAAAGCCGAGATGCAGAGGGCACTGTCTAAGGCCAACAGTGAGGTGGCCCAGTGGAGGACCAAATACGAGACAGATGCCATCCAGCGCACCGAGGAGCTGGAGGAGGCAAAGTAGGCAACCCTAACTAGAACCGCTAAGTGCTCTCATGGTTGAGCACACTGGCTTTGTGGGTGTGAAGCTAATGAATTTGCTTTTGTTACTAGGTGTTTCCCAATCACACGCGTCTTTACATGCAGCCCTGGGCCATTAGGGGACCCTGGCATTGGCATTTCATTAAGAGATCAACTTTGATCTTGGTTAGAGCTGAGACAGGCTATTGATCACAGACTTTGAGCAGGCAGGGAATTCTCCTGGGCTTATGCAGGCATATAGGCTTTTGAATCACATAGATTAGTGATTCCATCTTGATGAATAGTGATGCTTAAGAAGATTGAAACTTAAATAGCAGCTACTTGCTTTTCATATTCTCGAAGGAAAAAACTTGCTCAGCGCCTTCAAGATTCCGAGGAACAGGTTGAGGCCGTGAATGCAAAATGTGCTTCCTTGGAGAAGACCAAGCAGAGGCTGCAAGGAGAGGTGGAAGATCTGATGGTAGATGTAGAAAGAGCAAACTCCTTAGCCGCCGCTCTGGACAAGAAGCAGAGGAACTTTGACAAGGTGCGGGGTCAGCTCCATATTGGCCAAACATCGTGGTGTGGAGCATGTAGTGGCCATGGGAAGAAGTGACTGGCTCCCATACCCTGCTCTGCCTGTCCCTAGCAGAGTGGCCTTGGGAAAGTCCCTGAACTTCACTAAGATGTAGTTTTGTCATCTGTGATGAAATGTGTACAATGGGAATGGGATTGGGGTAGAGTTCCTTTCAAACAGTGAATCAGTTTCCACAGTGCTGTTAAGCCCCAAAGCTTTTTCCTCCTGTTATACTTAAAGGGGGCTGATGTGAACCTCCAACTTAGGTCCCAATGGGAGACTTTTTGGAATTCCCCTCCTTGTGACAGACAAATTAGATTTGAGCCAGTGTTTTAGTACTTAGAAGTTCTAATACTTAAAATTTAGAAGTTTAGGACACCATCATTCATAGTTGAAAAAGGGCAATTATCCCTAGCTAGTCTCTTCTCCAAAAATTTGTTTGATTTTTGGAGATGACAGTGGGTGCAGATTCATTATCCTGAGTAAATTTATAGAATGAAATCTTAGCCAGTTCAGTAATCTGGATCAACCAGGCAGCAGAGAGTCACCACAAGTAGCCCTATTTACTTGAACAGTGACATTTAGTTACAAGCTTGGCTGAGGCCTCACAAACAGATCCCTTCCACACTGATGTTGCAGGTGCTAGCCGAGTGGAAGACAAAGTGCGAGGAGAGCCAAGCTGAGCTGGAGGCGGCTCTGAAGGAGTCCCGCTCCTTGAGCACAGAGCTCTTCAAACTGAAAAACGCCTATGAGGAAGCCTTGGATCAGCTTGAAACTGTGAAACGAGAAAATAAGAACTTAGAGCGTAAGCTGTACCAAACAGTCTGAGATTGTCTGAAACTGCCTCCCCTCCCCTGCCACAGCCAGAGCATGCAGGGATGGGCATGAATCCCTTACTTGGGTTCCTACACACATGGGCATGTCCACTGATGCACCTGCAGAAAGTGTTCACCATCCAACACACTAGTTTTGAGTTTCTCTGTGCAATGTCCTATCTCTAGGAAACAGGAGTCCTTAGGGTTATAGAGAACTAGTGAAAGGCATTGAGTGGGTGCTTTGCATGGCTGGAAACCTGTGCAGAGGTGTTCAAATGCAATGGGAACTTGTTTCATTGCAGAAGAGATAGCAGATCTTACTGAACAGATTGCTGAGAATGGTAAAACCATCCATGAGCTGGAGAAATCCAGAAAGCAGATGGAGCTGGAGAAGGCTGATATCCAGATGGCTCTGGAGGAAGCAGAGGTGAGCATGGATGTGGGGTGGGGGTGGGGGGGCAGAAGCAGGAGCAGAGGCCACGATGAGGCCTGGGAGAGAGATGGCTGCATGAACCCTTAGTTTTGCCTTTGTGAAAAAAAATCAGTCTTAATGCTTGCTCCTTTCTCATGATTGTGAGGCTGAATGAGATAATTCCCGGTGAGTTACCTTGAATTTATTGGTGAAAACAATTACATTAAAATAGGTCTGAACCTAAAATTTTACACACTCTTACCTGAATTTAAAATAGCTGTAAAGTGCTTCCTGCTCCTAATAAATATGATGGTTTGAGTATTATTAGTGATTGAGTGTATAATCATAAAAAAAGCAACGAGACATTTTATTTCAGCACTTAAGGTGAGGTAGAGATTTTATTTAAAGGTAGTTTTGATTATTATGGAGTTAGATTTAGGAATAAATCAGAGCTTTGCTATCCCAAGGTCATGGAATCAGGTCCATAATGGCACAGAAATAATTTGTTGTGGTTTTGGCCTCTAAATTTAGGCAGCTCTTGAGCATGAAGAAGCTAAAATCCTCCGAATCCAGCTCGAACTGACCCAGGTGAAATCAGAAATCGACAGAAAGATCGCAGAGAAGGATGAAGAGATTGAGCAGCTGAAGAGAAACTACCAGAGGACGGTGGAGACCATGCAGAGTGCCCTGGATGCCGAGGTGCGCAGCAGGAACGAGGCCATTCGCCTCAAGAAGAAGATGGAGGGCGACCTGAATGAGATCGAGATCCAGCTGAGCCATGCCAACCGCCAGGCCGCAGAAACCCTCAAGCACCTCCGGAGTGTCCAGGGACAGCTGAAGGTGGGGGGAACCCCCTGGGGCCGGACACCTCCCCAGCCCCCAAATATACAAAGACTAGATGAGGCTCGTGGTCCTTGGGACTCTACTTCAAGTGGTGTTTTCCTTTCTCCTCCGGTTAGGACACCCAGCTGCACCTGGATGATGCTCTGCGGGGCCAGGAGGACCTAAAGGAGCAGCTGGCGATAGTGGAGCGCAGAGCCAACCTGCTGCAGGCGGAGGTGGAGGAGCTGAGGGCCACGCTGGAGCAGACGGAGAGGGCTCGGAAGCTGGCGGAGCAGGAGCTGCTGGATTCCAATGAGAGGGTGCAGCTGCTGCACACCCAGGTGAGGGCAGGCCTCATGGGGTGAGAGTGCCCAACCCAGACTCGCTTGTGGGACATTCCCATGTGATACTCCCGTCTCCTCCCCAGAACACCAGCCTCATCCACACCAAGAAGAAGTTGGAGACAGACCTCACACAGCTCCAGAGCGAGGTGGAGGATGCCAGTAGAGATGCAAGGAATGCTGAGGAGAAGGCCAAGAAGGCCATCACCGACGTGAGCCTCTTGCTTCTGCTTGCATGTGGCTGAGATCATGCCTCATTAAAGACCCTCTCTCCCTAACTCCAGACATTCCCATTAGAGGGCTGCCACCTCCAGGACACACATGGTGTACATGCTGCCCCCAAACTCTTTCCATCTCCCCTTAAACTCAGCTGTTCCCTTCCGCACTGTTAAAAGGGTGGGGGTGAGGCAGGGTGGAGGCAGGATGGAATTATCTGTTCTGCATGTAGAGAGGTGTGCCCTTCCCTTCAGCATCTGGCTTCTTCCAGATGTGGAAATGAGACCCTCTCAGGTTGCTACCCACCACATCTCTCCCTTTCACTCCCTTATAACCTTCCTGGGTATTCCGGAGCGTTCTTCCTGGTGCTGCAGCTTCATTGGCGCCACCTGCTGCCTGCTGGGAGACCATCACCTCAAACCCATTTTACTCCTTTACCCTCACTCTCCCCAAATCTGTGAGGCTAGATACCAAGTCAGTCGTCTCCAAGTCTCAGGATCCTTTGAAAATATGTGTTGGTGATGACAAAAATAAGGCTCCTTGCAGTGGGGAAAAGCCTTGTGGAGACCAGTTTCAGGAAGAGCCCATTTCTCACCCAGTCCTTGCAGGATCCATTTTGTATATTTTATATCCCGGGTGTAGATCTCTTATCCTGTTCCAAGGTGGGAAGTATGCCCACTCACTGTCTTACCTTTTGTCCTTTCGGCTATGCATGCTTTCTGGTCCCCTGACAGGAAGGCTTCCTGAGCCGGAATGTCACTGAGCCTTGCCTGTACAATTTGCTTTACAGGCGGCCATGATGGCAGAGGAGCTGAAGAAGGAGCAGGACACCAGCGCCCACCTGGAGCGGATGAAGAAGAACCTGGAGCAGACAGTGAAGGACCTGCAGCTCCGCCTGGATGAGGCCGAGCAGCTGGCGCTGAAGGGCGGCAAGAAGCAGATCCAGAAGCTGGAGACCAGGGTACTGGCAGAAGGAGCACTGGTCAAGCACAGCTTCCGGCCCATCCTGTTCAGGCCACGGCTCTGGACTCATTTCTCAACCCTCTCCCCAGATTCGAGAGCTGGAGTTTGAGCTGGAAGGGGAGCAAAAGAAGAATACAGAGTCTGTGAAGGGTCTGAGGAAGTATGAGCGACGTGTCAAGGAGCTCACGTACCAGGTAGGTGGGAGCAACGCCTGATGGGCCTGTTCTCGCCTAGGTGAAAACGCCCACCGAAGTCTTCACCTGGAATAGGAAACAGCCTTGAGCCCCTCAAACTGATTCAGCTCTTGTGCAATTCTGCCCCTCTTCTCCACTCGCATTTTCTCTTTGTAGAGTGAAGAGGACAGGAAGAATGTGCTGAGATTGCAGGATCTGGTGGACAAACTTCAAGTGAAAGTCAAGTCCTACAAGAGGCAGGCTGAGGAAGCTGTAAGTCGGATGTGTATGTGGCCTGATCCGTTTCCCACAGGAAACTGAGATAGCAGCACGCTGACCTCATCTGTGGCCTCTTTGTCTTTAGGATGAACAAGCCAACGCTCATCTCACCAAGTTTAGAAAGGCTCAGCACGAGTTGGAGGAGGCTGAGGAACGTGCTGATATCGCAGAATCGCAGGTCAATAAGCTCCGGGCCAAGACCCGGGACTTCACCTCCAGTCGGGTAAGCTGACCTGGGAAGTGTGTGCGCACAGAGATGCAGATATTTCCAAGCTGGAACTTGTTGTAGGACCCTCTCCTTCCCAGCCTGGGAATCTGAAGCTCAGAAAGAGAAGGGATTTGCTTACAGTGCACAGAGTCCCACTAGAAGCCAGGTCTGTAGGTCACAATAAAAACACCATCTTGAAAAGGAACGAATCATATTCCACTGCGCTCTCCTGCGCCCTCTTCTGGTATGAGTGGGTGTTGCGGGAGCATCCTAGAGGCAGCTGAGGGTGTCTGCAATGACTACGCAATGACTATACCCGTAAGATGATTGTTCCCCATCTGATGGGGCTTGTTCTCCCTGAGTTTCTCAGGCTATGGAGTGACTTCCTGTAAGCAATCATGCATCTTCCTAAGGACTCCCTCCTGTCCCTCAAATTCCCTGCATCCCACTGAAACATACAAACAACTCCCTGAGGGTTGCGGGAGAGGAGTGGAGGAATGTCTACTGCCTGACTTGACTGGGAGTGCTCACCTTGCTTTCAGATGGTGGTTCATGAGAGTGAAGAGTGAGCAAGCCACCCTGACACAGGACAGAAGATATGCAGAATGTGTATTTTCATGGCTCCTGACCATTTTACTTCATTTATGTGTGACGCCTTTCCACATGCAATAAATTTTGCCTTGTTTTCATGTTGCAGCTGTTTTGCTGTATGTGCTTTCCTCTCCCCTGTGGAAGTGATTCCTCCTTTGATGATTTTTATGTTGAATGTTGAAATCTCAGTAACTGGATGCCTTGGTAGATTAAATTGGTGTGTGTGTGTGTGTGTGTGTGTGTGTGTGTGTGTGTTGCTTTTGGTTTATATTTGAGATTAGATCAAAAATACTTCTAGGCTAACAACTGCAGTTCTGTGTGTAACTCCAGTTCCAGGGGAATCTGACACCCTCTTCTGGTCTCTTCAGGCATTGCATGACATGGGTGCACTCACATACATGCAGGCAATGTACTCATACACATAAGATAAAATAATAACATTTTTTAAAAAAGAAAGAATAACCATCTTGATGATTGGCAATCAGAACAGCATCTTCTAACCCGGGGTCTATTTGTTTATTGTAATGATTAAATTCAACAGAAAGAGTTGCCAAATTGTTTTCTTTACTGAAATCTAGAAAATTCGATTCTGAAATGACCCAGGTTGAGTTGGGTAGGAGTAAAATCCAACAGGGGTTCTCAGGGCTCAGCCCTAAGTTAGTATCTCTTGGGATTTGCTGCTATGAAAGGAAGGGAACACTATCCTTGTTAGATATATCTTTTTGGTGACTCTAAATCATGTTGTTTCCAAGATCACACTACTTTGATTTGCCTTCCGTACTTCATGGCAACACCATGGCCAAACGTGGCATGTCCTTCCTGGTGCTGAGAGGAAATCACCACGTCGTTGAGAACAAGTCTGATCCACAACCAGGGTCAGAAGTACCAGTCAGTTAGGGCCTCTCAGAAGTTGGGAGGACTGCTACACACTGCCCTCCACAGGTCAACAGCTAGTGAAGACAAATGAAGTCTTGCTCCACAAGTCTTCCAATTTGTAGAAGACATGAGAGCTCCCCGATTCATGTGCAGCAGGATCCCTCAACGCCTCGCTACCCCAAGTGCATAAGATAAGGCTGCCTGACATTCCATGGCTCCTGAAAGAAGAACTCATGCCCCACAGTCTACATTGGGTCTGATCAAGACTCTAGATGGGACCACTACCCATTTTTAGGCAACTCAGGGCTCAGAGACATAAGATGCAGTCAATAAAATCCATAATGTGAGCTCAACTGAACAAATAATAGAGGTTCTTTTTTTTAAAATTAGTAAGTTGTAAAGAAAAAAAATACAGAAGAAATAGTAAGGAGGCCTATAGATTAAAGGAGATTTAATAAACACGTGAGCTAATTGCACTGTGTGGAGTTTTTAAAAAACATTTGTTTAATTGATTTTATTTTTTAAAATATTTTATTTATTTTTATTTTATGTGTATGAGTGTATTGCCTGCATGTATGTCAGTGCACCCATGTCGTGCAATGCCTTGGAGGACAGAAGAGGGCTTCAGATTCCCCTGGAACTGGAGTTAAAGACAGTTCATAGCCACCATGTGGGTGCTGGGAATCAAACCTGGGTCCTCTGCAAGAGCAGTCAGTGCTCTTAACCACTGAGCCATCTCTCCAGCCCCTATTTTATTTTAAATGTTCTTAATGTGTATGTGTGTGTGTGTGTGTGTGTGTGTGTGTGTGTGTGTGCACGCGCGCGCACCATTGCATGTATGTGGAGGTCAGAGCACAATTTGTTGGACTCAGTTCTCTCCTTCCATTATGTGGTCTCAGGGACTGAACTCAGGTCATCAGGCTTGGAGGCAAACCCTGTTACCCAATGAGCTATCTCACCAGTCCAAGCAGTTGTTGTGACTGACTTGTACAAATAGTATTAAAATATGGACATACACACATGAGTTCTGACTTATGAGACTGGAATACCTACTATTTGATGTTCTTGTTCATTGTTAGGACCCAATTTGACACAGTGATTATGTTTTCTGAACCAGTTCTTATTTTTTAAAAGTTTACACTACAATATTTATATATGAGAAAGAGCAGGGAGCTGAGCAAACTGTCTTTGGAATCAACTTGTTTTATAGAATTTAAGAATTAAAGAAATAATAAGAGGGGGGCTGGAGAGATGGCTCAGTGGTTAGGAGCATTGGCTGCTCTTGCAGAGGACCCAGGTTTGATTCCCAGCACCCACATAGTGGCTTACAACCATATATAACTCCAGTTCCAGGGAAATCCAGTACCCTCTTCTGACTTCCATGGGCATTGCACGACATGGGTACACTTATATACATGCAGACAATATACTCGTACGTATATAAAAAATGAATAAAACAGGCTCCTTATTTTCTTTTTTTTGAGAATGAGGCCACAAACTTGATAACCTCAGGCTGTGGGACCTGCTGTGTCCATTTATCAGTAAAATATGACATTTCTCATAAAAGACATGAAGCAGAATTTGGTCCTGGAAGTTTCCCTGACTTTCATTTTGTGAAGGATGTAGGTGGAAAAAAACCCCATCTTTTAAAAGTTACCATTATGATGAATTTTACCCAATGTTTGTTTGTTTTGTAAAGTAAAGGATGTCCTCAATTATAGAAAACAGGAGCCTTGCTACAGGAGAGAGAAATGAAGGCAGGAGCCTCCTTCCAAATAAGTAGCCCTGCTGCCCGGGCTGGAGAGGGTGGCCTGCTCTGGCAATGGAGAGAGACCAGGATGAACTCAGCCACTATTACTGAACTCTTACACGGTGTGCTCAGCACGCACCATCTCACGTCACCCTGTACAGATTCACTGATGATGAGATGGACCTTACTATGCTTGCTTATCACAGAAGAAACTTGCTTCTGTTACCTGTTACCACAGGGTAACTTGCTCACAGTCAAAACGGCAAAGCTGGGATTGTCTTTGGATCCCAGGACTGCTTTCCTCTGCAGTCTGAGTACAGGGGCAGCTGGCAAAATCCACAGGAGAAAGACCTTGAAGCAGAGAGCAAATGTGTGCTGCAACTGGGCTGATAAAACCCAAAGCACACTTTTTTTCTTTTTGATTCTTATTTCTGTTAACTGCTCCAGGTACTTTATCATCACCTTTCTGTTTGCCTCCAGCTCCCCCCACCCCCAGTCTTTGGTAGTCTCCCTCAGATATGCCATTCGAGTATTTAGCAGGAATGTGGTGATGTGGTGACCGTTAGCCAATGAGTGATGCCCACTGGTTCTTTCCTAAGTGAGCTTTAAAGCAGGATGGGAAGAGGCTGAAGGTCTCGCCCCTGTCAACGTCTCCAAATTTTAAGGGCAATTTCTCATCACTTTCCATTTCTTAAAAAAACGACAACAAAAAAACAAAAAACAAAAAAACACACACTTTTAAATTATTTTTTCTGTTATTGAGGCAAAGAATGGATTTATTTTCACCCTGAAATCCTCACACATTCCAGAAACCTCTGACTCGCTGAGTTCTTTATTGAGTCTCAAATCTCCTAGCACTGGTTTTTCTTCCTTTTTAAAATGCGCTTTTGTATTTTTTTTAATTATAAAGAAATACATGCTCGAGAGCAGGATTTTTAAAAAGCCCATCAACTATAAAGGGCCCACCAGCTGGGATGGCAGACTTCTTTATCTGGAATGGGCACGATCTTGATTTATGATTGGCAGATGGCTCCCTCTTAAGGACCTGGGGGGACACAGTTTCTAATAGGAGTAACATGTCCTTATTGGGGGAAATGGTTTGTAGTTTGCAGCCACCAGCAGCTGGTGAGGTCAGTCTTTCATTTCTCCATGCCTGGGTCACTGTGACAGCTGAGAGTTTTAATAGGCAAGTTTTCCTCAGATGATGTGGGGAGCAAGCCTCCCAGAACACCAAGGTCTCTTTGTACCCACCCCCCCAATAATCTCACTGCTAAAAACAGCTGAGACTGAGAGGCTGCAGAGTGCTTGTTGGATCTGAGCAATGATCTAGTTACCCTGAGCTATGCTGAGACATTCCAGAGGCTCTTGTGTTCCTGACTGCGGGCCATTCGGAGCCAGAGGCCCAAGATGGCATAGACTATTTTTACCCAAGATGGTGCATGCTTTCCATGACAGGGAGGAGCAAGAAGCCCCAACCCTTGGACATTTGTAGGTCTACTTCAGGGTCTAACAACTGAGACATGGCCCTCTTTTGGAGAAGCCTGGAGACAGTTTAGGAGAGCAGGAGACCCCCTAAGTTCCTTTCACTGATAACCCTGACACCAGCTTGCTGGGAAAAGACCCAACTTAGATGAAGAAAATGGAGCATTGTTATCTCATAGGGTTTCCTATGACCTTGTGATGTCTAACCCTGTGAAAGAAAGGCAAGTCAGCAAAGGCTTTGGCAATGGGCAAGGTGCTCTGTATACAGCAGGTACTCAGTGCTGTGTTGAACCCAGTTCGTAGTAAGAAATGTCAAGTGGCGAGGGAATATTTTGCCCTGAGAGAAAACAATTCTCTCTATGCCCACCCCTACCTCCACAGATCAGTAATGAAGAGACAATACTATTCAGAAGTGGTTCTTTTCAGATTTGGAAACAGCCTCAACCATTAACTAGATTTCCTTGACTTCCTCAAACAACAGGCATGGCCATGACTGTTTGCAGTTCACACATGCTCATAAACCCGAAGCCGGGCCCTGGGTGGGCGGTGAGGTGCTGCCTTGTGAAGATGGGACTTTGAGAACTTAAGTCCTGGGCCAGAGCCTCTGTCTCATAAGCTTGACCGCTGGGAGTTTCAGGTTTGTGTTTTCACATCTCTATCATTTACCAAGGGCCTACTATGTGCCCAGAACCAGGAAATGGGAGAGAAATCCCTAAGAAAGTGAGACAGAAAAAGGGGAAGAGGAGAGAAGCCCATGTCTTCAATCCTAAAACTCAGAGTGGGGAGGGTAGGAGGGTGGGTGGAGGGCATACGTTTCCAAATATGGCCCTGGCTCAGCCTGGGCGAGATGAGCATCTAACAGCAGCTGAGCCTATTTTGGGCCTGGGGTTTTCGTCCCGGGGCAACAGGTGTGAAGACCTAAGAACAGGCCATTAACCCGTGGATGTTATTTTGAGGGCTTCCTGGCACATTCCCAGAAGCACAATTCAGCCTTTCAGTGACTTGTCTTTAGCTAGAAACACACAGCATCTTCCTTTTCTGTTTCCCTAGTACCCACCAGCCTGCGGGATCAAGGCCTCATCTCACAGGGGGTGACTTATGGTTTCTGGGAAGAGGGTCGGTTTAGGAAGAGCACCCCACTCTGAGTTAATGATGAGTAAAGTACACGCTCTCTTCAATCAGGTCCTGTGCCCGGGCCTGCAGAGGAGAGTTAAGGCAGAGAGCAGACAGGGAGCACAGGCAAACTGACCCCTTTTGCTCAATGTTTAAAATCCCTACACTAACACAGTCTTCCACACAATGTGTGGTCCATAAGCACACAGTGATTAGAGTTGACAGGCTCACACTGACCACCAAGGAAGCACTCACCGGCAAAAACATAGAGCCCTGTGGGGTTCTCTTTTGAGAGGTTCTCCAAGACATTACAGATTAAAGGTCAATCTTTTTGGGAAAATCAGCACTTCGGCTGGGACCTCAGTAGGTCCTTGTGAACAGAGAGAGCCTTTGATAGGGTGCTTCCCAATTACCTGTTTCCTCCCCCACTTCCCCGGAACCACCTTAGAAAGGGGTCAGAGCGCAGTGCCAGCTGGGCTGTCCCCAATGTGCAAGGGGTTTAGCAATGGGGGACTTTGACTTCTGTACATCTCTTCTATCCAGTTCCCAAGACTACTTCCCAATCTGGGACTCTAACTGCTAACGTAGGGCCCGAATGCACAGTGCTGAGCCCAGCAATAATGCCCTGATGCCTTTCTTCAGGTTCTGTCTTACCTTGTGATCCTGAGAAATCTATTGCTTTTGCTCCATTGTCTGAAATGTGGGTAAGAAATGTACATAGGCTTTTTCTTGTGTGACTCTTGACATCTGTTAAGAAAATAGTAATAGTAGTTCTGTGTTTAAGGCATCCTGAGATCATGACAGTTTGACTATTAATCATTACTGTACAGAAAAAGAAGTAATTTTGATAGATCTCTTTGAACACTCTTTTGGGTTTTAAAGACTAGCAAAAAGAGGAGTCCATAATTTGTTGTGATATTAAGGTTGGGGAAGGGAACACTGAGAGTTTTAGGTTTAAGTGGGGTTAACGGGCAGGGAGACAGAGGAAGAGACAGGGTGGGTTAACCAAAACTGAGGATGTATGAAAAACCTGTATGGAACCCACTACTTTGCACACTATTCTAAAAATATAATTACAAAAAAGAGTTTGAACACAGGTAGCCTGCATGGGCAGACAACGCTTCCCCCCAAAGACATGGGTTATTAAATGAGAAATCTCAGTGCCAGGCATGAGAGGCTTCTTTATGAGTTATTGGGCAGAGAAGCCCAGAGAACTCTAAAACAACACAGACTATTGCCATTGCTCTTGATTGCCCACAATAACTAACCCTGTTACTGAAGACATAATACACTTTGGTTGCAGGACAGAGAGAAGTCAGATTGGAACTGATCTGAAAACATTCTCCCTTCTGGCTAAAGGCAGAAGGTGCTATGAAGTACTCGGGGAGAAAAGTCATTAGTGTATTACCTAGAAGTGGGCACTGAATACTGCAATACCAACCTGCCAGGAAGGTGAGCCCACTGGCGGCATGACAGTTATAGGGGTAACCCAACCACTTTATGATCCAATTTGAGGCCTTCTCTACGGGAGCAAATTCATGCCTAGTATTGTAAATCTTGTCAAAAGCACATGGCTCAGAAGGTCATAGGCCCTGGGGGGAACCTACAACTATTGTCCTGCTAAATGGACACTTTAAGCTGTCTTTTAAATATCTATAGTTATACCATAGATTAGTGCTGCTCCAACCTCCACCAGAGAGGCTTCTTCCTCAGTGGGCAGCGGTTAATGCAGAGACTCATAACTAGTCACCGTGCTGAGAGCAAGTGATTTAAAAAAATTATTTTATTTTTATTTTATGTGTATGAATGTTTTGCTTGCATGTATATACCATGTACGTGCAGTGCCCACAGAGGCCAGAAGAGGGCATCAGATCACCTGGAAGTGGAGTTATAGATGGTTGTTAGCATTATGTAGATGCTGGGAACCAAATCCAGGTCCTCTGGACGAGCAGCCAGTGCTCTTAACCTCTGAGCCATCTCTCCATCCTTGAGAAAAAGTGACTTTTGAGAGTTCAGCCCTAAATGGGACATATATATTGAATTCCTGCCCCCAAGGCTCAGGAAGCATTGTGGAAGAGAAGGTGGAGAGAATGTAAGAGTCAGAGGATAGGGAGGAGAGCTGTGAAATGCTGTCTTCTGGACATGACATGGCATTGCACTCAAGAACTCACAGCAGCTGTGGTTATCTACACAAGATCAAGCCAGAAAGATCAGTCAACATTCCAGCGGGCAGCATTAATTGAACTCCGTAGGCTACAAAAAGGGTTTGGGAGGGAGAAAGAGGAAGGACATGAAGATGGTATATGTTGGGGTGAATATGATCAAGATATAGTATATTTATGTATGAAATTATCAAAGAATAAATAAAAGATGAAAAAGATTAAAAAGATCTCATGGTCTGAGATGCATATGGCTCAAGAGGGGGCAGGTTGGTGCTCACCTTACAGTGGGGCCGTAACAGACACACACTGTACATTAAAACAGCAGAAGTTGAACACACATTTAATAACCTAACTGGGGAACATCCTAGTGTGGCCACCGTGCACACTTCAAACTATCATTTTCCCTCATGGCCACAGGGCTGACAGGGAACTAAGGTTTGCCGCAGCTGCCCTGCCTTGAAAAGGATCATGACATGTCACCAGCCAAAAAAAAAAAAAAAAAAAAAAAAGGATTAAAACCGTTGCAAATAAAAGTTTGATTTCTACTGAATGTATTCTGCTTTCTCACCATGATTAGTTCAACCATAGTAATTTGGAGACTGTCTAAAGAGTGTCCAAAGGAAATGATGTCACAGCTGAGTCCATGTAGACTAACTGAGGCCTCCTACTGTGCCATGAAACACTACTGACTTGCCATTGCTCCACCTAGATGCCCAGCGGTCTCTGCCTATAACTCAAGGACACTTGTTTCAGAGTGACACTCAACTTGAGTCCCACTTGTGACTGAAAATGTCCCCTCATTCCTGTCCTTCCTCACTTAGTCACTTCCATTTTCTGACATTCTAACAACCTTCAGGCCCTCTCCCCACACTCACCAGGCCACGAGTGGACATGCTCATCCCATTTACATGCTGTTTGCTGCACCCCTTCTCCCTTGGTTCTGAGAATTGACCCCAGGGTCTTCCCACTTCAGGCAGGTACTCTACATTAAGCTATATTCCCAGCCTTCTCTTTTATTGTTTATTTTGAGACAAAGTCTCACTAAATTGCTCAGGCTGACCTTGAACTCACTCTGTAGGCCCATCAGACCTTGACTTTTCTGTTCTTCTGCCTCAGCCACAGCAATAGCTGGGATTACAGGCATGTGCCACCAGACCCTACTTCAAGAGCACTTTTGAGTTCCCTGTGTTCACCTTGAGTAGTGTTGCAACTTCCCATCTGACACACACACACACACACACACACACACACACACACACACACACGTTTAGACAGGTCATAGGAAGAACACTGAGCATGAATAAGAAAGTCCAGTTCCTCTGTTTGCGTATGTTCTGGTTAGAGATGCTATGCTCCTGATACTGCTGCCTGAAGAGCTACCTGCATCTCCTGATGGGAGTATATTTTATTGCTTTCATGAGCTGACTTCCCCACATTTGTCCTAAAAGTAGGTGACCTGGAGCCATGGTCTATGCTGGCTCTCTCACTTCACTGATGAGGGTGTAGAGGGTGAGGGACAGCTTCTGGGTCACCCCACCTGTGTATGCCCTGGGTGCATCCAGCCTGCCTCCTCCCTGACCTCCTGACCCACCTGTCCACTCCTTCTCCTAGCTGCCTCACCTTAACGGCCATTGTGCAAGTAAGTTCTCAAGCACTGCCTCCCATTCTCAAGACGCTTTGTCTCCAGAGGTTCTTGGATGTCCCTTGCTGTGCCTGGCATCATCTTTTTCTCCTCACATCAGATTCTTCCACTAGGTGGCAGCGCTGCTCTGCTAGGCGCACAGTCCCATCCCAGTCTCCCGAGACGTCCTACCATTCCTCAGCTGCCAGGACCCTCGGCAAGGTATGGGTGAAACAGAAGGCTTCCTTCTATCTCTGTCTGTATTACAAAACTCCAGAGGGGTGCCACCTTGTACTGGAGTTGAGGCAAAAGGAAAAGCTGGCAATAGAGTTCCCGTCTTCGTTAAAGATTTGTTCATCATGGAGTTTTGTGTATTGTTTGATTCAAAAAAGAACATTGCAATACAGTACAATTAATCTGTATTTTTGGACTCCTCTGGGTTTTGTGCCTGAGGAGCCTCCCTGCCTCCCCTTAGTCCTGGCTTGGGCCATGCCAGGCAGTGAGTTGCTATGGTAACAGCTGCTACTGTGCATGGGTCTTTTTCTATGAGATGGTGGTACTGGTCAAAGGAAAATTTCAGAGCAGCCACCATACCAGGGCATGGAGGCTTTGGGAAAGGTCAGTCACTGGCAGCAGATGATTGCCCTCAGGGTATGTCTACCTTTTTATCCCTGTGATTCCACTCCTGCTGTTCCCTAGTCCTCTCTCTTCTTGCCAAGCCAGGTTCCCAAAGAGCCCTGAATCCCTAAGTGCCACCACCTGGACACATAAGCTCCTGTTGGTGGAAGAGGCAGGCTTCCTTGTCTTCTGGAGCGCTCCCTCGCCCTCTGCAAGGCTTATTCTTTTCTGGAGGGAATTGAAAGCATATCACTGTTGCAACACTACTTGGATTCCCCTTCTTCTCCTTGTTCTGAGAAGGTTCTCTTCAGCTTTCTCTCCAGTGCGAACTGCTATTCTCCGTAGCTCCATGTGACACCTCTTCTCACAGTCCTTTCCTTCTGTGGACCCAGGATCCCCTGCAGAGGACGCAGTGAGAAAAGGAAATCAAACAACTTGCTCATCGAACCCACAGGAATAGCAGGGTCAAGGTTGCAAACAGTCACTCTCAACCTTGGTGGGCAGGCAGGTGGGGAGCTTTGTAAAACACTGCTGCCCATGGCCATGTACGGCGGCACACACCTATTCCCCCAACTACTTGGAAGGCTGAGGCAGGAGAATTGCTTGAGCCCAGGATTTAGAGATCAGCCAAAAAAACCAGCAACCAAGCAACCAACCAACACTCATGACAACAAGTTGTCCAGGTCACACCCAAGACCAAAATTAAATAAGAATCCCTGAGGCACAACACCAGTTGTTTATAACATCCCATTTCATTTCTTCAAATGAGAGAAATCTCCAATTGGTGGGAACCAGGGGCCCAAAGCAGGCCTGGGCTCTGTTGAGCTGGAGCTGCCACCTACAGGCCAGAGGGGATGCTGCAGTCAGCAGGCTCACAATCAGAAGCTTGAGGCTCTGTAGCCTCATCTTCTTCCCACTACTGATTCTCTTGTAGAAGCTTGTAGGGATCCTTAGACCAACTCTCTCCCAAACATCCCACCTCCATGGGCCGACTATGTCCACCAGGCCACAAGCACTTCAAATCTATACTCTGCTTTCCTGACTCATCAAGACCCATCAGAGAGCCAGTACATCCCTATGAAACCATGTCATCTCCAGGTGAGAGAGTGCCTATTCCTGTGTCCCACACCCTCTGTCCTGTTGTCCTCTTCTCCATATGCCAGATTGGCAACACACCCAGAATTAATTCTAAAATTTCTAAAACATACAGAAGTAATATGTGTTCATTTGAAGACACATTTCTCAAACATATTTCCCTGTCCACTGTGCTCCTGTTCCCACTGTCTCAGGGTGGAGGTTGGGGAGGGATGCGCCATTTTAATAGGCTGGAGACACCCAGGACTAAATATCATATTCTTTTAAAAAATATTTTATTTATTATTTTTATTTTATGTGTATGCACGTATTGCCTGCATGTAGGTAAGTGCACCCATGTCATGCAATGCCCATGGAGGACAGAAGAGGCTATTGGATCCCCTGGAACTGGAGTTATGGACAGTTGTTAGTTGTCATGGGGGTGCTGGGATTCAAACCCGGGTCTTCTGCAAGAACAACCAGTGTTCTTAACTGCTGAGCCATCTCTCCAGCCCCAAAATATCATATTCTTATACCATGAGTGAGAGCATCCTCTCTGTACCCCCATTTCCTTGTTTGTAGCTTGTGAATGATTACAATAGTCACCCCAGAGGACTGGTGCTAGAGTGCAAATAAAGGGCTCAGGAAAACTTTGACAGAAATGGCAGTTCCCACGGGCTAACTGAAACATCTCAGACAATTGATGGACCAGACAGAGGCACAACATACATTGACTTCCACTCATTTTACTCTCATAACAGCAGGACTGTGTTCATGGATGTGAGTAAAGTCAGTCCGGAAGACCAAATGTTGAGGGCATCTGCTAAGAAATAGTTAAGTCAGGAGTACCAACCCTAACCTTTTAAACCAAGCTATATTTTTTGAGACTGACACCAGAGGGCAGTGCTGGGTCACAAATGAGGGGTATAGCTTTGTGATCTAAACACAGCTGCTCCAGGAGGCTGCCAGGATTCTAACCACCTGGGCTTGAGCCTGGGGTGTTCTGTCTGCTGGTCTTCCCAGGTTTCAGTCTCTTAGAGTTAGGTTATCTAAAGACAGATTCATCTAAACTCTTTTCTGGTGTCCGTCCACAATTTAGGACCCCTTTGACATATTCAAGCTGGGGTTCTCATGTCCCACAACACGTGTACCATGTAACTGCACTGTCTCTGTTCACTCACCTGCAGGCCTAGCAGATCAGTCATAAAGTACAGAGTTTCCTGCAGAGCCTGGGAACCCTTCTCCACATCTCCATCCATGGCTGATGCTCAGTAGGGAAATCTGGTCAAGCGCCTGCTGCACATAGGCAATGTCCCACACACCCTCACCTTGCAAACAAAAGGTGGGTCCCACTAAGGGCTGGTTTCTCTGACAGAGCCTGAACTGTTGGGACCTCCAGATGCAAAACCACTCAGAGCTGTGATTATCAAGGGTGTGTGTTTTTCCAGGCTTCTCTTGAAAATCTCAAATCCCTGTAGCACAGTCCAGACTAGACTTGCCATGTTCTCCCAGCAAAAAAAAAAAAAAAAAAAAAAAAAAAAAAAAAAAGGAACTACAATTAACCCATTCTTTGCCAAGCTGACTCAAACCCCAAAGTTTCCTGTAGGAACTGTGACAAGAACCCAGAATTGTGACAATGTCCCAAATTCAAGTCTTCTGCCTTCAACCCATTCTGATCAATAGAAAAATAAAGTACTTACAGAGATTTTTCCAGGGCAGTACAGACTTCAAACAGTCTCTCTCCCTAGTAAATATTCAAATGCTCTTGAACTTGGCAGCCAAGTGCCCTGTTGATTTAGGAGCTGCCTGAACCGGCCCAGCCTCAGGTTCACATTTAAGAATGTTTTGATTATGCATGCTCTTCAAGGGGGACTAGGAAAAGAGTTCTTACATGATTATGCAACTTTAGAGAAAGAGAAGTGGACAGGCTCCTTGACATGAGTGCTACAGACTATTTTAAGAAATGGGAGAGGAAGGATACAAGGAACCAAAGGATTTAACACTGACCAAATCAGAGAGATCATAAAATCCTTGTGGGGGATTTATGGCTTAGATGGAATTTAGCTGAGTGAATGATACAAGATAGCAAGATAGCTTCTCAAGATAGCAAGAGAAGAAGAGAATACTTTGGTCTATGTGATCACTCCAGGAGAAAGAGAAAAACACCAAATAAATCATGAGTTGGTCAAGGGAAGGTATGAGATCTCAGGCCAGATCTAGTTTATGCCTTAACAGGTCAAGTATGCAAAATATTGGAGGAAGGAAATGATGGTTTAAACAAGAGTTTAGAGCCATGTGTGATGGTGCACACCTTTAATCCCAGCACTTAGGAGGCAGAAGCAGGTGGATCTCTATGAGATCTAGGCCAGCCTGGCATACATAGTGAGGCTAGCTGGGGCTACAAGGAGACCCTGTCTCAAAAACACCAAATTTTTTTTTTAATATTGTTGGATTATGTTCAGGAAGTTACTTGATGGCAACAGAGCTCTGATGATGGAATCTGGAAACAAACAGCACTCTGTGATAACCACTTGTTGAGATTATCACGAGCATGGCCTGTTAGCAACAATAGAGAGCTAAAGCATCCGCTGCAGGCAAGTACTATTAATTGTACCATGTAGGAACAAAAGACCATGCTTTATGTGATTCTATTCATGTTAAATGTCCACAGAACTGAAAACTGATGAGTGGATGGCAGAAGGCGAGGGAAAGGGGAGAATGGAGTGATTGCCTAATGGGGTGGGGTTTGCTTTAAAGTGAAATAGTAATGGATGGTGGCATCTTCTGTGAATATGCCAGAATTGGTCAACTTTTAATAGGTGAATGATAAGATGTGTGAAATACAGCTTAAAAGCTCTAGAGAAAGACGGTAGGAAGGTGTGTAATAAAACTTATAAATATTCCATTAGAAGTGACTCACAATGTAAAAGGATTAGATTCTTTTGCCTAGAGAGTTCACAGTGAGGAGAATTTCACTCTGATGCAATGCTGCAGAATGAAGTGTCTCTGTCCCATCAACAAGGCAAATTCAAAGTAAAGAGACTGGAGAAAGAGAGTCTAAAACACAATCCCAGTTAAGCAGAACCATTGGCTCCTAGAGAAGGGCCTCAGAAGCCCATGTGGCTACTCAGATATGATCTCTATTTCATGGATGAGGAAACAACTTAAAACAGTATAAAATGAAAGTTGACTCCCCTTTGCACGCCAGGTCATCATCTCAGCTTCATGAAGTAATCACTGTTTCCAGATTTTCATATCTTCTTTCATAAATGCTCTATTAATGGGCATGTACTTACCTGTACCTCCCTCCCTCCGTAGTCCAGTTTGACTGAAAATGTAGAAAGAAAAATAAACTTTTAAAAATCTTTTAAAAAGATGTGTGTGTGTGTGTGTGTGTGTGTAGTTGTGGAGAAGAAAGTGTTGGATCCTGAGCTGGATTTACAGGCAATTATGAGCCGCCTGATGTTGGTGCTGGGATCAGAACTCAGGTCCTCTGGAAGAGCAGCAGCAAGGACTCCTAATCATTGAGCCGTCTTTCCAGCCCCTATTTTATTATTTTATTTGAAAATTTTATTTAATTGAAAAATTTATATGTATGTGTGTGTGTCTGTGTGTAGATATGTGCACATGACTGCAGGTGCTCACTGAGGCCAGAAGAAGGCATTCAATCCCCCCAGAGCTGGAGTTACAAATGGTTGTGAGACTTCAACATGGGTGCTAGGATTGAATTCAGGTCCTCTGGAAGAACAGTATGTGCTCTTAACTTTTGAGCCATTCCTCCAGCTCCCCAATTAGTTTTAATTAGGAAGAGCTCCCTTAATACAAGAGCACATGCTCAGAGTTACTCTAACACTTTTATTTGCTAGATGGACTTGCTTAGACCTCAACACACTAGGAGATGAAGACTCATGAGTCCATCAAATCAAGGACTGGCAACCTACACACATGAGTGACTCTGAGGGAAACGCACAGCTCCTGGTTCTGATGGCAGAAACGACAGCTGTGTTCGGACCAGAAGCTCCATGAGCCACACTTTCCTCTTTCCTGCACAGTCCCCAGGCCCTTTGCAGCTCAAATGTATCTCTTTTCTTCTGTTCCTAGATTTTGTATTTCATTTCCTTTTCTTTCTTTTTTTTTTTTGTATATGTGTATGTGTGTATACACCTCGTGCATGTAGCACATGTGGTCAGTGTGTGGATGTGTGCTCATGCAGAGGCGAGCACAGGATGTTGGAGGTCTTCCTCTATCCCTCTCCACCATATTGCCTTGAGATAGAGTCTCTCATTGAACCAGAAGCTCACCATTTCATTTCTAGGCTAACTGGCCAACAAGCTCTAAGGGATCTGCTTGACTCTGTTCCCCAATGTCTATGTTTTAAACCAGCCATGCCTGGTTTTAAAATAAATTTTTATTGAATTTTTGGGATTTTCAGACAATATAATTTGATGAAATTTAGATCTCCTCCTCGTCTGCACTTCCCCCACTGCCCCCACCCACCCAATTTAATAAACTCCACTATATATACAGTACGGCCTGTAGAGTCTGATTTGTGTCCTCATGTTCTTCAGCATGGGTCCATCCACTGGAGCCTATCAAGAGTCCAGTCCCTATAAGAGACTGTATCTTTCCCTCCCAGCAGCCATTGGTTGCCAGAAGTTCCTTAGGTTGGGTTGGAGTTTCTTATCCACTTCCCCATGTCTATGCTGGGATTTTGTGTGGTTTGGACTTGCATGGGACTTGTGTGTGCTGTCACCATTCATACATGACCTTTTATTTAGGTGCTAGGAATTCAAACTCAGGTACTCATGTTTGCAGAGCAACAGCTCTTGCCTGCTGAGCCATGTACTGGGCCCCTTTGTTTTATTTTTATTTATTTAAAACTTTTAAAGTTTATTTATTTTATGTGTATAAATGTTTTGCCTGCATATATGTAAATGCACCCATGTCATACAATGCCCTTGGAGGTCAAAAGAGGGCATCATATCCCTTGGAACTGAAGTTGTAGATGGTTGTTAGCTGCCATATTGGTGCTGGGAACCAAAGTCAGGTCCTCTGCAAGAGCAGCCAGTGCTCTTAACAGCTGAGCCATCTCTCTAGCCCTGCCCTTTTATTTCATTTTTGATTTTTATGTAAACACAAAGTCTTATTTACTAATGGGGGACCATAAGATGTTTTGATGCAAGTATACATTGTATAATGCTTACATGAGGTTAAATCTATCTATTTTCACACATATCTATGACGACATGGTAAAACACTCCAGATCCTTTCTCCTAGCTTTTTGCAATAAGCAGTACAGAACTGTGACCTGGAATCACCCCACTGTGCAATATCACAGCAGAAATTCTCGCTCCTATGTGCGCCTTACTCCCGTTAATCAGCTTTCCCCCACCTCCCCACCCTGTCCTTGTTTCTGGTAACCACTTTTGTACTTTTACCTTCTAAGGAATCTTTTCTTTTCTTTTTCAGATTCTGTAAGATCATGTGCCTAACTTATTTCACTTAACATAATGATCTGAATATGTCTCAGCCTAGCTTTGTGCAGAAGCATTTAAACTATACCATTGGAAGTTGGAGGATGTCACGTGGGGGGATCACACTGTCTGCTGAGGATGGGAGCCTACATTTCTATGGGGCTGATGACTGGGAAGGAGGCTGTTTCTGCATATGGTGGCTAAGTGGTGATGGAACTAGGGGGAACATCACTATTGAGTACATTTTTTGGTAGGGGAAGGAGACATAATCACAAAGCTCAGCCCAAAGTTTGACTTCCATCAACTGTGGAGTGCCACATCATGCTGGCAGGTAACTCATAGCAAGGCTGTTGCCTAACATGGCACCAAAATATGAGGAATATGGCAAGGGTGCAAAGTCCCCTTGAAGACTCTCTACCCTCTGGAGTATTTTTAGTTGTGGTAATTGTAGGTGGTGAGCAGAGCACTGCAGCCCTCAAAATAAGGCGGCTCTCAAGCACGCAGGGTCAGCAGATGCCACCTCCGTAAGCAAGCCTACAAGAAGGATGGGATTAGCTGTGCACAGGGCAGCTCTCCAGAAGTGGCCCGTCTTGCAGAGTGATCTGAGGTGACCTTACCGAGGAGATTAATGTGTTTTTCCCCTTGTGCCATTAGCAAGCAGCAAAAAATCTGACACTTGGGAAACTGTCTGTTGTGGTAACTGGGAGTGTAAACTCAGGGTGGTGGTGGTCGTTAAAGTAAATATTTGGAAGGGGTAGTTGGGAAGTGGAAATTCATCAGCACATCCCCAGGAGGTTCAATAGGTACTTGGCCTGCTGACAGTGACCTGACCCTTGACATGTGCAACATGGACACAGCTTCAGGAAAAGGAGACCACACCAACAGATCTTCAGAACTTGGTGAAAATTGCCCCTAAAAACATTTGGCTTATGTTCTGTGTCCCCCAAGGGCTACAGTTTAGATCTGGAATGGTCTCCCAAAACTCATGTGGTAAAGGCTTGCTCTCCAGTACAATAACTACTGGGAGGTGGTGGAATCCTGAAGAGGTGGGTCAGTGAGAATTCCTCCCATCATTTGGGGTGTATCGGCCCTTCCTCTTCCACTCGCCGTTTTCCATACCAGCCACAAGGGGAGCTGTTTTCTGGGCCATGTGTTTATGCCATGATGTGCTGTTCCCTTCCCCCATCAGAGGCCTGAGAGTCAGGGGCTCTTTCCAGTCAAAGACTGAAACCTACAAACTAAACAGTCCAAGTGGACTTATTTCAAGCTGATTATTTCGGGCATTTGTTACACTAACAGAAAGCTGACTGATGTGCCAACTGATCTTCTGACCTCATTTGCCAGGGGAAGGATGCTCTGAAACAGAGACTAGTTTTATCTCCGGGACCTAGAGTCTTCTTCTTACACACAAGTGAACTGGGATTCTGGTAATAAAAATCAATTTCTTGTGAGTTTGGTGAATGTGGACCAAATTTTATTTACTTGATTAATCCAATATACACTGATAAAAAAATCACATTCCAGAAGTACAATCTATAACTCTTTTATTGAGCACATACTGTATACCAAATGGGATGTATGGTAGGAAATGGTAAAACAGTCTCTACTCCCAAGGAGCTTCCAGGGCAGTGATGATCCAGGCCTGATCAACAGTGTATATCACACTTGCTATGGCTGCAGCTGCAGCTGAAGGGGCCAGTGGCCTCCAGGAGGTCAGCCAATCTTCTGTGAGAAACCTTAGACATCATCCTATTTAGTGATTTTCAATTCTGCCTGCACATTATAATCACTGAGGGAACCTTTGAAACATTCTGATGCCTGATACAACACTCACTACCTCTGGAGTTGTTCACAGAGCTGGTTTGGGGAAAAGTCCAGGCATCAGTATTCTGAAAATCTGCCCAGGTGATTCAAAGGGGAAGACAGGGCTCTCCATCCCTGATCCAGTCTAACTGTCCCATTTTCCAGGTAGATAAACTAAAACTTAAGGAACTAATAGGAGGATCCCAGAGTGACGTTACTCTGTGTGGAAAGCTCACATATATTCAGTGACTCTAAGCCAGACTATGCTTTACTTCAGGCAATGAATCTCTTCGAAATCCTGTCATTTGCACAGAATCTTCATAATATTTCCTCAGTCACATGCATCGCCATATACTTAACATTTTTTAAAGAGAGACCCTTAATGACACTATTTAAGCTACACCCTCAATCATAAAATCTGAAAAGTTCAGATTAATAACTACTGAAATGCAATGTCTTTATTAGTCAACCACTTTAGTTCAGCGGTCTGTCACACTGAGGTTCTGCATTATACTTAGTGACACACGGGGTGGGGGGTGAGGTATTCTTGTGGGGGTCTGAGGCAGGTGCTGTAGACCTCTGGTGGGCATTGTTTGCATGAGCAGCTGATGAAGTTTCCGTGGCCATAGGCATTGGGCGGCATGGAGTCTATGTGATACCCAACGTGGGAAGTTGAGAAAGGAGGGGAGGATTTATTTCGTCTGTTCTGGAGAGCCCACAGGTCACTCTAACCAAAAGACTATTAAAATGGAGCTTGCCATCCATCACCTGGAATCTGCCCAGGTAAACACCCTGAAATTGGTATAGACAGAGGGAAAATGTCATTACAGAACACTCTTAAAGTAACATCACATGGCACAGATTAGATTAGATGTCGGCTTTTAGCCCTTTGGGTTCCTAAAGATTCAGTACTTTAATTCATCTTTCTGCTTACCAAGACTTCTTTTCCTTTTCTTTGAAGAAGATCATTAATTTTACTACCTTTTAAAATATCATCCTAATTGACATGTACTATTCTGAAAAGAGAGGGAAGAAAATCTTATTCTCTAGTTTCATTAGTTCAGCCTCAGGCTGACATAGTTCCTTGAGGTTTGACCCATAAATTCTCGACAGTTTGATGAAGAGATTTCCTAGTTTCCAAATTTGGGAGAAGAGGTATGAACAGAACTAGAGGCCCAAGAGATGGCTCAGAGGGTAGAAGGACTTGCTGCATAGGCCTGATGTCCTGAGTTTGATCCCCAGAACCCATGGAGGAAGGAGCAAACAGATTCCTGAGCACTGTCCTTTGAACCTTGCACTCACACACATACCACACACACACACACACACCCCCCAAATAATAATAATAATTAATAATAATAAATAAAATTAAATTTTAGAAAAGAAGTGGATTGGAGAACTCATCCTTTGGTGAAATGAGAGGATGTGGACTCCTTCAAGCCAGCCATTTTGAAGAAATTCCAAAGTTGTCCATTTCTTTCTCATTCTGTATACTTTAAAAGTTTTCTTTCATTTTTTTCTTTCTTTTTTAAAAAACAAATCCAGTCATTCTAATCCTAAGAAAATTCATTGGATGACTCTGACTCAAATGCAGACGAGACACAAGCCAAGATGTTTAATGAAGAGATTTTTATAATGGAGAAAAGTTAGGAAATTATTGAGAATGGGTACATTGTGGTAAAGTCAGTTACAGAATACTGTACAGCAATAAAGAAGAATGAATTGGAGCTACTTGGATCTCAAATGGAAAAAAAGACTTAAGGGAAAATAGTAATATATATATATTACTCATATATTATCTATATTACATATATATGGCACCACACTATTTGGTATAAAGTTTTGAAACACAAAGCAGTTGTACATAAAACCTACACATATAATAAAGGCATAAAATGCTGGACAAGAATGTACATACCAGCTTCCTGGTAACGGCTGTCACTGAGATGACAGCAAGGACTAGCTATAGAGCTTATTACTTTAATTATTTTTAAAGATCTGAAGCAAATATGAAAACATTTTTTATATTTAGGAGAAGGTTAGGAATATGTACTAAATTATGTCACACACTTTCCTGTCAACTTACTTTCATAGCTGACAACAAAAGTTGTTTTAAGGTGTTGCAGTTCTAACTCAAATGTATGATGTATGCACATAGCTCACCAGATGTAAACATCCATTTGTGACAAAGGCCTGAATTGTCTATATTGGGAAACAAACGCAAAGCTCAACTTTTGTTACATAAATGGACACCTGTGAAATTGGCAGAAAGGATTTGTTAAAGAGTTAAGGGGATAAAGGCTGGTGAGATGGCTCAGTGGGTAAAAGTACTTGCCACACAAGCCTAACAATCTGAGTTTGATCCCCAGAACACACACAAAGTTTGGAGAGAACTGATTCCAAAAAGTTTTCCTGTGATCTACACACACATGCCATGGCACACACCCATCTACACATACACATCACACATATAATAGTTATAATTCTATGAGAATGTAAATAGTTTCACAGTAATTGTTTTCCAGTTAGAATATTCTAACTTAATTGCAGCGCAGTCTCTTTAATTTCTTGTTCATTAATTTTTAACTAACTTCATAAAAGAATAAGAATAAAAAAAATATGATTTATTTTAGAAAAAAAAAAGTCTTTTAAAAGAGTTGAGGGTAGATTCAGTTACGAATATTTATACATGAGGCTGGAGAGATGGCTCAGCAATTAAGAGTACTTTCTGCTCTTCTAGAGGACTTGAGTTCAGTTCCCAGCATTCACATTGGGTGGCTCGCAGTTGCCTGTAACTCCACTTCCAGGGGACCCGATGCCCTCTTCTGGCCTCTATGAGCACCCATGCACATGTATGTAACATACACACAGAGAAATGCATATACATAAATAAAAAATTTAAAACTATTTTAAAATGTTTGTACAAGTAAAAAATATTGAGTGAAAAAATGTTTAACTTAATGAAATAGCCTTGCTTTTCAAAACCATGTGATGAATTAAAAAAATTTTTTTTTCCTGACTTCACTTTAAAAATGACAACTGTCCAATTAGATGACTGTTGATTACCCCAAAGATAAAAGTGCCACTACTGCCCCAATATAGTTTGCTGTGCTGGTCATTGTGGTTATTAGGCTGTAAAGCTGGGGTTGGGCCATCGATTGAGGGTCTCCCTTGTTGGGACTCAGGTTTGCTTTGCTCAGGGGGGAACTGCTGGCTTCGGGGCAGAGAGACTTGATCAGTGACCGAGTAACAACTCCGGGACTTGGTTTCCTTCATGCAAGTCATTTATTACAAAATTCAGACAGTTTTTATACATCACAAGGAACTGGTAGTCACATGGGATATGGCAGTCACTTACAAAGATTTAGAGCACAAAGAAATAGGACATATAGTCTGTCAGTTGGTGCCAGAAGGCTGCTTAAACCTTTATTCAAGGTTATCAATGCCCATCTGGTAATTTATTGGCTGCAATGTTTCCTTTCTTAGAGTTAAAAGCGTGGTAAACTTTTAGCTTTTAGCTCAGGAGTAAGCCTTTAACCTGGCCTAATCTCTTAGCCAAGGATAGCTGAGTTATTTGTTCAGGACAAGGAGATGAGCTAAGGGTTGTTGACCAAGACACTTTCCCACAGAGCAGGGAGCCTGCACTTACGACCAGGTGGCTTTCTCCTGCCAGTCTCGCAGTGTTCTGTAAGACAGGGATTATCAGAGCTGTTTTCAGTGTCCCTCCCTTTAGCAGAGAATGCAGCCTGGACTTAAAAGTTTTAGGCTCATCTCACCCTACAGCCTGGCATCCTGTTTCCTACACTCCCTTAGCAGCTTGCATACTGTCCTCCAAAACTATGAGAGCTAGCCTTCAGGGGAGGTGGCTTCCAGGTCAGTTCCAGCTCCATTGTTCCAAATACGGTGACCAAAGTATGCCTCGTCTTCACAATAGGGTCTTACCTTCAAGTTCTGGGATGCAGAACAGAGGCTGTGGCAATAGCCTCTGTAATTTTAGGAGTCTCTTGGACTACCCTGCCCAACAACTCAGAGAGGTTTCTCTTGTCTGGCACTGTTTCTTGTTATATACCCTTTAGCTATACACATGGGCACATGGAGAGACACTGTATGTGTAATTTTTCAGTAGGCTTTTGAACTAATCCATTTCCTTTGGTTTTTCATGCCAGCTAAGCATTATTTATCTCTTCCCCCTCTCTCTCTTCCTGCCTAAGTCCCTTCTTCTTTCCCATTTAAAGTATCTCCATTTTCCCCATTTCACCCTTGATAACACCTGCCTCCTATTGTCCCCCCTCTCTTGAGTGCCTTCCCCTTTACTCCCATGGTACCTTGTATAAGCCTCCCTCTTCTCTTCACATTTAAATGCTCCCATTTTACCCATTTCCCCCTTTGGTTACACTTGTCTCCTACTGTTCCTCTCTCTCAGGCTCCTTCTTTCCCTTTACCTCTTTGGTTCCTTTTGATTTTCATGTCTCCTGCAGTTACATCAGGATATATACTCACATATGAAGATTTGGTGCTAGGATCCATAAATGAGGGAGAACACTCATGTGTGGTACTGTAGACATTACCAAATGTACATGGCTGGAGAGGTCATAGATCTTAGAGAAAACCCTAAGGCTGTCACATCCCTAGACAAATGTAATTTCTTACTATATGCTAAATATGGATCTTTGTATTTATCGACAAGTACACCAGTCACCACTCATGAAAGAAGCTTCTTTTGCAACAGATGGAGACTATTACAGAGTTCCACAACTGATCACACACAGAGAATAAGTCTGTGAGATACCCACCCCTAAGTGACACATCTACAATGGAAGCTCTACACCTAAGGCTTACAGAACATAGTGGAACAAGGGGTAGAGAGAATACTAATGCATCTCTCAACTCTCATCAGCAAAGCTCCCTCATGGAACAGAGAGGGCAATGTCACAAAAAACCACAAGTGGTCAAGGTATAGAGAATAAGAGTTTGCAGAGTGTGGGTCCTTGGACAGGTCTCCTATATTGAACTCTACCCACACAGGGTTCAGGGACCACTGCAGAAGAGGGGCAGAAAGATTGTAAGAGCCAGGGGAGGAGGTGCCATACTATATGGAAACAGAGTCTTACAGGCTACTGGGACCTTGTTCATATGAATCTACAGTAATATTGTCAGCATGTACAAGACGCATGCAAACTCAAGCAGACAAAAACCCAGCATAGAGTTAGGGAAATGGCAGCAGGTCCCAATCGTAGCTGAAGAACTTGGCAGCTGATTACTGTTAGGTGAGGGAGAGCTGATCATCTTAAAGCAAGGGACTCTAGATAGGCTGATTAGACCCCAGTGGATGAACTTGCACTGAGGGATGTCTGGCTACACTAACTGGACTCAATAGGCCTTAATAGAAATGACAGAATGCATAAAATCTGGTGAGTGGTGCTAGGGTACAGATGGGGGAAGGCAGTATAAAGATGATTAAGATGTTTGTATGAAATACACAAAAACTCAATAAAAATATACAAAAAAAACAGAAAACAATAACCGTAATATGTATTCATTTGACAATTCACCCAGTGTTAAGGAAGCTGGCAGCCTTCCACCTCCCATTTCAACTGTATGTCCCCGCCCTACAAGTTCATTGAGAAGAACCAATTAACATGTGTTCTTCTGTCCTTTCTCTAAAAAAAACAAACAAAAAAGAGTTTTGCAAATTGTTCAAACCAATTCAATTTTTGTGATTGAGAGTAACTTTTTATTATCACCAACACAAATTCATAGTCTTCTTGGAAAAACATACAAGCAAGCAAAAGGAAAATAAAATAAGAACATGTGAACGGCTTTTAATTCAGCTTGAACAAACTTTGTACTTATTTAAATCCTGAACCAAAGATTAAGGCAAGACTCAATTTACTAGAGCACGTGTGCATATCTTCGATTAAGGCACACCTTTAATCCCAAAACTCTCCTGGGGAGACAGAGGCAGATGGATCTCTGTGAGTTCAAGTCCAGCTTGGTGTACATAGTGAGTTGAGTTCCAGGCCAGCTGGGGCTACAGGGAGACCTTGTCTCAAAAAGACCAAAACAAACAAACAAACAAACAAACCCTCAAAACCCAAAAACCAAAACCAGTCTCTTGCTACAAAGTGTCAGTACTGGGGGAGTCAATAATTTGGGTTGGTAAATCACCAAGGATCCCTGGAGACTAAAAGTGGATGCCATCCTAGTCCCCAGGGCACAGCAGGGGTGAGATCAGAGACTAGGATGCTCCACTCTCTCCTGCCATAGGCAGGTCCCCCCATCCTGCCCTTTCTCCTCTATCCTCTCTTACACCACCTCCCTTGCCCCACTCTGTCCCTTCCTCCAACTGGCAAAAGAACTCTTCATGCCACTCACCTCTTGGGTAATTGGAGCCCCTCAGCTGTTTGGGTCCCTGTCTGGAAGGACATCTCAGCATTGCCCAGGCTCCTGGGACAGCCAATTTCCCAGAAGTCTTCACCTGTCAAAGCTGCAGGGGTTGACTTAGATTTCTTTACAAGAAATTTGCAAGAGCAACTGAAATAAATTGTCTTAGGTGCTGTAGAAAAATCTTTGCAGAACAGCCCCAGTTCTTTTTTGAGATTTCCATTTCAAAATCCAACTCTCCCCTGTGCCTATGGGTGGTGGTGAGGGACTCACCATGTAGTCCCAAGGGTTGTGCAAGGGAAACTCAGGAGAAAAAGAGGAAAGGAAATGAGGGAAAGATGCTGAGGAAAGCCCAGAGCCAGAGGCAGGGTGAGAGTTGCTGAGTTGGGATAAAGGGACACTGGAGGCAAGAATTAAGTAACTTCCACCTCCACAGGGTTTCAGCGATGGGAGTGGGATTCGTTCACTTTCTACTGTCTCATCTCCCTTTCTCCACATTTCTCTTTCTTGGTGCTCCTATCCAATCCTAAACAATCCTCTCTAAACAGGTTATTTGGAAGCTGGTTCGCATCACCAGCTTTGCCGCAGGCTGTGTAGACATGCTTCCTGGTGTAACACATCAGCATCTCTCATGGACCGTACATTACGGAGAGTGAACCCTGATGTAAGATGTCAAGCATGGGCTTAGGGTGACAGAGATGTGCCAGTGCAGGCTGGTTATGACAAATACACCATTCTGACACTGACAAAGGGGGCGAAATGAATGGTGAGGACAGACATGGCAGGGGCCATTTCCTGAACTCAATATGCAGTTTTGCTGTGAACCTAAAACTGCTCTGGGAAAGTGTTTTGAAATATTTTTGAAAATGATGTCAAACACTCCCAAGAGACAGAATTCCATGCTATACCCACTTGTACAACACAGCTGTTAAATCAAACAAAACAATCAAGAGAAAGAAATAAGGACTTTAAAAATCATCCCCAGGGTCCATTATCATCTGCTGGCACCTAGTGATCTTGTGAGGGGACAAGGGGCCTTGGATGGTCGCATTCCTGTGCCTGTGCCAGGGTTCTTTGGCATTATCATTTTACACAGGGAGATGCAAGAATGTCTTTATAATCCAAGGCCTGGGCTCCCCTTCCTTGATCCCTGTGGGGTAAGAAATCTGAGGACAGAGTGAGCCTGCCAGGCATGTCCTCCAGATCTGTGAATCTGGCTGAGAGATGGGGCCAGAGCTGCAGATCCTGCTGGGACTGTTCTCAGAAACCAAGCTATCATGTCGCCTGACCTCAGTTGATCCACCTGGCCCTGGGTTTCTCTGTTGACCCTGATCAATGAAGCAGTGTTATCAATCGGCTGACAATATTGTGCACTGCCTGTTATTACAGACTCGTTACACATTTGCTGAGTACTTCCTGTGTGACACACAGTACTGAGTCCCTCACATACATTCCCTAGCACTTTTTGTTCCGAGAGGAAGTAGCCTGCTGTTTAACAAGCAAGGAACCTAAGCTTTAGAGTGTGTCATTTGCTAAAACAACAAATACGTATAAGTTTTGGAACTCAGACCGCCCTACCCCGACCCCACTGTGGAACCCTAGTTGTTCATCTTTTGCTTTGTTTTACTCTTGGTACTAAGCGTATGTTGGGTGCTCAAAATACATGTTGTTTAGAGTGAGTTGGAATTGGAATAGATAATTAAAACTTTGAGGAGAACATAAATTTAGTTTTCATTTGAAGACTCTATGGTTCACAATACTGAACAGGAGTTAAACCACCAAATCAAAATTAAAAGCCAAGGGCTAGAGAGATAGCTTAGTGGTTACAAGCCTGTACTGTTCTTCCGGAAGACTTGAAGTCAATTCCCAGCACCCACACTGGGCAGCTCAGAGCAGCCTATAACTTCAGCACTGCACTTACATGCATAAACCCACATACACATATATACATAATTAAATAATAATTAAAATAAAATATTAAAATGTTAAAAAATTAAAAGCTAAAATCAAGTCAGACCCAGTATCAATCTATTGGGAAAACCCTCAGCCTTTCATTAAACCTCTTAGTTTGTGAATTTTGTTTTCATGAAAAGTGGTCCAAGATGGACTGTATGTCTGAACACAGCCTTTATGACATACAAGATTCTAATGAGGGAGCTGGAGAGAGGACTCAGTAATTAAGAGCACTGGGTACTCTTGCAGAAGACCCGAGTTTGATTCCTAGCACCCACTTGGTGGCTAACAACAGTCTGTAACTCCAGTTCCAGGGGATCTGGCACCCTCTTCTGACCTCTGTGGGCATTGTATACATGTGGGTACATATTATACATGCAGGTAAAACACTCATACACATAAAAAAATACATACATAAATAAAAATTTAAAAAGGAATTCTAATGAGAAGACTTTGATTCAAAAAGATGCAAGGGGACTTTCCCTATCCATTGACTTCCAAAAGTCAAACATGACTTTCTGGGACCACCTGAAAAAGAAGAGAAATTGCTTTTTCTGTAAAAAAATTAGAAACCAGGGGTTGGGGATTTAGCTCAGTGGTAGAGCGCTTGCCTAGCAAATGCAAGGCCCTGGGTTCGGTCCTCAGCTCTGAAAAAAAAAAAGAAACCCTCTTGAAACATGCCTTATTCAAACTGATTGGTAAGTAGCAGTCCTGGGTATGCCCCATGCTGCTAAAAGGGACTTTTTTCTTCTTTGCAAATTGGTTCTACACCAACTGTTTCAGGTAATTGATAGGCCTGATACTTCCAGTTGAAGTACTTTAGTTGGCTAAAATAACAAGGCTATGCCAATAAAGACTGCCATGAAGAACCATCTTTAGCTCTGAGTTTAGGTTGGTGCATAGATCACATGGCAGGTTAGTTCCTGAACGCCCATAGATGCATTCAGGTCTGGTCTGTTGCAGTGGGGGCCACAGCAGCAAATTAGTCTTTTTAGTTTTATTCTTTATTGTTTTTATTTTATGTGTATGGGTGGATTGCCTGCATGTGTGTAAGTGTACCTGTGTCATGCACTGTCTGCAGAGGTCAGAAGAAGACATCAGATTCCCTTGGAACTGGAGTTACAGATGGTTGTTAATCACCATATTGTTGCTGGGAACCAAACCCAGGTCCTCTGCAAGAGCAGCCTGTGCTCTTAACCACTGAGCTATCTCTCTACCCCCCCTGATTTTATTCTTTATTAGACATGATCATCTTGAAAAGTGATCTTGGAGCAGGATGGGTGATGGAGGCGTAGCTCAGTGACAGAGTGTTTGCCTAGCATACTTGAGGCCATGGGTGCTAGGAATTGACTTCAGATCTTTGGGAAGAACAGTACAGGCTCTCAACCACTGACCCATCTCTCTAGCCCTTGGCTTTTAATTTTGATTTGGTGGTTTAACTCCTGTTCAGTATTGTGAACCATAGAGTCTTCAAATGAAAACTAAATTTATGTTCTCCTCAAAGTTTTAATTATCTATTCCAATTCCAACTCACTCTAAACAACATGTATTTTGAGCACCCAGCATGGGCCATGGGTTCCACTGCCAGAACCTCCCAAAGAAGGAAAAGGAGACATCCCAACACAATTGCTTCTATGAATGGACAGTCTCTCCCACTTGCTAAAGACATCTCCCTGTAGGGATTACTTTGAATGATTGTAGAACAGGCCTCTCCATGAGAGAATGTGAGAGAGAAGGGCCAGATGGAAGGCCTGGAATTAGAACAACAATGAACCCAGCATAATGGATGGCAAAACAGTGCCCAGCAACATGATGGAATGCTTCATCCACATTCCGAAAGCTCAGAAGAGGTGTTAGCCTTGGAAACGCTGCTATGGGGAGGGCAGGGACTGGTCGTAATGTATTCCCCACCACTGCCCGGGTAAAATTTATTGTATAGTGATTCTGGCTTCCTGCTGACTGAGCCTGCTAGGAATTGTCTGAATTTACTAAGCACCTTTAAAAAGTTCCAAACATTTCCTGTCTGAGTGTGCACCTCTGTACAGTGATCCTCTCGGAAGTGCCCTGTTTTTATATCATTTGATGAAGGGTGACCCTAAGCTGCTACGTAACAGGAGCTGGCTCAGTGGCAGAATCGGGAGATCTGTTGTTCACTGGTTCTGCTTTGAAAGTGCTGTCATACCAGAGATAAGGCAGTGAATCACTTGTAAAACTCATTTGTTCACTCATCAGTATCAGTACCTAATACGTACCCACTACCCTGGTAGCCATGTGAAGGAAGACAAGTACCTCACAGTGCTAATGACTTACTAGGGGTTGCAGGGGCATAGTGACATCTTTTAGAAATTCTTTTGTTCTCAAGCAAACCTCTGGTCACCCATGCTAAGTTCCTACTCAGGACCTTTGTACTTTCTGTTCCTTTTGCCTAGAATGCTCTTTGCCCTGATATCTGCATGGCTGATACCTTCTGCCATATAGATATCAACTTAAACCCTTTCTCATTGGGGACCTTCATCAAGCATCTCCATGTTATCCCTCTCCTTCATCACTTATCACATCCCCTTGCTTCAGTCTCTTCACTCTTCAGAGTTACTATCTTTATTTAGACACTTGATATCCCATTTCACACACTCAATTATAAACGCCATAGGGGAAAAATCTTGGTTTTAATTCCCAGAATTTAGAGTTCTTGGAACATAGTATGTCCACACACATTTGTGGAGGGAAGGCACAATTCAATGTTCATGTGAGAGACAAGATTCTGCAGACATTGAAAGGAGGCTATGAGGGGCTGCAGATATGGTTAGTGTTTGCCTAGCAGTCATGAGGCCCTGGGTTTGAGTCCCAACACCAAAAAAGCGATTGCTGATTTAAAGGAGACTGGGAGGGGATGACAGGTTTGAATGGTGACTGTTTTATGAAAAATCTGTACTTGCATTTGGAGTATAGTGACAGGCCAGAGGGCATGGACAAGACTCAGAAGTAGAAAAGCGTTTCATAAGGAATACCAGTGGGAATGGGAGCAAGAGCTTACAGGAGCAAATGGTGAGGGTAAAAGATGAGTCTGCAAAGACAGGCTGGACCAGTCCATGGTGGGATTTCAATGCCAGCTGCAGAAACTAATTTCAAAGATGCAAAAGACTAAAAATTGTCTCATCATAGCCCCACTGAATACAGTTGATCATGTTTTAGGTTAAGAGTGTAGCCCAATGGTAGAGGACTGGCGTAAAATGCACAAGACCAAAAGTTTGAATGCCAGCACAGATGCCAGATATATATATATATATATATATATTTTAATAGGAATGAGTATCTGGATTTCTTAGACAATACTACATAATATTCAAATCTCTTTTCTTAACATAGTTTAAAAATGTTTTAATTATTTGTGTGTGTCTGTGTGTGCACATGAGTGCAGGTGCCTGTGGAAGCCAGAAAGAAGGCTCCTGGAGTTGGATTTATAGGTGATTATGAGATGCTAAAAAGAGCACAGGGAACAGAACTCAGCACCTCTGGAAGAGCAGTATGTGCTCTTAACCACTGAGTCATCTCTCTAGTCCCTGTTTTCTTCTTACAATATAAGTGCATCTCAATGAAACTGGAGAAAGGAGAACTCATCCCATGTACAGCCAGCTTGCTCCAGTTTCTTCTCAACCTGGCAAGGGCTGAGGAGCACTGGGGGAACTGGGTGGGCGCTGAGGAGACAGTGCTTCTCTGGGGACCCCGCCTGCAAGGTGTTCATGGCAAAGGCAGACACATTACATTTAACCAGATTCTGTACAGACCATAAATCTGCTCCAGCTCTGGGACTTAATAAAAAGTGGGTTACGGAGAAGCTTCACTTTCATGAAGGCTGCCTTTGCCATTAAAACAGTTTAAAGCAGACCAAAGACAGCAAATAAAAGCCTTCATCCTGCAATCATTTTGGAATAGTGCAAAGAATATCGATCAGCATTTTAGGAATCAAAAGATGCCCTTTTGTCATCCTTCGGTTCTATAAGCAAAACAACTAAAAGTGTTCATGGCTGAGTGGGAAGCACTGAGGTGGCTGTGTGTGAGGGAGAGTGACACTGAAGAACTTAAAAAGGACCTGATGGTGGCTGAAAGCAGATGCCAGACACTTGAACCTTCCTTGACACAGGTCAGCTTCTGTTTGTAGCTCTGCAGGCCACATGCTACATTCACTCACTCCTCAAGGATCAGCTGACTCTTCTCGGTATTAAGATGTCAGCGAAAATCTACCTTCTGGGGAAATTTAATCTGGGGGAGAAGAGCTGCTGATGCTCATAAAAATAGCTGCCAGGCATGATGATTCCTCTGGGACATGTCCAAGGAAGGGTCATGGAGCCTGGGGTGGAAAAGCAGAACTGCTTACAATCCTCAAAGACTATGTCGGGGGATGCACTCAGCCTGGGGTCGGGAAGCTGGAAGGGAGCTTAGGAGTGGACTTGGCGCTGGGGAGAGTGTTCTTGAAATTTCCTGAAGTTGGACAAAAGACTTCATGCTTTATAGAATTTTAGGGGGAAAACTTTCATCAGATTTTTAGAGGTCCATGACCAACAAGTGATGAAGGATCATTGCCTTGACATATAACTTTCACAGGCAGGTTTTAATTTTCACTCTCAAAAACACAATTTTAAGAGAAAATTTAAAATTATAAAGTTGTTTGCTCATTCCTCCATTCCCCGTGTTTTCCCTCATTCTTGTTCTCCACAGCCTCTCTCTCTCTCTCTCTCTCTCTCTCTCTCTCTCTCTCTCTCTCTCTCTCTCTGTGCGTGCAGCTTGCCTTTGTACCCCAAGCTCAGTTCCACATGTGCACACAGAGAGCCCATTCATCCCTTTGGACCTGCTGCAAAGTACTCGTCACGCCTCTGCTTACGTTGTTTCTGGTGTTCTACTGCCCGCTGCAGCACGCTGAACATCCTGTGTGAATCTCTGCATGTGTTTCTCCAGCAGAGTGGGATCCCTTTGCTATAGATATACATTTGAAAAGTTTAACTGAACTGTCAAATTCCCTTCTGAAGTTGTTAAAAGCTTACCTTTCCACCGGGAGTCTATGAACCTGTTTCCTCATGTCACATTAGTTATTATCAGTCTTTCCATTAATTAATTAATTCTACCAATATGAAAAGTAAAGGTGAATCACCTTATTTTCATTTGTATTACCTTGTTGAGAGGCTGAATGTTGTTTCATGTGTTAATGACCATCTATGTTTCCTTTTCAGGAAATCAGCAGTGGTTTTCACACCTTGCCACACGTCAGAATCTGCCAAAGTGTTTAGACATGGTCAATGGCCTCCACCCCAGGCTTTTTGATTCAATGAGTCTGGGTGGGGCTCATGAATTTGTATTTCTAGAACTAGACCTCAAAACCGTTAAACTGAGGAGTTCAGTAATAAAGAGAGCCCTCCGGGTCAGACAGTAGGGAACTCTCAAGACTTTGATGGAATGGGGGAATGTTGCTAGATAGAAGGGAGAGAAATGCTTCTGGCAGGAAACACGGGGTAAGCAGGCATAATGTGGCAGAGGGAATGAGTGCTCCAAAATGCCAGGAGCAAACCAGGTGGACAAACGCGATGCTCCTAAAGGGGGTGGTGAGAGCGGAAAGGCTGCAGAGCAGGAGGAGCTGTGCAGAGCAGGGAAGGGTCGTGAAGCTGTGTGGGTGCCACTTGATACACTGGATTTCGGTAGCAGTTGCTTTACAACCTCAAGGTGGAACAGAAGCACGATTAAGTTATGTTTTCCATTTCATTATTTTCTTTTTAAAGCTTCTATTTCGTTTTAAGAAATGATTTGTTTTTATCATTTTTAATTGTGTGTCTGTGTGAGTGTGTGTGAATGTGAGTGCAGGTGCCCCTGGAGTTGATGTGACATGTGGTTGTTAGCCACCTAGTGTGGGTACTGGGAACCAAACTCAGGTCCTCTAGAAGAGCAGTACATACTCTTAAGCACTGAGCCATCTTTCCAGTCCTTAATTTCATTTTTGTTTAATGGGTAAAATTGCATGGCATAAAACACAAAAGATACTGTAGGTAAAAAGTTTCCTTATCCTCACACCAGACTTGATCTGTGTAGAAACTATTACCAGCTTTCTGTGACTCTTTCAGGGGCCTCTCTCAAGTAATGACAATCAGCTCATGTTGCTTACCATAGTTACATTCTGGAAAATCACTATGAACATTGAACTAGCAAATATCAAACCATCACTCACTCATAGAGAAATATAGGGTTTGATTTCTATAACCCTCCGATGGCATTTCTATCAGCTGACCAATAAATTACTTTATGTATGTTTTTCTTTAAAAACGTCTTATCTTGTTTTGCTTTGTTTTTGTTTTTTGAGACAGGATCTCCCTGTAGCCCCCAGCTGGCCTAGAACTTGCTATGTAGACCAGGCTAGCCTTGATCTCACCTGCCTCTGCCTCCCAAGTGCTGGAATTAAAGATGTGCACATCCTGCCTAAAGACACCTTATTTAATAAGTTCAGTAGAGTGATTAACACTGAACTCATGTCCAGCAGCACTGTGGCATGCCTAAGTGGTTCTTGTTCAACACATGTATTCTCTCCATAAGGCATAGCTTTCTTGTACCTAGGAACACCTGATAGCACTTTTGTCATTATTTTTATTTTATGTATATGAATGTATTGCCTGCATGTACATAAATGCACCTGTGTTGTGCAATGCCCAAGGAGGTCAGATCCCCTGGAAATGGAGTTAAGGATGGTTGTTAGCCTCCATGTGGATGCTGGGAACTGAACCTGAGTCCTCTGCAAGAGCAGCCAGTGCTCTTAATGGCTGGACCATTTCTCCCGGCCCCTAACAGCATTTCAGTGCAGCATTTGGGGACCATTTAAAATCGTAAATCACCAACACACTCACACACACACGCACGCATGCACGCACGCACGCACATGCACACATGCACAAAGCAGCATTACATAGACCACAAAAGGATGCAATAAGAGAGCAGAAGAATGACAAGTACCTGTTTGATAAATCACCAACACACTCACACACATACACATACACACACACACACGCACGCATGCACACACGCACGCACATGCACACATGCGCAAAGCAGTATTACATAGACCACAAAAGGATGCAATAAGAGAGCAGAAGAATGACAAGTACCTGTTTGATCTCAGGTGAGAGGGTGCAAGTTACACAACTCAAGTCTTTCTCCACTCTGCACGTGACCTTGAGTGATCACAGAAGCGTATGAGTTTTGATTTGAGGGGTTACAAATAAATTTTGGCAACTATGTGAACACAAATAGACTCCAAAAATAATGAGGATATAGTTACCAACCACTAGAAGGTATAATTTCCCACACTTTCACAAAAATGATGAAAACCATGCTTAAGAAAGATGAGTGATAAATACAACACGGAAGAGACATGGATAGGGCCAGACTTTACCCATGAATCGCAGCTGCTGGAGAGGGGAGCAAAAACATTGGAGTTCACCACTGGATCATCAGAAGGCTTGACTGTATGTACTACCATCAAGGGAGGGCAGGGGTATTGATGGGATGGTGTTTCTTTCCTCTCAAGCAGCTTGAGGAGGAAGGAAGTTTGGATGTCCTGTGGCTACCTGTGGGACTAATTAAGTCCAGGTGCTTGGGCAGGCGTCAAGGAGGGCACAGCAGCAGCAGGCAGGAAAACCAGACTAATTAAATAAACTAGGACTGGTGGATCCATGGTGGAGCAAGGGGTGAGAAGGATGGCACCAGTGATCAAGCCACATCTAAGAAGAAACTTTAAAACTTAGACACTGTCTTTCAAGAACATCAAAGTCTAGACAGTATCAGAGCTCTGACCTGGGGCATATAACAATTCCATGGGCCACAGCTCCTGATTTAAGAATGGTGAAGTTCTTGGAAATCATTTTTTAGGAACCAATTTTTAAAAATTTCCTGTCTATTACTTGTATGATGTGATGGTTTCACAGTGACATTTTCATTCAAGCACATCTTGTACTGTGACCCATTCAGCTCTATGGAATGGAGGAGATTTAACTTGGAAGTAGAATCTTAGATTCAGAAGGATTTCAGAACAATGACTGGGTTAATTTCTCTCTCATCACCATTTTTTTCCTGCATCTCCCCACAACCTTGGGTATGGAGGTGGGTAGTTTGCTGAACCTCAGCTGGGAATTTACTGTCTGACTTTATTTCCCAATAAGAGTCATCAAGAGTCTAGGGGTGTGTGTTCAAGAAGGATGAGGCCAAAGGTCACTGAGCTTGTAAAGCTCTGAAGTCATCACTGTCTCTTGAGCACTGACTTGTGACCCTGTTTGTTAGGCTCTCCCAGTGGTAGAGGAAGTCATGGTTCCCACCATCTTCCATAAGAAACTGCTATATGAGGTAGAGAATTAAACATCCCTGGATATCTGTGAGCCCGTGTGCTAAGTAATCTCATCCTCAAAATTCAACATTCAGGGGTATCATGTAGCCGAGGCCTTGACAGATCTGCAGAGGATTGGAGTTATCAGCCTTTTGCAATTATTTGCCTTAACATAAGGCAGTAATTCTGAATTGGGGAACAGTTTCCCTCCCCACAGGACATACGACAATGTCTGGGGGTATTTGCAGTTGTCACATCTAAGGGAAGGAGGCTGCCCCTGAGGTTGATTTAGCAAGATCAGAGCCATTGCGAAACACCCTACAGGGCACGGGGCTACCCCTCGGAAACAAAATCAGCACATCAGCAATGCAGTGGACCAGAAGCCCTGGAGGTTGGAGGCAGAATGGTCTTGACTTCTTTGCTGTAACATTGTATTCAAAATGGAGTTAAAATTTATTGGAATGTATCTCAATCGTTACCTCCAGTCAGTCTGCAGACAGCTTATTATCCTTGGGACTCATGATTTACGGTTCAAGGCTTGACACAGACGGCACTCAAAGTCTGTGTATAGGAGTTAACTTTAGAGATTCATTCTTTCTGTTCCACTGTGTAGCATTTCATTTTTCAGGCTTGTGCTGCTGACTCAATGTATTTTCTTGTTTTATAATGTGTCTCTAAAGCTGTCATTAACATTGACGCTGAATAGAGTTGACATGAGCTCCTTTGATGCAATCTGCACCTTCATAGGTTATTGATTGATCCTTCCTGTATCTCTTAAGAAGGTGGGATGAGATCCGTCTGCCTACATAAGAATTTACTTAAACAGCTGCAAGCATCTAAGTAGATGGGGCAGAGACACCAAGGCTAACTATTCTCATTAGAGGGTGCATTCATTATTGTCTATAAGAATTAGACCTGATGTGGTGACACAGGCTTGTAATCCCAGTCTTGAGAGGTTGAGGCAGAAGGATCATGAGTTCAAGGCTAGCCTTGACTACGTAACCAGATTCTGTCTAACAAAGAAGAAAAAGGAAGGGGCTGGAGAGATGGCTCAGTGGTTAAGAACACTGGTTGTTCTTGTAGAAGACCCGGGTTCAAATCCTAGCACCCACGTGGCAGCTAACAACTGTCTGTAACTCTGGTTCCAGGGGATCCGACAGCTTCTTCTGACCTCTGCGGGCATTGCCTGACACTGGTGCACTTACCTACATGCAGGCAATACATGCATACACATAAAATAAAAAAATAATGAATAAAATTTAAAAAAAGAAGAAAAAGGAATATAAAAGAAGGGAAGGAAAAGAAAAAGCAAAACAAATGAGCTCTATGTTGAGATAAAACTATTATAGAAACCAGGTGTGGTGGTGCACGCCTTTAATCCTAGAACTTGGAAGGCAGAGACAGGCAGATCTCTGTGAGATCGAGGTGAACCTAGTCTACATATCAAGTTCCAGGCCAGCTGGGGCTACAGGGAGACTCTGTTTTTAAAAAAGGTAGAAAATGCTATCCCTATTTCCTTAGAAGACTCAAAGACTTTGAAAATGACTTTTTTCTACTCTAAATAAGGGTAAGGACATCAGACTAGGAAGCATCTATTATTGTGCATACAGATCACCCAGGGAATCTTGCTAAATACAGATCCTGATTCAATGGCTTGAAGAAAGACCATAGTTCCTGTGATGCTGCTGCTGCTCTTGCTGGCTTGTGGACCACCTTTGAGTACCAGCAGGCCATAGAGGTTTCTAAGTAGCCTATTGGGAGAACCTAGCATTATTTAAATCCATAGGATCACAATGCCTAGTACTTAGAAGCCACTTCATTCATTGTGCAATGGAATAGAAATATTGGAGTCTTTTATTTTGTAAGATATGGAAAAAGGAAACACATCAACTGGAAAGAAATTAAGGATGGTTGTAGGTAATATTGTTAGGTATCTATTTTAATTGGGATGATGATCCTTGTTCAAAATGAATGTCAATAGTTTGCTTTTAAAAGATATAATGTGGGGCTGGAAAGATGGCTCTTGCAGAGGACCTGGGTTCGGTACCTGGTACCCACATGGTCAACCATTCGTGATTCTAGTTCTAGGGGATCCAACACTCTCTTCTGCCCTCTACAGATATAACCTGCATGGGTACATGAGAGTAAAACATTAATACACACAAAATAAAGGGAATAAATAAAAAATTTAAAATATATACTAGCATAGCCAAACAGTGAAAAAGCCTACTGAATCAGGAATTGGTAGAACTGAGCACCATTCCAGCCACTGGATCATTACCATGGAGAGCTAGGTAGCCTCTGTAGAACCGAGTGAAGTGCACTAGGCTCCTTTATGTTCTGAAAGACCATGGCTATAAGGTGCAGAAAATTGTGAAGGGCTCTCAGGGAGGACTTTGAAGGAAAACATCTTAAGCTAGCTGGAAGGACCAAGCATTTGTTGCGCTCTTTAAGCAACACACATCTCTCATATATACTTGTATGAGTGTCATAGTTGGCATCAGTTGTTAATTTGACACACCTGGGAAGAGGAAACCTTAATTGAGGAATTTCCTCCATCAGATTGGCCTATGTGAGGTATTTCTTAGTTGCTAATTGATATATGAGGGCCCAGCTCATGTGGACTGTGCCATCCTTAGGTAGGAGGGCCTGCATTGTATAAGAAGGGTAACTGATCAAGCCATGGGAGAAGCCAGTAAGCAGCATTTCCTCTCCTCTGCAGTCTCTGCTTCCATTCCTGCCTCCAGGTCCTGCCTTGAGTTCCTGCCTGAGTGACCTCAGTGGACACAGCCCTCATGGACTGTGCTTTGGAAACCTAAGATGAAATAAACCCTTTCCAACCCAACCTGGTTTTGGTCAATGCTTTATCACAGCAATAGAAAGCAAACTAGAATAATGAGTTACATTATTGTATATTATCATACCAACAGTGTTTGAAAAGTTCAATGGTGATATCACTGAAAAGTTGGACATAGTCTGTTTTTAAAATATTTTTGTTCCATTTATTTAGTATTTATTTATTTGTGTGTGTGTATGTGTGTGCATGCACATGTGGAGGTCAGAGAACAACTTTCAGAAGTTGGTTTTCTTCTTCCATCCTGTGGGTCCTGGGGATTGAACGCAGGTCACCAGGCTGAACAGCAAGCACTTTACCTGCTGAGTCATCTTTCTGGTGCCTGGGTTAACATCTTAATCTGTAAATCACACCAGTTGTACTTTCCTATACTGATATTTTCCAAACAGTACTTCACAGTATGTGCCTTCCCTACAACAGGGACTCCAAAACTTAATTTAATAGATGTTAGAAATAAGATGATCTAGCAAATTATGTGCCCATAGATGTAGAATACAAAAGAACTGCAAACCACTGAAAGATATTCTTGTTCCGTCATCACTGGATTAAAAATATTCACATTTCTCTTTGGGTTTCATACGGAAAAGGACTGATTTACTGCACATCACAGTCTGTTAGTGATTGGGAATGGAGGGCCTCACAGAAGAACTGAAAGAACTCCAGCCATTCCTTAGGAGTTGTGGTTTCTGTGGACTCCCAAGAGATCTAGAAATTATTTTAGATGAATCTGATGCACAAAATTTCGGAGCGCTTTTCTAACAATGTAATGTCTGCTGACATGCTGGGAACAGAAATAGATGTTACTCAAGTGCATGTTGAAGAAGTACACTTTGACAGAGGCTCATGTAGGTTAAGATCTAACTCATTATCACACAAGTTTAGCCCAGTCATATCCTCTTCCATCATGATGAGAAATCACCAGTTCTAACAAACAGTGGGAGTCATTGAAAAGAAAGGGGTACAGTTAGTTAACGTTAATTAACCAATACTCTCAAGTTTGAGACTCTTCCATAGTGACTCTCTGATCTTAAATTCTTGGCATCTTGTTGCTTATGGCTCTGACCTGTTGGTCTGGGACAAGTCCTCAATGAACCTGGTAGCCCTAAGTCTCACTTCTCCTGTTCAACTAATGGTAAGAATTTCAAGTCTCTCTCTTCATTTACCCCAGGCATCTATTATTAGATGGAACTCTAGGTGTTGGTATTGTGAAAGAATCCAAAGGACCTGAAGGAGGGGACCTTAAAATGTCAGCAGGACTCAGACCTCCAGTCCTTAAACGGGAATTCAAAATAGATCACTGTGACTTCACTGGAAAATTCCTCATTTGATCCTCCTTGCAGAGGGTAGGTTTCGCTCAGGTGGTAGTTAGGAGAGAACCACTTTGTGGATCATCCTGTCAATCATGCTCAAGTATTCATATTCAAATAAATATCATTCTCAGTCCTTACTGGAACTGGAACCTCCTGGGAAGAGATAGTTTCCTCTTCCATCACTATTAGATTAAAATATTCACATTTCTCTTTGAGTTTCATGTAGAAGAAGAACTGATCTGCACAACTGCTAGCAAGTTCCAGGCCAGCTGGGGCTACAGGGAGACCCTGTCTCACACACACACACACACACACACACACACACACACACACACACACACACAAAGCTTCCATTCAACAGTTGAGGTGGCATCCACCTTTAACCCCAGCACTCCAGAGGGAGAGAGGCAGGCAGATCTTGGTGAGACTGAGGCTATCCTGGTGTACATAGTGAATTTCACACCAGCTGGGGCTACAGGGAGCCTCAACCTCCCCCTCCCCAAACTAAAACAAAGTCTTACATCCACAGAAAAAGCTATACATGGATTTTATAGCAGCTTCATAAAGTCACCCCAAACTGGAAGCTACCAAGATGTCCCTCAATAATTGAATGGATAAAACAACTGTGGTGCACCATAAAATAAAATGTTACTGAGAAATAAATGAGCTACCAGGACATGAAAAGACATGGATAAAGATTAAATGCATGTTATAAGTGACTGCAACCAGTTTGAGAAAGCTATATACTACATAATTCCAATTACATGGCATTCTGTAAAAGGCAAAGCTATAAGACAGTCAAAAAAATAAGTGGTTGCCAAAGACTCAAGAAAAGGGAGTAGGGAGTTGGAGAGGTGTCTCAGCTGTTAGGAGCACTGGCTACTCTTGCAGAGGATCCATGTTCAATTCCCAGCACCCACATGACAGCTAACAACCATCCGTAACTCCAATTGCAGAGGAATATGACCTCCTCAGACATTGCACGACATGGGTGCACTTACACATACAGGCAATACACTCATATGCATAAAATAAAAATAAATAAAATGCTTTTTAAAAAAGGAGAGGGAGTGGGATAGATAAGTGAGATGAAGGAGGGTTTAAGCTGGTAAAACTATTCTGTGTGATATCCTAGTGGTAAATAAATGAAACTATGCACTTGTCAACATCAATAGAACTTACAGCACAAAGAATGAACTTTCGTGTATGCAACTTAAGTCATAGTTAGTGTTCTTTCATGTAGTCCTTGCTTGGTCAGCTGAAAAGTCCCTCAAAACTCATGACTCTGTTCTGATACAGACAAATGACTGAGTAAATGTTAAATGGTGAAGAGGCAAATATTTAGAATTCTAATAATTCTTCGCTCAGGGACTGGGGTTGTAACCTCCACTCCTTCAGTGAAAGCTGCCCATGTGAAAAATAGCACAGAAACGACAATAGATGAGTCCCATTAGAGAGGACCAGCTTAGCAAGTACGGCTGTGGCCAGGTGATCCGGTCACAGTCAACAGTCACAAGTCCTTGGATGCTGTATGCTGCAACGGAAGTGGCTCTACCTCTGAAATCTTCATTCCCAAAGCCCATGACATTAGATATGAGGGGGCTCAGGTGATGGGGGGGGTGTCCTGAGAAACAGAAGAGCAGCACTCCTCCAAACAGTAAAGGCCATTAAAAGCAAGAGTAGCTCGAGAGTCTGCCATGGCAAAGTGAGCCTAAAGGCTCATAACAACTAGCTACAGCACGATATCCCAGAACAGAAAATGTATATTGGGCAAAATAAACTAAATAAACTAAAGAACTATCAAACACAAAACTTTATTAATAATAAACTGTATTAATAATAATGGGCCAGTGGCACGTTTTAATTATAAGAAATGAACAACAGTAATCGCTTCTTGGTCTCTTGGTTAAGATCAAGTGTAGAAATGGCCCATAGCTAATAATAGGAGAAACTGTGTGTAGGCTAGCATTACTAGCTTCTCAGATTTGAATCTGAAACTTTTGAAGACCATAGTCTATTAAAATAAATTATGTTAAGCCGGGCGTGGTGGCGCACGCCTTTAATCCCAGCACTCGGGAGGCAGAGGCAGGCGGATCTCTGTGAGTTCAAGGCCAGCCTGGTCTACATAGTGAGTTCCAGAACAGCTGGGGCTATAGGGAGACCCTGTCTCAAAAAGACCAAAAAATAAAAATAAAAAATTAAATAAAATATGTTAAATTTGAGAGCCTTTAGAAGCAAAACAAAATGTTACCATAACAAACTGACCCATGGAGCTTTGAGCTCCATCTGTATGTGGAAGTCCAAATTTCCAGCTACACTTCTTCACCTCTTCCTTTATCTATCCAGAGTGGGAGAGATGGAGGCAGAATCCAGCTAATGGTAAGCAATGATATGCTACTCTCCATAGTCCCATTGCCACTGAGGAGTTTGCAAAGCATCTGTACCACAGTCCCAACAGCCCCACATCTGACAGTCAGAAGCTGTACTCTGGTAAGAGGTTAAGTCGGACTGTGTCAAGAGGCGTGAGTTTCACTGCTACCACTGACCTGCTAAGACTTGGCTTATCAGCAGGCCAAGGGTGCTGAGGGAGTGTTCTTGGAAATCCAGTACCTAGCATCTCAGCAAGTTTTATGATGATGTCAAGTTTCCATGTTTTCAGCAGTTCCTTTGAAACAAATCCTTAAATGCTCCCAAGAACATACAAAAGAAAGTGAGCAACAGTTTTTATTTTCTGTCTCTTTAACTAACAGGTGCAGTTCTATTTATTAGGCTTTATCATTTCTTCCAAAAAGGACTTGGGAGTGTAGTGTAAGGGTATCACTTACAAAATCCTATAGGAAAATAACAATAAACATACAGGCAAAGAAATAAACGAGCCCAAGGGAATGAAACTGTACTTTCCAACATACCAAAATACAAGTAACAGTAGTGTTAGAACTTTAAAATCTCTTGGATTATGAGCTCAAGAGAAGACCATTTTAAATGGTTCTTTTCATTGTGTTCGCACTCTCTGATATGAAAAACTGTAACTCTACCATGATCATTGCAAACACATATCCTTTACAAGGCTTTCATCAGGCAGTGAACTTTGCTGAGCTCAAGAGTTTATGTCAAAACTAACAAAAAATCAAAGCGTTTTCAAAGTAAACATCTGGCAATGTTTCCAATATCCACGTTTTAAGCATAGTCAAAGAGGCCTGCAGATCCTAGTGCTGTTTGTGGCTGGCTTTGACAATGAATACCATTGCAGGTGGCTGTTCAACGGCTCTTTCCCACCCTCACCACTTCCACTCCAGGACTGACATTTGGGTTTGAGATGAAGTCTTACTTTTCCAAACTGAATTCCTCTACTCTTCAAGGACATGACAGCATCAAATCAGTTTGCACCTGCAACTGGTAAAAACCAAGGATCTGATTATGACATGTCTTGGGAAATAAAAAGTGCCCTTGGGGGAATTTATGACAGGTGTCTTCAAAGTCCTTTTCAAATCCTATTCATTCTTCTTTTGATCCTTTAAAACTGTCGTGTATTCCTAATGCATTTGATCAGTCTCCCAGCGATAAGAAGATTGCTCTCCTATTTCAAATATTGCTGCAATAAATCTTGTGCATATATGTTGTACACCCATGTGAGTTGGTGCAACTTGGCATACCTGTGCCAGATCACTAAATTAAACTTCTAGAAGTAGATCTGTTTGACCAAATGATTTGTGCCTTTTAAATATTGGTAGATACTCTGAAATTGTCCTCTTAAACATGTGTTCCCAGTTTATAGCTTTAGCAAGATGATAGGTGAATCCTCCACAGCAGGCATTTTTAAAAGACAGAAGCATGGGCCTCAGAGACTAGAGTGATACTCCATCAGAAAGATCCACTCCAACCCTCTCAGCAAAAGAAAATCCTATTTCTGGGGGAGCAGCCATTCTGTTTACTTCCAGGTTGCTATGTGACAAATGTGTCCCCATCTCAAATTTACAAGTTGCAGATGAAGGTGGTTTGTCTTTCAACACAAGCCATCTTTCACCAGGCTGATCTTGAGCCTCCTGGGAACAGCACTCTACTTAGCACTCTGTGCTCAGGATGTGCCGAGAAAGGAAAAGGGACACTGGGAAACCTAGAGGGGAGAACGTTTTTTCTTTTATTATTAGCAGATACCTTTCATTTCTTAAAAGTCATTTCTTCCTCATATGAATCATTTTATTCTTACAGGAAGGTAACACTGGGACAGAAACATGTTAGCTGGGTCATTAGCTAAGTCCCTTATACTTTAATGAGTTTATTAATAAAGAAAAAAAATCTCTGTACAACATGTTTATTTCTACTAAGTCAATTGCCTAATAGAATCATGTCTAGTTGATAGCAAAATATACAATACAAATATTCTTATTTATTATTTCGAGGATGCTTGAAATAGGAGACTGTCTCTTTAAGCTGGTCAAATGAATGGACTCACTTTGGTTTGAGGCAGGGTCATCCCTCCAGTTGTTTGGCTTGGACTTAAGTGGATGAGACACTTATTTTCTTAACGGAGTAACTTTCTTAGCAGAGTAACTTATTCACAGATCAGGAAACCAGCTCTTGACTGCTCCAGGGTTTAATAAACTGATAGAAGATACTCAATATCCAGTTACCTTTCTCAACCTGTGGGTTTCCCATGGGGGCTATCTGATGGCCAACATTCTACAGGCAGGAAGAAGGTGGGTGTACTGGAAGCCACTTTCTCTGTTGCCTTCCCCATTTCTATCCACTCTGTTTCCCCAGGCCTTAGCATTCCTCCCTTCCCTGCACAGTATCACCAGTTCTCTCCTGCCACGTTTCAAGAAACCACCTCACATCTGATTCACCCTTTCTGCTGTCTTCCTATTTGCCTCTTGCTCCCTTTCCATTTTCCAAGCCTTACAGGCCAACCACCGGCATCCTCCCTCCTGAGAACTGCACTGCCTGCCTCCTGCTCACTGGCCTCCTCCTTCTGACTTCTTCAGCCTTGACTCCTCCCTCCATCATTTAGCTGGTCTCCAATCACCAGGCATCCTCACACTTTTCCACTAAGAGAAGCACATTTGAAACTTTTCTTGCCCTCCTCCACGTGATGGTAACCTACAATTCAGAGCTTCCAAATCTCTGTGTTTCTTAATGTACAAACTGCTGGTGTAATCCCAGCACTGCTGTAGACACAGCCTTTCCCTTTGAAATGTTTCATTTCCAATAATTCTTTTTTGGCAAAGTGTAATAAAAAGCCAAAGACCATCTATTGCATTTCAGAGACTCTGAATAAAAATTTAAATGAAGGCAAAAGTAATAAATCTGAGCCGGGGGGGCGGTTACAAGAACAAGGCCCTGGGTTCAATTCAAACAAAAAAAAAGCAATACAACTAAAGGATTGAATTTAAATTGCATACAAAAGGGGGAAAGTATTATATTCAAATCATCTTTAATAGAAAAAAAACGTTTTGAGGGCTTGAGATACAGCTCAATGGTAGAGCACTTGCCTAGCATGCACAAGGCCCTAAGTTTGAGTCTCAGCACTGTAAGAAAAAAAAGCCCAATTTTCAAGGATCAAAGAACAAGATCTCCTCTATATTTAAACTCCTCTTTTATGTGAAAATTTCTTTTCTACCAAAATGTCAGTGCATAGGCTCCTGCCACTGCTGGCACAGGCATTTCTGGGAAGTAGAACTTGAATCATGATGATCAGATGGTAGAGATGGATACTCATTCACAACGGTATAAGCCAGTTCAAAACAGTATGGAGGTTGCTCACAGAAAATAAAAGAATTGCCTGGGGTTGGGTATGTCACTTAGTTGGTAGAGTGTTCACATAGAATGCACGAAGCCCTGGGTTCAATTCCCAGCATTGCATGAACTGGGTGTCGTGGTGCACACCAGTTATCCCGACACCTGAGGTGGAAGCAAGAGGATCAGAAGTTCAAGGTCATCCTCAGCTACAGACAGGGTTGAAGACTAGCCTGGGCTACATGAGACTCGGTCACAAAATGAAACGAAACAAAATGAAATGAAATGAGAGGAAACAAAACAAACCAACAAAGCCCCATAGAACTACCATTTGATCTACCAACTTTATTTCTAAGCAATTATCCAGGAGAATTGAAATCAAGACCTTGAAAATACTAGTATTGATGTGTTCAATGCACATGATTCACAATAACTAAGATGTGGAATGGGGAGTTGCTAGTCAAATGGTGTCAATTACAACTATGTATAAAGAGTAAGTTCTAAAACCATGCTCTAACACATCATATCTGGAATTAATAATGCTGCATTTTACATTCAAAGAGTAGATCTTCTATCAGATGTTCTTTCACAAATAAAAGCACACAAAGGTTGACTCTCAGCAAGCTCCCTTGGTTGCTGGTGATGTTCAGGGAAAGAAATTCTAGTGTTCTCTGATTCTGATAGATAACACGGTGGGATGAGAGTAGACATTTACCCATACACACTCCTGACTCCAGGAGCCAAGGCGTGCTCACGGGAAAGGGAACAGGAAATGCTGAATCACCTGGGAGCAGACAAGCCAATGGTAATTAGTCTTTTAGTCATTCTTCTATCAGAGGCTGGGTACAAGGGCACTGGAGGAATGTCCCATCCACCTTATCCTGGACCTCTGTACCTACATCAGCAAATCAACTCCCACAATCCTTCAGCCTCCCACCTTCTCTATAGCATCCCCACCTGGTGCTCTCTCCTATGCCAAACTTCAACTGCTGCTTCTTCCCCGGCACAGAAAAAAACAAAACAAAACTATAAAATCATAGTTCTCCACTCATGTTTAAGAACACACATGCCATCCCAATACTCACAAATCCCCCTCTCAGTTCAAAGTCCAGTTAAACAAACATACACGTGGTGATTGGATCTATACATACACACATAGAGAGATACTAGATATGCAGAGAAGTATAAATAAAAGGGAATAGTTGGAAATCTGAAACAAATATATCAATGTGCTATAACATACAGAGGAACTGCTATTATTAGTATAAACAAAGTGGAAAGAGAGCTGATTTCCTCTACAATAATCACCTTTATAGCACAAAACACCTTAGAAAGCTATTAACAGATGAATGCTTCTTGGAGAGTGTGCTTAGTCTCCTGAATCCAGTTACTGAGGTACAGCCCACTTACTTACTACCTGATATTTTGCTGCTCTGCTCACTTACTGCTGCTTAATAAAGATTCATAGCCTCTACCTCTCACTAATTTGCCAGTTCATTTAACAGATTCTGCTGATGTACCCAAAGGTGAAAGCTGTGGTGGGCAGCTCAAATGTTTATAGATATGGGTTTTAGGAGCAAAAAATTAGTCCCTCCCTATATCTGAAATCAGAGCCTGCCAGTGGTGCAATATAGGGCCAAATTAACAGCTCTAAAATTACAGTCGTGTTAGGTCAGAGGAAGACTACATTTTTTGGTTTCCTAATCCCTAAACTGGATTAAGCTTAACTATGATCAGATGAGCATACATACAGAAGGGGGCTGCAGGGGAAGAGGTAGTGTTCTGATTTTTTATCTGGCTGCTGATTACCTGGGTGTTTTCAGTTGTGAAATTTCATCTGTATCATCTTTGATGTTTGCTTTTGGGTATTTACATCATACTTCAATAAGGAGCTTAAAAATAAATATAAACCTCTATGAATATATCTTACCAAGTGGTTAAACCACCAGAGTGCTTACAGCTTGAACCACAAAAGGTAAGTTTAGGAACCCGATCTTGTGCCTCTTAGAAGTGCATTTTACTTGTGGATGTGTGTCTTAGTCAACCACAAAATCCTTTTAGAAACGATTACAGATAGGTTTAGTGTCAGATGGGATAGGGGTAGGGCTGTGGCTAGGCCTTACAGCAGTCCCCAAGAAACTCCACCCTGAGGTCACCATCTGTGCCTGTCCACCTATCAGCCACCTCAAGTTTGGGATGACAGAGCCAGTTGCCACGACCTACTGACAAAGCCACATACCCACTGTCTGTCTTCTTTCTTTCTCTCATCTTCCCAGGATGTCTCAACTGGGCCTCTAAACCCTGATTCTCCCTGGGCCCCATCCCTATTGCCCCATGTATACACACTATTTAAAATTAACAAACAAAACTGTTTACCTTTGCAGTGACCTCTCCCCTTCCCCTTCGTTTGAGGATTGCTTACCTCCGCACCATCCAGTCCCTCTTTCCAGCCGTCTCTGGTTTCTGATTGGGCACCTACACAGTCTAAGGGAAGGTGATTTCCCTCTTGCTGGCTCCAGGAACACAATTTTCATCCTTACTTTTTCTCATGCACACCTAAAAGATGGAGTGTAGAACATTCAAGACATAGCAGGAAGACCAAAGGATGAGACTTGGGTGGTTACCACCGAGTTTCCAGATCCAGCTTTGCCTTGTGCTGCCATTTTCTGTCGGTTTCAAGTACAATAGTGGACGTTTTTATTTCCCTTTCTTTGAGTTGGAATTGCTATTGCTTTTATCAAACTGATAAGCTTGATTTTTTTTCTGGTGGTGCTGGAGATTGAACTCAAGATCTTGCACATACTAAGTAAGTGTTCTTCCATTGAGTTACACACCAATCCCTGAAGGGATTTCTTATACTTTGCCAGTACTACAGGCTCCATTCCCTTATCACTTCCTTTTGATGCCAGTCAGCCCTGAGTGCTGGGATGGAAGGCGTGAGCTACCACGCCCTGCCCATTGTTCCTCGGAGGCTTTATTCTATTGGTTCACACCTTGTCTGGTTCCACCGCAGCTTGTCAGCAATTCTAAAGTCCAAAATACATAGAAAAGACAAAAACTTCCTTTCTTTTTAGAAGTTTGCACTTTGGCAACAGAACTTGATTTACAGTGATATCAAAGTATTACTGCCAGTGTTTATGTGCAGGAATTATTTCACTGCTGGGGTCTGAAGGTGTTTGGCTTTGAGGTATTGTCACAGGCCCTGTGGGGATGTTAGGTAGTACAAGCCCACAACCCCAGGTTTATAACCTCTAGAGCTAAGAATGGTTGGAATTCAACATTTTTTATATTTTTAGGAGAAAGTTTGACAATGCACGTAATGTATAGCCCTCTGCTATGAGTACTACGCAATATTCTCTGGAAAGAAACCATTTCCAAAAGAACACTGTAAGTTCTTCAGCCTACCAGTGGGGATCCGCCGACCTCCAGATATCTAGAAGCAGGTGCCTTAAGAGTCAAGGAAAATTACCTCATCAACATGATGTTAATTAATCTGAACTGTCTCTGAAAAAGGAATTACTGTTTCTGTGATACTGCAAGGGCATTATTTTTTTGTCGAGACCCACAGAACTAAGCATACAATGAGTAAAATCTAATGTGAACTGTATCCTTCAGTTAGTAATGATGCTATAATATTGGCTTATCAGTTGTAGTTAAGGGTACCCCACTTAAGGAGATGTTAGTAAATGGGAAACCTGGGACAGGGAATGGAGGGAGCTAAAAGAGTCAGAACTCTCTACTCAAGTTGTCTATAGACATAAAGCTTCCTTTAAAAGTTACTAACAGAAGCTGGGTATGGTATTCATCTCTAATCCCAGTACCCAAGAGACTGAGGCATGAAGATGTGAAGTTTGAGGCCAGCCTGGGCTACATACATAGTGAGATATTATTTCAAAAAGAAAATGTTTATTAATAGGGCAATTAGGGGGTGTTGGGGATTTAGTTCAGTGATAGAGTGCTTGCCTAGAAAGCACAAGGCCGTAGGTTCAGTCCTCAACTCTGGGAAAAAAAAAGAAATGAAACAAGACAACCAAACACACACACCCTGATCCCAGTACTTGGGAGGCAGAGGCAGGCTGATCTCTGTGAGATGGAGATCTTATTTCAAAAATAAAATGGGGTAATGGGGAAAATGAATATGAGCAAAGTTTTTCATATGAATGTGTATAGAAAAAATATTATAATAAATCCTATTACTGTGTAAAATGAATATACACTAACTTAAAATATCTATACACATTTTCAATTTTAAAAATAAATAAATATCTTGGAATGATAAGCCTACTTGATGAATCATTGAGTGAGGAGGCTCACAGGCTCTTTATAACTGGGAAGGTATTTGGTGGAGTGGAGATGTATCTACCTTTATCTGCAGAGCTGGAGTCTGTCCTCCCAAAGTCTGACTGTTAACCAGCCTGGAGATCTGGGTGCTATTCAACCCCCTGAGACTCATACTGAGAACAGTGTATGAGAGCAGATAGAGATGCATGGAGGGGTGTTGTCTGATGAAAAATAGTATAGTTTTCCCATGGAAAAAGGTGGGTTTTTATATTAAGGAACTTGGAAAGAAGAGGCCCATGCACCAGGTAGTGGGGAAAGTGAACTCTCCCTTGAAAGTCTACCGACAGCATGGAGGTTGGAGATACAGGGTTTGAAGCTACTTACTTGACTGCAACCTTAACTTCTCCAGTTGACTGATGTGCAACATTGGGAGAAGTTATAGACTCTCTGGGTCTCTCTTTCCTCCATTGTAAGATAGGGACCATGATAACACATGCCTCATAAATTTGTCGTATGAATTAAAGTCCTTGGTACTGTGGTGAGCTTACAACAAATGCTCCAAGAAGACTGGCTGTTATCGGCTTTTCATTGACTATCACAATTCTCTCATTTATTTAATTATTTATTTATTATTTTTTAATTATTACTTTATATGTATGAGTATATAGCCTGCATGTATGTAAGTGCACTGGCGCGATGCAGTGCCCGAGGAGAACAGAAGAGGGCATCGGATCTCCTGGAACTGGAGTTACAGATGGCTATTAGCCATCAGGTGGGTGCTGGGATTCAAACCCTGGTCTTCTGAAAGAGCAGCCAGTGCTCTTAACCACTGAGCCATCTCTCTGGCCCCCACAATCCTCTTTTAAACTCTCCAATAAAGACATTTGCATAGATCATACTCAGGTAGATGAGTGGTGTTTCTATTCTTCCTCTTGAGAGACTGTTGACCTCTGATGGGATTCGTAGCTTCAAGTTTAAAGTGCAGGTGTGACTGCCCAGGGCAGAACTAGCAAAAAAAGACTCACAATGCTTCTGAGGAAGTTTCTGGAGGGGGAAGATGCAAAGCGAAGCAATAAAATAAATCCTATGGTTTAGAGACTGCTGTTTTTCTAAAAGGGTAGCTGGAGTAACCGGTGAGCTTCTTAATAGATAAACCAGTGTGAGAGCCGTTTCAAAATGTGCTCCTTAGATTTAGGCAGATTGTGCAGGGTAGCAGCTGGGAGTAAATAAGCTCCAGGACAGCATTTAGCCTGTGCATGTTTTCTTAGTGAGCCCTGCTCTTGAGGCTGCTTTTAGACTCACGTCCCCTCAGCCTGCCTTCCTTAGAATCAGAAGTTGTCTCTGTTTTCCCTGATGCCGTTAACACCACATTTCCAGAAACACTTTTCCATCCTACTGTATTCTCTTTTTTCAATATGCTTTTATTGAATTTTCGTGCATTTCATACAATACATTTTAATCATATTTGGACCCCCCCTCCCCTAACTGCACCCTCACCAGATTTCATGCATTCTATTATATATATTAAGGCCTGTCAAGTTTATGTCCCCAGATGTCCCTCGGTGTGAGTCCATCTACTGGAGCCAGTTCAGTCAGTTGATCTAGTGTCACTCCCTTAAACAAGACCAACTCTCCCTCACCCAGCAGTGATCAGCTGCCAAGTTCTTCAGCTGAGGTTGGGACTTCTTACCAGTTTTCCCAGGTCGATGCTGGTTTTTGTCTGATTGAGCTTGCATGGGTCTTGTGCGTGCTGTCACCATTGCTGTAGGTTCATATAAGCAAGTTTCCAGAAGCCTGGAAGATTCTGGCCTTTCTCTTTCCTTTTAGACTCTTGCTTTAATTGCTTCCTTGCTTCTGAGCCAAGTCCAAAGAGTTTTCTTGGGAGCTTATGGTCTCACAAGCTCCCAAGGGTGCACTTGACCTATGTAAGCTTCTAGATCAATCTTCTCCACAGGGCCCTCTATTAAAGCAAAGTACCTAGGCAAAAACTTATTAAAAAGGGACCTCAAGTCATTCACCACTGACTGACTTGAAACGTGTCCCTTTAGTTCTTTTTGCCATTAACATGTCACATGCTTCTAATGTGGTCATCTGTCTTTAGCTCTGCTCCAAAGTTGTCCCCCCTTTAAAACTTTTCTGTCCTAATCTAACATCTCTTCCATGATTATTCTACTTAGCTCATTAGAACTGTCTGAGCTTTTGAACATACCTTTCTAAAGCAGATCCTTGATGAATTGCATTCCTTTTGAATTTGTGATCTTTATAGGAAACTCTAAATTTGGATTCCACACATTTAAGAATTTGTATTATCAGATTAATCAGTAGGAAGAATTAATTGTCCCACTACTTTTAATGGAAGATCAAGGAAAGAAAAGATCATTTTCTTGACACATAAAAGGACTATTCATTCAATCATGAACAATTTAGCTAAAAAGAAAAAATTAGCTTGCATTTGAAATATGTCATTTTCTCTCCTTCCTGAAACATAGAGAAGGAACTTGTTCCCTAAGCTCAAAACTTGAGGTTGGCCTATTTTATCGTTCTATTTTGTTTTTTATTTTATTTTTCTGTCAAAGCATATATTCACAAGGTAATATGAAGCTTCAGATTTCTTGATTTTACCTAATCTAAACACAAATTTAAGGTTTCAAAGGGAAATGAAGGGAGTCAGTGCCTCCTTACGCCTTGATTTTATTTATTTTGGCTGTCAAAAGTAAGTCAGAGGAAAATTACTGGGAAATTTCCTTTAAAGGTCAACCCATTTTTTGCATGCTTTGTTGCAAATGAAGACATGAAGATTATTAAAATACATTAGCCTTAAGAAGAGGACTTGTCCATAAAACAGCCTGACACTCCAGTACTGTCACACAAATTTTCCAAACAAGTAATCCCAACTTGCCAATCATTTTGATAATCTTGAAGAAATAATTACTAATTGTATGAACTGACATAATTAAACATAAAATAGTATCTTCTGAAAGTTTCTAGGTGAAGTGGTTAATTTCTTGTCTAGACCTTGTATGGTAGTTTGAATGAGGCGTGTCCCTCCTAGGCTCAAATATTTGAACGCTTGATCAGTTGGTAGCACTGTTTGGGGAGGGTACTGGAACTGTTAGAAGTTGTGGCCTGCTGGAGGAAGTACATCACTGGGGTGGGCTTTGAGGGTTCATAGCCACAGCTCACTTCCGGTCTCTCTCTGCTTCCTGTGCCTGCTTGAAGATGTGAGTTCTTAGCTGTCTGCTCCGGCTGCCTCCCCGCCATGATGGACTCATCTCTCTGGAGCTGTATGCCAAATAAACTCTTCCTTCTGTAAGTTGCCTTGGCCATGTGTTTTAGCATGCAACAGAAAAGTAACTAATACATTTTAGTATCCAACTATTGCTCAAACGTCAGAATGGACATTGCTGAAAGGGTATATTTAAGAGAAAACTATCATTTCATTGAGTAGACTCTGAGAAAAGCCAATTCCCCTCCATACAGAGAGGGCCTCATCTAATGAACTAAGGGTATTGGGTGAAAGACTGAGTCCCCAAGGAAGTGCTTTAGGACCCGAGACTGCGCTGTTAGCTCTTCCCCAGCCTCCAGACTGCTAGTCCCGCTCGGCTGATTTTGGATTTGCCAGTGTAAATAAGTCCTACCTCCTTTCTGTGTGTGTGTGTGTGTGTGTGTGTGTGTGTATGTGTGTGTGTGTACAAATTATATATAAGAGCCTTATTTTTCTATATGGTATTATTTTATAAAATAATAACTCAAAAATACATATTCCATATAACTTTATTCTCTGAAGAATTATATTATTGCAGATATGTGTACTTACGGCTAAGGTTAACAACTGGGAATACAGGACTGTGGTACATAATAGTAGTCTTGGGGCTGAGGTATAGCTCAGTGGTAGAAGGCTTACCTCACATGCATGAGGCCCTGTGTTTGATCCTTGGCACTGAAGGAAAATATATGTCTTAATAAATTGCCTGAATTCTCCTCCCCTAGCTAAAGTTCAAATTTTGCTACCATATCAGTACATTATTTCATAGAGTAATTTTTAAAAACTATTATAATAACTTGAATAATTCTTGAAAATCAGTAAATGTGCTGCGTCTCAACTGCCACATTGACATTGATATCTGAGGGACTGCTGGACATTGCCTTCAAATTGGCACTAGCCTAGCACTGGATCAGATCTCACAGTCTCTGGAATGTAAGAATCCGTTGGTGAGCCATGGGGAAAAGTTTTTGGGCTTTCAAGGTGTAGATACAGGACCAAAGGCAAATCAGGAAATCAAAGAATACCAAACTTAAATCTAGTAACTCGGCGCATGAGGGATAGGGACATTTGATGTTGGTAGCTGACAATCAACAACAGCAATACAAAAGCCCTGCTCAGACGAAAGCAAAGGTGATGACCTGAGTCTGTGTGTGTCCTGGATGTCTACATGCACACCTGGGGTGTGAGTGGGGGTGGGGGCTCAGCGGCCACAAGCCCTGCATCTGCTCAGAGTCTATGGAGAAAACTTCCCTCTCTTTTTTTTTTATTTAATAACCACATGATTAGAAGAAGCACTTCATCACAGCTTTAACATATTCAGTAACAATTTCCAGAGCAAGGATACAT
>NW_008357929.1:5481957-5486125 GCF_000622305.1 Nannospalax galili
CCACCTCTACTAATTTACATGAAGTAAATTTTTATGCTTCCTCCTCAAATATGTCTTTTTAAAAATTTTGTTGATTTTTTTTGTGTATATATCATAGAGAACATCATCCCACACAATTTTATTCATCTATATACCCACTTCCCAAATGGCACCCTCCCATAGCCTTCCTCCTTCCACACACACACACTGGAGCCCATATACTCTGTCATCCCTGTTACTGTCCACTGTGTTGTTGGAGCCCCCAGCCATTCCCCAGTGCTTGTTCGTCTGCTGAATCTAGTCAGCCTATCTAGAGAGCCGTGTTTTAGGAAGATCAGCTGTTCCTCATCTAGGAGCAATCAGTTGTCAATATTCCTTAGATAAGATTGGGGTCTGCTGTTCATTTTCCCAGTTCTATACTGGGTCACTCTCTGGGAGTCTTTTGGACACACTGGCCAGTAACTCAAAGGAAGGTATCTACTGTCTGGCATTGTTTTTGCTATGTAGCCTTTAGCTATACATATGGACTCTTAAAAAATTATATTGGCCCCATTAATCTTTGGTTATACTTTCCTTTTTGGTGTTTAAGACCCTACAATTGGCCCAGATAAACCAATTTACTTTTACTCTTAAGGTTTTTTGAGGATCTGTACCTAGGGGGTCACATGGGCTTGGGAGGAGCCCCTGGCTCCATTCTTTTACCAGTTCCATCTATGTGAAGATAAGTCAAAGGTCCTGCTCGACCACGGCTGGCTTCACTTGGAAGCATGGAGGAAATGTTTCCTCTGAGTTGACCCTCCTCTTTGTAGACTGGACACTGATTCATGTCCATCTGGTGGAGTCTCCATGGCCTCCTTGATCAAGAGGACGGGTGACTCACCACAGTTACAGGACATTTTGAGAGGTGCTCCATTGTCCCCTGAAACTTAGTAGACCTTGGAAGGCAAGGAGCAAAAACTGTCCTTAAAGTCCCTCTGACCAGATTAGTATGTTTTTTTTCAAAATTAGACAGATATTATTTATCACTCTCACTGTCTAACCCTTCCACCATGGTGTCCCCATTAAAAGTGCCCCCATTTTTCCCATTTCAACCCTTAATAATACCCTTTTTCTATGGTCCCACTTCTCTTGAGCTCCTTTCCCTTTATCCCAAGGTTCCTTGTAAAACCCTTCCTAACCCCTTCTATTAAAATAACCCTATTTTTACCCATATCTCCCTTAAAGGTGGGAGGGATAGCACAGCCATTAAAGGCTAAGGCTAACAAACTTCCTTCTCTTGACTCTTGGTTCTGGTGATTCAGGGACTGACCCAACCCCCAAGACTCAAGAGTCTACCGTGCCGATGAGTGGTTGGTATAGGGATAGGGTTGTACACAGAATAACAAATAATACAGGATGTTTGGTTAAATTTTAATTTCAAACTATGAAAATATTTTTAGTGGAGAATGTCTCAACTATTGCATAGGGTATACCTATAGTAAACATTATCTCTTGATTACTGAAAATAGCATATGCTTGGCATCCAGTGATTAATCTAGCAGCCCTCTTGGGATGGAATTTGACCTCAGCCATGGCACGGGGGGGGGGGGTTCTGCAATTGAGTCTAAGACTCTTAGGAAAAGACTTTCACTTTTCCCAAGGCTCTCCAACTCTAAGAACACTGGAAATCTAGAGCTTTCACGTGGTACGCTTACCCCCTCAGTGGGAACCTACTGGGTATGATGCCTACACAGTGAAAAGCAAAGTTAAGAGACAAAAGGAGACATTGCTAGAGGTTTTATTGAATCTTAAACAAAGTCGGCTTTACCCCCTTACCTTTCTCAGCAACATAGACCAATTATTTTGTTTGTTTGTGCTAGGTTGATTTGAATTTCTGTTGCTTGATGGCCTAAAGATTTCTAAGAAGAGGGCAAGCAGCCAAGGCTGCAGAGACTTTGAAAGTGATCCTGGTGGATGGCACCTGCCAGGAATAGCATGTTCTTGAGTTGAAGGAGTCCTTGGGCTTCTAGATCTGGGTTTGCACACATTCGCAATGCCTCCTGACTTGTATGGGCTTCCCAAGAACCTCATGGTGTTTCTAGGCTCTGAGTATCTGTTCTCTGTTTTGACTATATAGCCTTCTCTGCCTTGATCTCCAGATTTTGAAGACTCAGTGACTTCCCACTTCCATCCTGGCTTTGACTTGTTCTTCTGTTTTGACCTCCTGTCTCTATACTTTGCACCTAGACTCATTTCTCAACTGGCTTTGCAGTCCTGGTTGTACTTTCCCCCTTGATGCTTATCCTAAATTACTGCTGCTTTTATAATATACCACTGCTGTCCTAGACAGCTTTCTATTGCTGTGATAAAACATTCTGGCAAAAAAACAACTTGTGGAGGAAAGGGTTTATTACATCTTATATGTCCATGTGATAGTCCATCTTTGAGCAAAATCAGACAAGAACTCAGGGCAGGAAGTTGGAGGCAGGAACTGAAGCACAGATCATGGAGGACCACTACTTACCAGATTGCTCCTTGGATCTGTGCTCAGCCTGCTTTCTTATACAACCCAGGACCACCTGCTTACTGTGGTCCGGGCCCTTCCACATCACTCAAAAATCAAGAAAATGCCTCATAGACATGCCCTCAGGTCAATCTGATAGAGAAAATTCCCCATTTGAGGTGCCCTCTTCTCAGGTGTGTCAAGTTGACAACTGAATAGAACATATAACCTGATTTTAGGTAGATAGAGGCAACTAAATAATCTTTTATAATGGAACTAATCAGCTAGCCTCAATATAGGGGGAGATTAAGGTCCTGGAGGCCAGAGGCATCTGAGACAGTTAGATGTCCCCTTAATGTCATTTAAAAACCAAAGGGGAAATGGAGGCCACCCATTAATATGATGCCTAAGAGAAAAGAACTAAGACTTCTAAGTTCTAGCTCTGCCCTTTACAAGCTGCGTAGCACTTAGCTACTTGTTGATCCTCTCTGGGCACCAAAGCCATAGAGAAAAATGTCCAGAGAACAATGCCCCACAGAATAAGAACTAGGGAGAACACTGAGCACAGTGAACCTGGAGTCTGGCAATTATTCTGCACGTGTTGGTTTGACTTCAGTTTGCTTCAGCTCTGATGGTATTTAATTTAAAAAAAGCCTTAAATGAAGTCTTCTCAAGAGAAGAAATATGAACAGCCAACAACACACTAAAAAGTACTCAAAAACATGTCATCAAGGAAATGAAAATTAAAATTATAACAAGACATTTCTTTAAAAGTCTAGCAGAGGGAGCTAAAGCTAAAATTAACAAGACTGATGGTGTTCAGCCTTATCAAGTGAGAATACAGAGAAACTGGAATCTCATACCTTCAAGTGGGCGTACAAAATGGCAAAATCAGTTTCAAAAGCTATTTGGAAGTTTATTATAAAGTTAAACATAAACTTACTTTATAATTTAGTGATTCTATTCAATTTACCCCAAAGAAATTATAAGTCCATCACTTCCCTCTGCTTCCCTGGGCTTGTAGGATCTGCCACAGGCCTCTCTCCTACCCACAGGCCTCTCTCTGGGATCAATGTAGTGCCTTCTCTGGGCCCTAGGAGCTCAGCCTCTCGGCCTGGCCCCACCCTCACCTCCCTCTGCATCCCTGGGCCTGCAGGACCCACCACAGGCCTCTCTCCTACCCGCAGGCCCCTCTCCAGAACCAAACCAGCTCCTCAGTGCAGTCCCCAGGAGGCCTTGGGGCCTCTTCCCACCCCATCTGCCTTTGCATTTCTTGGTGGCACGGTCACCAGCTGCCCTAGACCAGCATCTTTCCTGAGCCAGATTCCCAGGCCAGTCCAACCCCCAAATTCCTGAGGCCAAAATCATTCCTGGAGGGATCCAGACCTTAGAAGAAAGGCTGAAAACATCTGATCCTCATGTGACTTGGGCCTCTGTGGGAACTCCTGAAGACAAAAGCAATCCAGCCACTCCAATATAAAATCAAAAGAGAGAACCAGAAGCTTAGACAAACCAGCTTTTCATGCCCAAAAAGTAAACCACAAAGCATATAGAGTTCACAAAAAGAAGCAGACCTAAACTTGAAGGCCTGAGTCTCACACAAGAATCAGAAACTACAAAAGAGATTCACATGTCAAAATCACAGAGAAAAAAATAATAACATGAAAAGCCAAAATAACATATCCCCACCAAATACCAATAGTCCTC
>NW_008357929.1:5487070-5487983 GCF_000622305.1 Nannospalax galili
AAAGCTAGGTAAAGATACAACCATAAAAGAAAACTATAGACCCATATCCTTAATGAACATAGATGCAAAAATTCTCAACAAGGTACTTGCAAACTGCAAACAGACACACATCAAAAAGATCATTCACCATGATCAAGTCAGCTTTATCCCAGAGATGCAGGGAGCGTTCAATATACATAAGTCAATAAATGTGATAAATCATATAAATGGACTCAAAGACAAGAACCACATGGTTATCTCAATAGGTGCAGAGAAGGCCTTTGACAAAATTTAACATTCATTTATGTTCAAAGTCCTAGAGGGAATTGGACTGGAGGGAACCTACCTCAACATAATTAAAGCCATATATAACAAACCCACAGCCAACATCATTCTAAATGGAGAAAAACTGGAAGCTTTCCCATTGAAATCAGGGACCAGACAAGGCTGTCCACTATTCCCACTTCTCTTTAACAGTACTTGAAACTCTCGCAAGAGCAATAAGACAAGAGCAGGAAATTAAAGGGTAATAACTGGAAAAGAAGAGATCAAATTATCCCCTTTTGCAGATGATATGATATTATATCTAAGGGATGCCAAAAACTCCACTCAAAAACTCCTAGAAATTATTAATATGTTCAGTAAAGTGGCAGGTTACAAAATTAACCTAAAAAGCCTATAGCCTTTCTATACACTAATAACAAGCAATCAGAGAAAGCACATAGAAACACTCCCATTCACAACAGCTGCAAAAAAAATAAAATAAAATATCTCAGAGTAAACCTGACAAAAGACATTAAAGAGCTGAAAATTTTAAATCTTTAAAGAAAGAAATTAAGGAAGACATCAGAATATGGAAAGACCTCCCATGCTCATAGATTGGAAGAATTAATATTGTGAAAATAACCATCCCACCAAAAGCCATTTATAGATT
>NW_008357929.1:5489008-5489609 GCF_000622305.1 Nannospalax galili
CAAATGGTGCTGGCAAAACTGGATGTCCACTTGTAGAAGAATGAAACTAAACCCCTATCTTTCACCCTGCACAAAAGTCAATTCCAAGTGGCTCAAAGACCTCAATGTAAAGCCTGAAACTCTGAAACTATTAGAAGAAAACATTGGGAAAAACCTATAAGATGTCAGTGTAGGACAGGATTTTCTAAACCAGACATCAATTGCTCAGGAAAAACAAGGGCAAGAATTAACAAATGGGACCTCATTAAACTAAAAAGCTTCTGTACATCAAAGGAGACAATGAAGGAAGCAAACATAAAACCCACAGAACGGGAGAAAATCTTCACCAGGGACAGGACACATCCAACAGAGGTTTAATAACCAGAATTTATAAGGAACTAAAAAAACAGAGAACCAAGACAAGGAGCAACCCAATTAAAAGGTAGACTAAGGAGCTGAACAGAGAGTTCTCAAAAGAAAAGTAAAGATGGCTACCACCATTTGACCCAGTTATACCACTCCTTGGCATATAAATCCTATTGCAGAGACACATGTACATCCATGTTTGTTGCTGCTTTTTTCACAATAGCTAAGAGATGGAAGCAACCTAAGTGTCCCTCAA
>NW_008357929.1:5490403-5490749 GCF_000622305.1 Nannospalax galili
GTCCTGTAATTGTGGTGGGTCACCTGTCCTCTTGATCAAGGAGGCTGAGGAGACCCCATGAGATGGACTTGAACCCATGTCCAGTCTACAAAGAGGAGGGTCAACAAAGAGGATTCATTTCCTCCATGCTTCCAAGTGAAGCCAACCATGGTCGAACAGGACCTTTGACTTATTCTTACATAGGCAGAACTGGTAAAAGAAAGGAGCCAGGGGCTCCTCCCAAGCTCGTGTGACCCCTGAGGAACAAATCTTCAAATGACCTTAAAAGTAAAAGTAAATTGGTTTATTTGGGACAACTGTATGGTCTTAAACACCCAAAGGAAAGTATAACCAAAGATTAAAGTGA
>NW_008357929.1:5491659-5492194 GCF_000622305.1 Nannospalax galili
TAGAAATTATAATTCCATGAGGAAAAAAATTTTACAAACATGTTCCTTGAGTCTTTACCAATAAAAAAAGGGAACAACTCAAATGCCCATCAGCAGGTGAATAGATAGGCAAACATATTTTTATATCAGGATGCTACTCAGGGATTTAAAAAAGGATTCAAGCTGGGGTGGTGGTGCACACCTTTAGTCTTGGCACTCTAGAGGCAGAGACAGATGAATCTCTGTGAGATCCAGGCCAGCCTGGTCTACATAGTGAGTTCGAGCCCAGGTGGGGCTACAGGTGTGGTCACAGGCTGTGGCTGCTCTCCTCCGGCTATGGCCACTCTCCTGTTCTCTTAGTTCCTCCGATCAGTCGTCTGGTCCAGACCCCAGGGCTGGTGAGGAGTCTGCGCCAGCGTCGCCACATTCAGATGCAGGAGACCAGGTTCAGTGACACAGATCTGCTTTATTGCAGGAAAGTACAGGCTTATATGGGGTAATAGTCCAATCATAACATAGCATATGGGATCCCTTATTAGCATGGCAGACTAGTATC
>NW_008357929.1:5492468-5535786 GCF_000622305.1 Nannospalax galili
AAAGGATTCATGCAATGATGTATACAAGAAAGTGGGTAAATCTGAAAATGCTGGGCTGAATTAAAGAAGGGCAAACTGAATGATCCCACCTATATAAAACCCCAGAATAGACAAAGCTAATTTATGGTGAAAAACTTCAGAGCTATCTTTCTTGAGGTGCAACAGGGGGTGGAATGCTTTGTGTATTAATCAAGGTTGAAGCTATGTGGTTACACACATTCAATGAAATTGCATTCATCAGTTTATAATTCATTGAAAGTAATTTTTTTAAAATGTGACATAGAATCCAAAATATGCTCATATAATACAATCAAGATAGCATATTCCATCAATATTGAGATAGACTTTTTCCTACACGTTTTTAATATTTCTGAAGTCAAGATGTGCCTTGGAATCAATGGCATGCAGAAGTTTAATGGGTAGCATTTAAAAAATTGTTATTTTTGCTTTATTTTATGTGTATAAATGTTTTGTCTGCATGTATGAAAGTGCACCCATGTCATGCAATGCCTGTGGAAGTTAGAAGAGGGTTTTGGATTCTCTGGAACTAAAGTTACAGATGGTTGTTAGCCACAGTGTAGATGCTGGGAACTAAACCAGTATCCTCTGCAAGAGCAGCCAGTTCTCTTAACCATTGAGCCATCTCTCTTGTCCCTATAATTGGCAGCATTTTCTTTAAACCTTAGTATGTTAAATTATGGAACACTGAAAATTGGCAGCCTTTTTCTAAGTATTTTTTCTTTTAAATTTTGTGAAATTCTTGCTAGAGTCATCCAAACCACACATTTCTTAGGTAGTTCCTGCTTTTATATTATTTACAGTACTACTAATGCTCAGCCTACTGGGCAACCCAAGATTGCTCTGATTTCATGCCCTATAAAATGACCTTCTCTGACAAATTACCTTGGAGCCACTGAAGACAAATTAACCCTGCTGCCCTGTTGCAGCTCTGCTGTCTGCAAACCCACAGCTGGGGCTTCTGCCTCCATTAACAGGCTCAGCTAGGCCAGGGCCTTAAGGCCTCACAAAGGCAGGAGAAATGTGAGCGTTGCCATGGCTCCAGCTGCCAATCCCACTTAGTCCCTCTCCAGTCGTAATGACTAGTTTTACAGAATGGAAAGACATGTCAAGGGAAGTCTTGGGCTTCCTTCAAATTAGTGTGAAAGATACTGTGTACAGTTCACTTAGCATCTCTCCCAAGCTCATCATCCCATGCCATCCTCAATTAGGGGGTTGGAAAGCCAAATGCTAGCCTTTTCAGTTTCCCTTGTTACTTGTGGTAGCCTGGCTGGTCCTGGCCAACGAACACATCGCCATGGAGAAGGGACAGATGAAAGCCTTTGCTGTCTTGCCACTTCACCTCCCTGTGTCTTATCTTGAACTTAGATGGGTTAGCTGAATGCAGAGATGCTCTCTTGCATCTGTTTAACATCAGGGAAGAAGCATTCCATGCCAAGAAGGTAGAACGGGAAAATAGACAAAGCCTTGAAACAAACTGTAGTTGCATTTTCAATGACACTGTAAGGAAGCTGTGATATTTTTCTAGGAGTCCTTAACTTTTAGTGACTCATACTACAATATATAGAAGTCATTTGAAAATTGCCCAGTGGGAGTTGGCAGCAAGAATAAATGAAACAAGACAGCAATTGTTGAAGTTAGGTAATGATACATCAATAGACCCAACTCTATTTTCATGTATGTTTCACAGTCTCCATAATGCAATGGTTAAAAGATCTGGCAGATACTACTTCAGTAACCAAGTTAACATTACCAGTTGTCTGGGCCACCTTTGTCTTGGTTATGACAAAACACCCAACAAGAATCTTGCAGTATAAGAGGGCACAGGCCATTATGACTGGGAAGGCATGGCAGAGTTTGTGGAGGCAGGGGCTGTAGCTAGAACTCCTCACATGTGGGCAGACCAGGGAGGAGAGAGCCGGGAATGCTGGGACTCAGCTGGTGTTCTCTTCCCTTGCATTCGGTCCTGGCCCCCAGCCTTTGGGATGATGCCATCTACATTCAGGGTGAGTCTTCTTTCCTTAGCCTCCCATGTAGCTGAGCTTACAGTCCATCAAGCCTGAGGCTTGGTTAGCCAGGTCTTCTCCCTCATAGATATGTCCAGAGGTATGTATCCTAGGTGACTCTAAATCCAGTCAGTTCACACTGCAGATTAGCCATCACAGCAGTTAACACTACTACTGATTGGTCATGTTGAAATCATGTATCCCTTGATATGATGCAATGAGAGGGATCCTCCCACAGGTGCACAATCTTAGTTCAATTATGAGCAATCATTAGACAAGCCCAAATGGAGGAACATTCCTCAGAATATCCAGCCAGCATTCTTCAACAAGTGCCCAAACCATGAAAGGCAAGTGAAGACTTGGAAACTGTGGCAGCTGAGAGATAGCTAAGGAGGCCTGGGAACTAGAGGTGGTGAGGCACAGGCTGGATTCTGCACTGACAAGCATATTCATGGAAATGCTGATGAGAACTCTATTCAGTGAATAGTCACAATATAAATTTCTCACTTCTGATAAACATAGCAAAGGAAGAAGAAACTGGATAAAGGCATGCAAACACTCTGTACTGTCGTTACCACTTTCCTGTGACTTCAAAGTCATTCCGAAATAGAAAGCTCAGTTTGAAAACAATCTGAAAGAAGAGCTTAGCTTTCCAATGACATTACTCAACACTGAACCAATACCAGCTAGGACAAAGAAAACACATTCTTAAAAAAACATATACGGGCTGGAGAAATGACTCAGCAGTTAAGAGCACTGGCTACTCTTACAGAGGACCCAGGTTCAGTTCCCAGGACCTACATGGTGGCTAACAGCCATCCATAACTCCAGTTCCAGGCATCTGACACCCTGTTCTGACCTCTGTGAGCGCTGCACAACAGGGGTGCCAACACTTGCATACATGTAGGCAAAAGACTCATACACATAAAAATAAAACTTTAAAAGAAAAAGAACAAGTAACCTAGGTGGTTTGCTACTTGCAGTACAATAAACATGAATTGATAAAATGTGCTTTATGTCTGATGCAGTTAGTTCTCAAAACTCACTGCTAAGAGCAATAGCACTAAGCACCTTGTAGCAATTGGAGCCAGTGCACCTCAGCCACAGTACTGCCGGAGCCTTGGAGCTAACCCACCCAACTCCATCCCCCAGTGCTCATGAAGGAAGTCAGGAAGACAGGGAGAAAAGAAACAGTGTCTCTTTGGGAACCTGCCAAAAGCCAACAATTAGTAAATACTTGTGATACAAGATCAAGATGAAAGCAAAAGCTTCTTTTTAAAATTTTGATTCTTCATTTTCAATTCTTTTCAACTTCAGTTCCTCAGCTATAGTGAATTAGTAAATGTAACAGGGAGCAAATCTCAGGCAACAGCAACAGAAGTGCATAATACACTCTAATAAAGTCATAAAGTGTATGAGATATATGCAAATAAAACCATGAAATTTTATGTGAAATGAAAGAAGAAAATAAACAGAAAAGTATCAGCCCATCCCGTTCTTGTGTATAAAGACATTGTACTGTAAAGACGCCTCTTTGTCCTAAATTAATCTATAAGTCAAACATATTGCCAATCAACTATTGAATGTAAAACCCAAGTCTCATAAGGTGTATGAAAATTAACTCCAAGTGGCTCATATATCTCAATGTGAAAAGCAACTATAACACATTTACAAGATAACAGGAAAGAAACTCCACGAGCAAAGAGTTCCTGGAAACAATTCCCCAAACACTAGCTATCAAAGAGAAAACTGATAGATTAGCTTCATCAAAATTTAAAACTTTGCTCTGGGAAAGACTATGTTAAGAGAATGAAAAGACACAATGAAACCCCATATCCAACAAACACGGCCCACTGCCTAATTTGTGCGGACCAGTTCAAAATGAAAAGGTGGAATCCCTCATTGCAACATCATCATTATATAGCTGAGGATGATCTTGAATTCCCAATCCTCCTGCCTCTGCCTCCTGAGTGTTGGGATCATAGGTGTGCACCACCATACCTGGCCAATCATTTCTTTGTTAAAAATATATGTGTGCCTATTAAAACTGTATATAAATGGGTCTACATGTTGTACAGCTTGCAGTAACATGGAAGGGAGGGAGAGGATGGAAAGCATTCACTCATAACTGCACTTAACTTTAAAAGATCATTGCTGTATATAACAATGTATTATTTATTATAAAATGAACTAGATTCACCACCATACGGTCAGCCTAAGGAAAGCATTTGAAAATGAGCCTTAAAGGACTGGAGGAAGGCTCTATCAAGACGATGAGAGGCTGTCATGGGAGAAATCAGAGTGAAGTCATCCCAGAGCCTTCTTCACCACCAGGGCTTTTCATTCAGGGCAGACCTGTGGGATTGCCGTCTGAAGTCCCAGGTTCCCAAGTAGAAGTAGTTGTCAAGGAATAAGAGGATCTTCCAACTGCTCTCTGCGGTTCCTGTGTGTGTTTACCCGTTTGTATTTTGGAAAGTTTTCTGTATAAAGCAAGCAAAGAAAAAAGAAAAAAAAAAGAAAAATCAAAACAGTTCAAGTGTGAGAAGATAAGAAGAATACTGTATCCTGTGACCTTAACTATGATGACCAGGCAGGTCAGTCTGTGTTAGTGCAGTTTGGAAAGTGGACAGCTAACAATGATGGGGTCCACTGAGATGCCTTCACATTTCCTGTGGAGTTTAGAGAAGCAAGTCATTTGTGAACAGCACCAGTAATACAACAGATGACAGGAGATGGGAAAGGGGTTGGGAGAGGGAGAGAAAGGGAGAGGGAGGGAGAGGAAGGGAGAGGGAGGTGGAGAGGGGGGAGAGAAAGGGAGAGAGGGGGAGAAGGAGGCCAGAGAGGGAGGGAGAGGGAAAATGTCTTCCAGGAGAAGCTCTCTGTATACTTTTCTTTTAGCAGTTAAAGAAGGACTGGGTATTACTACCTTGTCCTTACACAGGGTGCTAGAAGTTTGGATGGTCACATGATTTGACAACAGCTCTTATCAGGTATCATGATTGCCCAGGTGAGTGCCCAGGCCTCTCCCCATGAGAAGATGCATTTCACAGAACACACACAAGAGAAGACATCAGTGGAAGAAAGAGTGAGAAACACAGTTTTGAAAAATGTATATGACTACATCATACATATTTATTCCGACACATAAATCTCCTTTTGTTAAAATTACACCACAAGTAATAAGAATGCAATTTAAGATTACTTTGCTAAAATAAACCACAATCCTGTCAAGGTAAATCAAGTTCTGCTTCACATTTTAAAGATGTTTTCCATGTTTATAATTTTACCTATGAAACACATGGCTACGGGGAAGACATTCCTTGGCTGTGCTCCTAATTTTAAAAGTCCTTTAATACTGCTTGGGTTAATTGGTGCTATATTGGGAAGTCATGGTGAGTTAATTGTCACAAGGTTGCTTGAGTAAAATTATCCTTAGGACAAACATGCCTTACTACTTTAGGTTGGATAATACAGCTTTCTACAAACAAGAACAAAATATTTTTAAATATCACATAAATAGCATTGTTCATAAAAACATTTATAGCTTCAAGGTTATGAGTCAACAGTTCTCGGAACTATTAAAACACATTTTTCAATATTGAAGGAAATTTCTTTGCTCATTATAGCAAAGAGTCTTGGGAATAAGTATCCTGTGAGACAGTTACAGTGCAACTGCTGATTTCTCTGGCTTGTGTAAATATGTGCTCATCTCTCTTATCTTCTAAGAAGACATGAAGGCTAGAGCTGAAGACATCACACCTTCTCAAAAGTGCCCAAGAGAGCTGACATTTACTCAAAGCACCTTGAATCAACAGCCTCTCATTTCTTCAAGATTTCTTTACAAGTTTTTAATTGAGCCCTGAAGTTTCCATCTTGAATGATCATTTCTAGCTAGGGAGGAATTGAAGAAGGTGCGATTAATGTGTTCTAGCTCTGTAATAGCTAACACTAGCACATGGTCAAGTATTTTATCTCCTTTGAAACCTTTAGTCATTACATTATCTCAGTGGAGGAGGTAACAGGGGTTGGATGGTTGGAAAAGTTTTTTGTTTTTTTTTTAAGCAAACAGTAGTTAAGGCAGAGGCTCATGGCTGGTGAAAGTGCTGAGAACAAGTGACTGGTGAGAGCTCAGCATTAAACAGGATACCCATATCACCCCCATCAGTCTCAGGGCACTTTATGGAAGAGGGTGCAGAAAGAAGATAAGTGCCAAACCATAGAAATGATGTCTTAAGGATATGACATGGCTGTGACACCCATCGGCTCACATCTGTGGTGGCCTGAATAGAGGCCCAAACAAGACTGAACCAGTAAACATTCAGTCATAGATGGAGGAGGGGTCATGGGGCCCTGTCCCACCCAGGGGCACTAACAGCAGTTGAGGGCTGCTGGAGGAGAGGAAATCATTTCTAGTGAGTTCCTCATGATCCATGCCCTCATGCCCTGGTTAGATCTAGAGGGTCAGAAAGAAAAACAAAGCAAAAAGACATGAAAATGGGTGGGAGGAAGGAGGGGCTTGGTGGAGGTGAGAGGAGGATAAGAGGGTGGAGGGATATGTGTGTGACCAGAATGTATTACATATATGTAGGAAATTGTCAAATAATAAATTAATTTCAAAACAAAACAAGTTAAGCTGTGTGGTCTAGGCTCCCCTGTGGTAAATTTCAGCACCAAGAGCTGAACTGTATAGATCCATATGTCTCCAGAGCATGAGAAAACAGAGCATCAGAAAACAAGAAAATAAAGACCAGAGTGTGGAATCTAAGCCTCCAATAGTGACTCGCATGTTTAACTTTATATTTTCTTTGCCAGCATCTCACTCACGACATGTTTATTGTATTCATGGTGTACCAGGACATGCTTCTGTGATCAGATACAGGTGTGAATGTGATCTCTTTGACTTGGACTTTAGGAGGAGAGGAGACATCTTATGCAAGCAAACATATTAAGAACATGTGCTTGATAAATAACTGGCAGAGCACTGTGGAGAATGAGGAAGGAATCTAGTTATCTATTCTAATTACTCTTCTGGTTGTGAGTTCTTTGAAAGAAGGAATGCCTTTTAATATGCCCTGTTTTTTCTTAAATGATTTGCATGTAAAGAGCAAAATACACTTATTTGCATGTAAACCTGGGTCTTTGGGAAAACCACAGTCGTTTGTAGCTCTGTTTTACCCTGCCTCTGTTTTAATCTCTATGCAGAGGATGCTCCTCTTTCTGTATGGTAGAAGAGTTCATGTCACTGCAATCCAGACATCAGAAAAGCCCAGAGACTTCAACGTGACAAGTTCTCCTCATAGGAAAAAATATGCAAATTTTAATTTGGGGAGGACATTTGAGATTTTAAAGTCTGACCTTGTTTTTCAAAGCTCTCTGTGGCCAACTCTCTAGCTGGAGCTATTTGATGAACCACAAGTGTATCATTTGTGAAATAATTGATGCTTTGCAATAACTGTCACCTTCAAAGGGAGCATTCCAAAGGCCTTATTGCTGTTAGTTCTTATAAAAGTCAACAGACACAGAAATATAGTTGCTTATTATTCAACATATGAGCCACAAAACCGCATTTCTTTCTTTTAATCAACAAAATTTTGGGTGTTCGGACCATGTATCAGGTACCAAGATAGGTTATGGAGATACATTGGACCCTACCTTTGACCTTGTGAAGTTTATCAAGTAGTATACTTTTCCCCACTTCTCTGAATTCTCCATATCCTCCAAATCAAACTTTAGTATGTACAAAAAGCATAGATTTCTAGATTTCTCACCCCCATTTCTGATACAACAGGTCAGGGATGGGGCTTGATAGTTTGTACATCTAACAAACACCCAGCTGAAGCTATTGGTATGGGGATGCTATGGAAATGACATAGAACTCAAGAATCTGCAGGCATTCTGATGTGTGCTCATCACTGTGTGGGTTGCAGTTGAGACAGAGAATTTCAAAATAAGCACAAGTGCTGCCTCTGCTTCTAGGAAACCTACACTGAGACAGGGAAGACAGAAAACAGGCTGCGATTTATAGACAACTGGATTTCCTTGCTGAGTGGGTATTATATGGACAGAACAGATTTAGAAATGTGGATGGGGTCTAAGTGGGAATAGGAATGTCTGGAGAAATCTACAGAGTTTGGAAAATGAGCAGCCTTTGGACTCGTCATGGAAGAAACAGGAAGTTATTCAGGAAAAATCAACGTGAGGTCCATTTCCTTCAAATATGTTATAAGCAGCAAATCCAAGTAGTAGAGACAGTACCTGTAACATTGCCCTATCAGTTAGAGTTCACTAGAGAAGCAGAATCAGTATAACAAATTTCCAGGTGACTGGATAGCACAATCTTTATTTAGAGATATTTTTTCAAACTGTAACTTTTGCCCATAAAAACCAAGTTGCTCAACCAATACCACTAAACTGGACAGTTCCCAGACATTTCTTTATTTCTCCTCATTTATTGACTTTCTAATTGCTAAGTTAGAAGCACTTGTTTAATATGACCTCAGTGGGGAATGCCTACCTAAGTAGCCAACCACCCCATAATGAGTTTGAATCACCCAAGAAAGCTGAGGAGCTCTGCTGTTCCTGTCTTCTCTTTTTCCCTTACTGCAGTATACTTTTTGTGAAGCACATCTATCAGTGCTGAGCAAGTGTTAGTCAGCTCGCTGTTACTGTAACAGACACCTGAGATAATCAACTTCTAATGAGAAAAAGGTTTACTTTGGCTCCTGTTTGGAGGTCTCAGTCCATGAATGATTGGCCGCATTGCTTTGGGACCTGTGGAGAAGCAGCATGTCTAGCCATTTAACTCATGGAAAGGTCAGAAACAGAGAAGAGAAAAGGGCAGAGTGCCACCATCCCCTTCAAAAAAAAAAAAAAATGCATTCCCAGTGGCTGAAAGTCTGACACCCAAAGAAAAGGGGCAGAGTCCCCCCACCCCTTTAAAAAAAAAAAAAATGCATTCCCAGTGGCTGAAAGTCTGACACCCAAAGATTCCACCACCTGCCTATGGTTCCTCGCTGGGGGCGGTACATGGGCTTTTGGGTGCAGTTCAGATCCCAGGTACAGTCAGCACACATCAGAAACACACATCTCACCCACATGCAGGTATCTGAAGTCCAACCCATCAGGTCCTTTCACACTTTCTTCTTTGAGTACTCTTCAAGATTGGTTAGCTAATATTTTCCCACGGGTTATGATGTAACACAGGAGTTTCAAATTTTTTTTCTTATAGCTCAAAGGAGAAAGAATGCAGAACATGAAGCTAGACTCTCCAACAGATCAGTCAAAATAAATGTGTGTGTCACTGATGATTTATAATTAAAAGAATGAAGAAGGTCCATGAAAACTTCTGCCTGCCAGAAGAACAAGCGGGTCTCCAGCATTTGGCTTCCAGAAGTGAGGCTTCTGGCTGCTGTCTTTTGGCAGTAAGCTTCTCAAGTTGTGCCAGGTCTCAGCTTCTGCACAGGACATGCCCATCCTTCCCTTCAAATAAAAAAAAAAAAAAGCCCTTCCTCCTCAAGACCTAAAAATACTCCACAGCCTTGGAAGATAGCCTTATCCTCCTCAGCTTCTTTCCACAGGAGCAGCTGCTTAGCCCGGGACAAGCCAAAACCACCAGGAAAAAGAAGCAGTTTGGTAGAAGCTGATCCACACGTGGGTCTCTTTGAAATACCCAGCTCACAGAAAAAAGCAAAACTCTTCCTTCTTCAGCCCAGTCCAGCTCACGCTCATGTTTTCTTTTTTGTTTTGTGGAGGGTTTGGATGTGGTATTTTTTGTTTGGTTTTGATGAGAGATGATCTGGCAAGACAAGATCAAGATCTTCTTGTTCTGAGTTTTTATTCTTGCAGCTGAAATATAGAAAACAGAATTAAGTTATTTGATGACTTTTTTTTCCAATCCTAAAAGTTAACTTTAGAAATCCCATTGTAATCAAACAAAATAAAAACTTCTCAAAGAAATGCTGGGTAGACTTTAAGTCATGTATGAGATTATTTAAGTGCTCGCTGGTGGAGTATTCTAAACTCACGGCAGTACTGCCATGTGTGTATATGTGTGTGTGTGTGTGTGTGTGTGTGTGTGCGCGCGCACGCTGATGGAGATTCTACTCAGAGCTTTATGTACACTAAGCAAGGGCTCTAACACCGATGTACACCTCCAGACCTTGGCAACGTTGTTTGCCTAGCAGTCCCACAAGATCCTTTGTTGTCACAGCCTGTGAGTAGGCTTGGTGGGCAACATAGGAACTGGGTAAAAGCCATAGTTTTTTCCAACTTTGAAAACATCTAAGTGGGGAAAGACCTTGGTCAAGGGAGAAGGTAAAAGATTAAGAGCCCTGATAGAATTCTTGAATGTGTGGCGAGGGGTGGGGTAAAGTAGAGGTGATCAAGGGCAGGAGTCAGATGGGGGGAGGCCAGTGTGACCGGTGCGCATAGAGGAGGAAAACAAATCTGAGAATGCAGAACTGGGTGAAAAAGAAGGAAAATGAAAAGTAAGGTGTGGGAGCCCAGCGTGGTGCCACCGCCCAGGACTCAAAGCCTGTGGTAGGAAGATTGTGAGCTCAAAGCCAGGTTGGGCTACATAAAAGACCCAGTCTCAAAACAAGCAACAACGACAACAATAACAAAACAATCAACAAACAACAGGAAGGTTTATGGGGATGCAGAAGGTCAATGGTCTGAGGACAAAGGCAAAAAGCAAACGTTTTGGTCAGCCTTGTGGAATTCTGGAAGAGGATAGTCATTCTTAATGAACTAGTCATAGCATCAACTTTGGCCGCATCTCATGTCAGCCTGCCCCCTAGACATCTTCCTCTCACAAGACTACTTCCCCTTCCCTAAACAGACCAGATTTCCCCTCTCCTTAACTTCATTCTTCCTGCTTCCATTTCTGCATCTAGAAAGTCTTTTCCCTGGACCTCACCTCATGGACTTCTGTGAAGCATCCTTCAACCAGATGCTTAAGGAAGAAGGACTAGTTAAAGAGGATGGAGATCAGTGGGAATGGAACAGGGACAAGGGAGGATAATATGATCAAAACACATTGTATGAAAATGTCACCATGAAACCACCATGTGTAAACAATGTATACAAATAAAAGCTTAAATAAAGAGCACAAGAAAAGAATTCTGTCTATACTATGGCAATCAGCATGCTAAATTTGAGGAGACTGAAGGAACAGGTAGCAAAGGACTTGGGTGAGTGGCTATTCCATCCCATAACTTCTGGGACTCTATATTTAAGATTTATTCATTCAAAAATAAGAATTGTTATATTTATTACCTTCCCTCCCCACAATGTTGTATGATGCCTGAGGAAGGCTTGCAGTCTACTAACCTACAGCCTATTCATCAGCCTAAGTGTATTGGAGTAGTTCTGGAATGAACAACTCTCAGAGTTACATATTTAGGCATCAGAAGCAAGAGAGTAGAGCAGGGTATCTTTACTTGAACCCTGCTGTGACTAGACAAGACATTTAACTCCCATCTGGATCATGATTTCTCCAGGGAAAACGCAAGGAGTGTTTATCTGCCCCATCCAAACCCCAGAGCTATTGAAAGAAAAAGTGATTCTCAGAAGATATTTACAGGTTATGAACAGTATGTAAATTGTGGCAGTACTGAAATAATAGTCATTTATTCTTCAGTCATTCAACCAAAATGTATTGATGCCTACCACTGGATAGGGATGAGGATGACAAGGCCATCTGTGCACACTGATCTTCCATCTTAATTGCATAAAAATTAACTTGACCCAAGCTAACATGTAATAACTGATTACTGAGATGTGCAGAGGTGGATGGATTCATTTGCACATTCATCAAGAGACCATCTCTCAAGATGCGTGTAGTGGCACATGCCTAGAATCTCAGCTCTCAGGAAGCAGAGGCAGGAGAATCTTGAGTTTGAGGCCATTTTGGGCTACATGCTTAATAAGATCCTGTCTCAACAAACAAACAAACAAACAAACAAACAAACAAACAAACACAACAAAAAACGAATCAATGATTTCTCCCGACTTTCATTCTTTTGTTGCTCTTTCCCCAAATTTCTGTAACGTTCATATACTTTCATTACTTTTCTGTATCTTCGTCTTTTTGAGACAGGGTCTCCCTGTCTCTAGCTGGCATGGAACTGGCTATGTAGATCAGGCTGGCCTCAACCTCATAGACAGTCACATGCTTCTGCCTCCCAAGAGCTGGGATTGAATGTTTGCCCCACCACACCTGGCTTTTTTATTACCTTTATAATTAGAAAAACCAAAGCATGGTTCAGTCTTCAGGGAGTTGGTTTCTCAGCAACTCACACCCTCACATGCAGATTCTGTACTTTGTGTTGTGGAGCTTCTGGGTGACGGGTGCTGAGTATGGTTCACTATGTCACCCTAAGATCATCACAGTGTTCTCTACATACACACCTGTTGTTGGAGTTTAATATAGCATACTTTCAGTAATTTCCTGTACAATTCCATTCATAAGTGTCCACAGATACAGACTTCCTTCTTCCACACCTATTTCAAATTAGGACTAAATAATGTATTCTTTTAAGGTGAAATCTGGAACAACTACAAAGTCATTTTATATAGAGAAAATCAAATTTAAAATAACTTTTGATGATCACATCATCTTTCTCAAAAATTTTAAGTTATGAGCATCCTTAGACCTTTAGCTAGCCATTCTACCCCCCTTTTTAAAATCTTTCTTTTATTGAGCTTTTTAAATTTCACAATTTCCCACTCAAATCCAGTCACCCTCTCCCATCCATGCCTCTCTGTATCCCTCCACCGAACCCTATGCCCTCTGCCATACATGCTGAATCCTATTCATTCAAGTGTTTGTACCCAAATGTCCTTCAGTGTAAATGTGTCCACTGGAGTCTAGTCAGCCCATCCAGTGGTTGTATGGTGAGTATGACTTGTATTCTGTCCTTTTAAAATTACAGTTATTTATTCTGTGTGCATGCCTGAGTAAGTGTGTGTGTGTGTGTGTGTGTGTGTGTGTGTGTGTGTGCGTGTGTGTGTGCAGGAGTTGGCACTCTCCTTCCATCATGTGGTCCTGGGGATCCAACTCAAGTTGTCAGGCTTGAAGTCAGTCACATTTACCTTCTTAGGCATCTCCCCAAACCCACTTTTTTCTTCATAAAGTGATTTCTTAGGAAATTCTATATTTAGATATTTGAAAGTGTTTTGTATATGTAGATTGTTGGTGCAAAGTTACCAAGTTTTAACTAGTCAATTGGTACATTCCTAAAAAACAGTACCAACGCCCATTGTTTTCTGCATGCAATCAGATCTGGAATCTGGTCTATGAAGAGAGACGCAGCCTCCTGAAAGCTCTGGTCTTTGGTCCTGATCCTCTAAGGCTTAGTCCATTGTGTCTAATATGCCTTCATGCTTCTTAGAGTTTCGTTGTATTATTTCTTTCAATTTATAAATGGGATCATCTTTTGATCACCTTTTATTTTAAAAAGCAGCACTACAAGACAGATTCCTCTTGCCCATACAAACCTCAAGCCTTCCTCTTCTCACCTCTGTTCTGTTTCTACTCAGTTCAAAATTCAAAAGGTACAAAAAAGGCAGAACCGAAAGAGCCAGTCTCCGTCCACTGCTGTGGAGCGTTCACTTCTCTCTCCAGACCAATCTCTGACCAATTTCTCCATCTGTTTCCATCAGTTCTCTAACCCAAGCTATCATTTCTTCACAGCTATCTTAATGGAACAGCTTTGTATCTCTTCCTGGACCAAAGTGTGGTTCTTTGATCAGATGATGTAACCAAGAAAAATGCCAAGGTGAGATTGGAGCTGGGTTGTGACGCACAAAGGGAGTGATCAGACAGAGGGGAGGCCATTCCACAGGAGCAGTGAGGCTTAGGCAGAGCCTGGCATATGTCAACTGGGTAACTGACACGACATTGTTCTAAGTTTCTAGAACTTTTGTTATTTAATCCTCAAACATTTTCTGTGTAACTTCTTATCCTTTTATACAGCAAGAAACTGAGTCTTGGGAAGGCTTTCTAAGTTTCTAAGGATATACAGCTCATATGGAGTTAAAAGGTAAGTCTAGGTCCCAAATTTAGTTGTTAAGGACAAGAATGATTAAGATAAAGAAGTGTGGTGGACCCTGAATTTATAGACTAGAATTTGGGGACCCTTTCTACAGGGTAGCACCACTCTTGGTTTTAATGAGGTTGAAACAAATGCATAAAATACAGTTGACACCAAAGAACTTGTATGTAGTGCTTTAAAAACTTGCTATCACGTTTCGAAGGCGACACAAGTATCTTCATTAGTGTTTTCTTGATTCCTTAGAGTCTAACTCTTTGGAAGGCAAGGTCCCTGGCTGCTATTCCCTTCGAACCTTCTTACATAGCATAGACCAGTATTCACTCTTGAATTCCTCCTGTTCCTGAGGGGGCCACCAGATCTAAACATGACAAGAGGTGATGGATGGGAAGCAGAGGACTCTGACTCACGAAGCAGTGGTGAATGAAGAAGAGCCTACCAGAAGAAGGCAAGAAGGGAATGCTCATATTTGTCTTGTTTGCAGAGTTGGAAACTATCCTGTCCTTGGAAGCTATCTTGACTGATTGACCTGTACCTAAAGGGCCAGTTAGAGAGTACTGGAGAATATTTACCAGTTACAAGTCATGAACCAAAAGGCATAGGGAACAATTAAGGCTTATGTCTCCAATATCACGAAGGAGGGTTTGCATTTTCTTCTTTACATTAAAGGTAACATTGGATAGTTTCTACCTGTAGAACGAAACACAAGGTTCACTGGAGGAGCTTACAAACCAAGGAAACAGAATATGTATGTTCTGAGATGACCCAATCACCATGGCAAGACTTTCAAATAAAGATCAGTTCAGAAAAAACACAAAACAAAGAACATTTAATAAACCTTAAGGAAGATATCTATGGGCAGCAGGAATGGAATAAGGATATTAAACTATCAGACTGACTAGACATTGAAAATGTCTGTTTAGTGGGAAAAAGCACCACAGCTCATCAAAGCAGAGCTTCCCAGCCAGTGTGTCCTGGCCTCAAAAATAATATGTACCGTGAAATGTTGATCTGTTGAATGTCAGAATAGCAGATGGGACAGAACCTTGGGAAATGCCCTTTAGCTGTGAGGTGGCTGGATGTCTGGCCAGGGGTCCCCTGAGAATAGCCTGGGCTGTGCTAGAATTTGACTGTGACCCCTCTAATCCTCACAGGAGGCAAGACAATGGTATCTTTTTTCATGTGCTCAGTGGAGCCAAGAAGGGCTTCGGCAGCCAGCTGAGAGAGGGATGGATTCTGCCGTGGTCAAGGGACCCCTGGAATTGTTGGAAAGCTGGTGTTCCAAGGTGCCTGGGGCGGGGCATGGTGGCCAGAGGGCAACCAGCCAGAGGAAAGGTGCTAGAAGTTTGAGTTGTGGTCTAGGTGGCAGCAACTTGGAGTGATGGCTCTAAAACTTGAGTTTTGAGTGGATCGGGCATGGGACTTCTGTGTGTTTGTGACGGATTGGCATGCCCTTTGACCGACTTAACAACCAAGGACTTTTTTAGTACACGGATTTTTTAAAAATTATGTCTTCATCCTTTTGAGGTAGTTGATAAGTAAAAGAGTTCAAATGAGTTAACATTTTATTTTATTCTCATTCAACATTGCATTTTGTCAATGAAGGAAGAAAAAGAGCTGGCAAACTCTTCAAATATATTTTCCACAGATGTGAAAAACTTGGCCACATCTTTATTCCCTTATTGTGCAAAGAGCTCCACTATGGTCCTCTCCAATAATACAGATACTGTCTTCATTATTTATAAACTTTGAAAGTATGTCACAGTTTCAGCTCAGAGCCAGTTGGAAACATGCTTTGTTTGTGAAATCTGGCTCAAGGCTTTCCTTAAAAGTTTTAGAAAGATATTACTTGGAAGTTTAAGGCACATTCAATGTTTAGTATTTTCTATAATTGGTATGCATTGTACATTGGTACATTTACTGTATCTTATACAAAGAAAGGCAAAGAAATATAAAGAAACAGTCTTGCCAAGTCATTTATATAAATACAGCCAAATCTCTCTCGGTTTCTCTAGTGCACTATATTTAGTTTATCATTTTTTCTTGATGTGCTATGACATAAAAACACTAGGAAGCACTCTAAAAATTATCTATTACTATTAAGAAATATTCAGCTTTGCAGACAAATGAGGGGGCAGGACAGGGAATGTGTGTTATTATGTAGAGGGACAGTTTTGGCAAAACAGTTGTAAAAAATACTTTTTACAAGAGCCAAGAAATTTCCAGAATGTTAAGAACATTAGGAAAACAGAGAGAGAATTTTCTCTCTTCTTCAATTGTTGAATACACTTAATTTTGCTGGGCCAGAAAGAGAGGATTAACAGGTGAAAATTAAGCCTTGTGAAATTAAAATACATATTTGTATTTTATTTATATCATTTGATATGTGAAATATGCAAAAAATGATGCAAGGCAATCCTGAGCAGTATGCCCAGCAAGGCCAAAAAGAAGTTCTAAGAACAGCCAGGTATCCTGGCTCCCTGGCTACTGTCTTTATCCACCAGCCCAAATCTTCCTTTCAGATCATCTTCTCAAATTATCCATAGGAGATTTGTCCACATACTCAATAAGAAAAATATTTCTAATTATATCCAACCATTCTTAATATGAATGAGAATTATGCAGGGACGCTCGATTGCCAAGAGGATTTTTGCCAAACAATTCCTTTTGACTTAAGAAAGAAGAGGCAGCTGCATTGTTTCCATAACTATCCATATAAAAGAGTCCCAGAACGAAGCTGACTCGTCCTGCTTTAAAAAGCTCCAAGGTAAGTGGGAGCAGGACCGGCTTTCCAGAAGGACACTGACCACATCGCCTGGGCTGCTCTGGTCCTGGTACTGCTGCCTCTGCTGTCTCCCACTTCATGTCTGTGAATTCTGTTGCAAGTGGGACTTTAATTTTCAATTAATCAAGTACTTTGCTTTTTTCTTGTACAGGACCCTTTGCTTCCCAATTGCATCTTTTCATTTGCTAAGGTAAGGTTTGGACTAACCAGTCCCTAGAGGTGTGATACAGAGCCTCTGGGATGGCTTTCTGTCACTTAGCAACCTTTGAGAAAGTGCTTGTCTCAGGAAATACTAACAACTGCATTTAAGGACAAGGGGCTGGATTGGGAGGGAAGACTTTCAGACTTTCTTTTGTGACTTGAGCCTTGGGGGGTGACATTGAGCAAGTGCACAATTTTAAACAGAAGATTATTTTGTCTCTGTAAGAAAAAAATATTGGCACTAAGACTCTTGGGAAAAACTCAAATCTGGTGAAAATATATTTACATATAATATCTTATTATTATATTATATATTTATTTAGTAACCATGATCCCTAACAAATAAGAAAGGAAATACTTAGAACAATGGTTCCTTTAAGTTTCTTATTGATCTTATAAAAAGTCACATTATGGGATGCCAAATGCAACACAAAACCCTATTCCAAGGGCTGCAAATTAAACATGCTGAAAGTCTTGAGTGTGGAATAGAGGTGGTCATCAACCTTACTACCACATGGTGCATTTCTAAGGAGGGAGACTGGGAGAACCTAAACTGAGCTCCTAGGCTTTAATCCTGTGATAAGCACAGCATGGTTCCTTGTCGGCCTTGCATTGTTCTCTTACTCAGGTACCCAGGAGCAGCTCTGAGAGCAACCCGGTCTCACATTCCTTACAGGGAAGTTTAGAACAAAAGGAGTTCTGTTATTTAGAAGGGGGATTGTGGCTTTATCCTTCAGGAGTTTAACTAGAGTACAAAGACATCATGTTGGAATGACTCTACCAGGAATCCAACCAAAAGGGAAAAAGCTAAACAAAATTAAAATCCTCCCAAACCACTTTGGGCTGAATAGCTAAAAGAGGAAATAAAGTCGTCTTACTTTATAGGGCCAGACCACTGTGTGATGTCAGAATAAATGACATTTTATATGTAAATGGTAGCTTGAACTTTTCAAATTACTACTTAGTTGTCATTTTAACAGTTTTTTGAAGTATCATTACCTTATTCCAAGGGCTGCAAATTAAACAAGACAGATATTATAATCCCTGTTGAAAAGATGGAGTCGGTGAGGCTCAAAATGATCAAGTGTCTTACCCAAGGTCATATAGTACTTGGCAGCAGCATTCTACCCATAGCCCATTTTCCTGGCTGGAATGCTAGTCTTGGAGGATGGGAGGAGATCCTGGATGTAAAGTCCTCAGCACAGGGCTGGGTTCACTGTGAGCTGATGCATTTTTGTTCTTGAGATGTTTGTGGTGGTAACTCTAGTCTGGTGGCAGTGGACCTGCCTGTTTTAACTGCAATCTGTGACTGGGCCCCTGAAATATACCAATCTAAAAATGTGCTGGCACACCAGGCAGTGTGGGGTCTCTATCATGAAATGCTTTATCCCCTTTAGGACCTGTGAGTTCAAGCAGCCATGAGTTCAGACTCAGAAATGGCTGTTTTCGGGGAGGCTGCTCCTTACCTCCGAAAGTCTGAAAAGGAGCGCATTGAGGCCCAGAATAGGCCTTTTGATGCCAAGACATCGGTCTTTGTGGCGGAGCCCAAGGAATCGTTTGTCAAAGGAACCATTCAGAGCAGGGATGCTGGGAAAGTGACCGTGAAAACTGAAGCGGGAGCAGTGAGTACACACCGGGAGCCGCATCTCTCCTGCCGCGTTGCTCTGCACTTGGGGGGCTTGGGACACACTTCACGCCAATGCTTATCTTTCCTGATTACCAGACCCTGACGGTGAAGGAAGACCAGATTTACCCCATGAACCCTCCCAAGTACGACAAAATCGAAGACATGGCCATGATGACCCACCTGCACGAGCCCGCTGTGCTGTACAACCTCAAAGAGCGCTATGCAGCCTGGATGATCTACGTGAGTGACCCCTGCCCGGGGTCTTGGTCATCATCACCATGTGCCCTAAAAGCCTATGGCTCTCATTGCGGCACAAATGAGTCACAGTTAGTGACTAGTCACCAGCAGTCACTAATATCATGACTAGTTACAAGGCTCATTATTGTGGCTGTTAGGTGTAGCCGGATAGCAGCTGGGTCCTCTCTCAGCTAAGGCAAGGGAAGGACACTGTCTGTGTCTGGTATGCATATTTGATCAACATCTTCCCTTCCCTCTCTATTCCTGTTGCAGATTCATCCCAAGGAAGGAAAAGATAAACAGATTTAACATTTAAAAATATGTTTAGGGATCAAATTTCACAAGTCTCTACCAACCAAGAGTAGTGCTTTGGGTCTGTATGTTCTGGTCTTTTCACCTGTGAAATGAATGCAGCTTCCACAGGCAGACTTGAGTGTTTCTGTCGTCTCTGCATTCACATAGACCTTATTTTTCCTGATCATTAATTCACATCCACACCTACACTGACTGGGAATTTTGTAAGAGACACAATCTTATTTATGTTTTACTCACATTGCTTTGCAGGGTCTTGGCATAATATACATTCAATAAACATTTAGAACTGGCATTCAGCTGGGCAATCCCATGTAGACATACCTGCTGTTTATGCTCAGTGGCCATTTTAATTGGTTGGTGCTTGTCCTGAACCAACTGTCAAACATCTTTTAAATCCTTATATTCTAATCATGATGCATTTGTTTGCTCTCTTGTTTCTTCATAATCTAAAAACATTTGTGTCTTTTTGAGATAGGGTCTCCTTATAGTCCTAGTTGGCATGGAACTCCTGAGATCTATTTGCCTCTGCCTCCCAAGTGCTGTGATTAAAGGCGTGCACCACCACATTCGGCTTATGTTTTACTTAAAAAATATTTCATTTATTTTTATTTTATGTGTACGAGTGTTTTGCCAGCATGAATGTAAGTGTACCCTCTGCGTGCAGTGCCCAAGTAGGCCAGAAGAGGGGGTTAGATCTCCTAAAACTGGAGTTTGGACCATGTGAGTTCTGGGAACCAAACCCAAGTCCTCTGCAAGAGCAGCCAGTGCTCTTAACCATCTCTAGAGTGCCATCTCTCCAGCTCCCATGTCTGCTTTTTAAAGGCCTTTATCATGCTGTCTTAAAATTTACTGAAGTTCCTAAATCTCTCCCTTGTGTTGAACAAATTTGTGTCTAATTTATGTTCTTATAAATTAGCATTATCTTAATTCTGCAGAAGAAATATATTTCTGTTTCTTCAAATAGTATAAATGTTTCATCACACATTTAAAAACAAATGACCAACATTGCTTTGGAGTTCCTACTATGTGTAAATCACTGTGACAAGTCCCACCGGAAACAGGAAGGACTGTGCCTTGGTCCCTTCACTCAAAGATGTTGCTATCTGCCAATTAGTTTTCACGCTGATACCTAGAAAAAATGTAGAGTGCTCTCCAAAAGTGCTCTTTTTTGTTAAAATCCAATTACCAAGTGAGTTGTGCAAATAAGAAAGGCCTTTGAGTAGTTGTTCTGTTCTTTCCTTACGCAGACCTACTCGGGCCTCTTCTGCGTCACCGTCAACCCCTACAAGTGGCTGCCGGTGTACAACCCCGAGGTGGTGGGGGCCTATCGAGGCAAAAAGCGCCAGGAGGCCCCGCCCCACATCTTCTCCATCTCTGACAACGCCTATCAGTTCATGTTGACTGGTAAGTGACCTGGATGCTTCGTATGTGCATATTCTTCAACACAGCAGGCCCATAGAAAAGAATCTATAATCAATTTCATCACACCTTTTGAAATGTTCCCCTTTCACTGAGGCCAGTATACTGGTGAGATTGTCTAGAATGGTTAATGATTTCTCAAATGTTTAAAGGTAACAGAGCTTGTCTGTGGTTAGATTTTTGAATGATTTAGAAAGTTGAGTAATTTTGAGAAGAAATACAAGCATCCATATGTAGGTACACACACACATGCATACACAGCTACAACCACATACAAATTGGATCTCTGTTACTATGAGGCAAAAAACTGAAGAGTGAAGTTTGCTTCTCAACATCATAAACTATGACCTGGGGAACATATGCTATTACCTTTGCCAGAACCATCCAGAACGGGCTTCAGATTTTAAGATACAACTGATATCAGGCCAGGTACACTGTGAATCTACCTCCTGTCATGTTGTTTGGCTCAGCTAGGTTGATACTATACACTGTGGCACCTTCAGAAATGGCTTACAGAATGATTAGACAGTACAACATTCACATGAGTTCTTGTTGTCCCTTAGAAACAAAACAAAACCACAAGTGTTTCCAAAGCTCTCACCTTTGCCACCCTTGTTATACCTCACACACCAAAACATTTCCAATGTCCAATTCTCATTACTCCTTTCACTCACAGTAGGTATGTCATTAACTTAAATTGTCGTCAAAATGTGCTAGAAAAGCCAGGTACACTTTTGATATTTAATAAGTGCTAGAGCATTAAAAAGCAAGCCATGTGCCTCTGGAAGACACAGCCAGTGGTCATCCTTTATACTGAGGCGTCCAAGAAATTTCGTCATCACAGGATTTTTTCCCCTTGAACAAAATGTTTCTGTGGCGATATGAGTTGTGGTGTTCAGTTGAAATGGATGCATGTGTGCACTAGGCACTAAGGAAAGACTAGTAAGCTTGTGCCAAGAAATAGTAAATTCATTCCCTTTTACATTTCTTGCCATTTATAAATGGGTAAGAGAATAGTATTAAATGCCTGCAATTTCTTTTATAGATCGGGAGAACCAGTCAATCCTGATCACGTAAGTAGATTTTTGTGCTTTTTTTTTTTTTTTTTTTTTTTTTTCTTATTTTTAAAGATCGGGAGAACCAGTGAATCCTGATTACGTAATTAGATTTTTGTGCTTTTTTTTTTTTTTTTTTTTTGATGACTGTGGTAGCTGCTAGGTTTGGGGCCCTTTTTGATATGTTTTGATTTGGCAGTGGAGAATCCGGTGCTGGGAAGACTGTGAACACCAAGCGTGTCATCCAGTACTTTGCAACAATTGCAGTTACTGGGGACAAGAAGAAGGAGGAATCTGGCAAAATGCAGGTGAGCCTGATTGTCACAGTCAGAATTCAGGCTCTGCTGGGGCAGGACATCCCTGAGCCCCAGATTCAGTGACTACTCTTTCCTTTGCAGGGGACTCTGGAAGATCAAATCATCAGCGCCAACCCCCTGCTGGAGGCCTTTGGCAATGCCAAGACTGTGAGGAATGACAACTCCTCCCGCTTCGTAAGTCACTTGTACACTGTAATGGCCTGTGCACTGGCCAAAATTGATGGGATGCTTGTGACACATTCTCTGAATGGTTTATTCACGTTATGTTACACTGTGTGGTTTTCTTTGGCTTATTGCATGGGTTGAAAGCTCTGACTTAAAGGATCTATGATTCTTTCTGGAGTTCTTTCTATTTAATTTTTAGTTGACACCAATTGAAATATTCATGGGATATAATGTGATGTTTTAATAGATGTATACATTATGGAATAATTAATTCAAGCTAATTATACATCATCACCTCACATGCTCATATTCATAAACTCTTAAATCAAAGTTAAAATTCTTCCACTTACAAACTAGGAGATAGGCATTTTCAGCCCTGACGTAAATAGCCCCGACTTGATTTAAATGAAAGCAGTAGCATTTCAAGTGTTTTGAATTTTTCAAAGATTTGATGTTATTGCAAGCAAAGTGGTAATGTTAGTTTTCCTTTCAAGGGTAAATTTATCAGGATCCATTTTGGCACTACAGGGAAGCTGGCCTCTGCAGACATTGAGACATGTAAGTGTTCATATAGCATGAGAGCCATTTCTGCACCTAGGACCTCTACAGTTGACCAAGAATCAAATATGTGTGCTGTGTCCAACTTTACAGTTTTCCTGCTTATGGTCTGATTTCTTCCAGATCTGCTAGAGAAGTCACGCGTCACTTTCCAGCTCAAGGCTGAAAGGAGTTACCATATTTTCTATCAGATCACATCAAACAAGAAACCAGAACTAATTGGCAAGTGATGTCATAATTCTGTTAAATGGCCACACCATCAGCTGTCAGTGCACTGCAGCCCAAGCTCGATGTCTGAACTTTCTGAGTTTGTTAAAATTGATACTTGCTTATTAAAAACTGAAAATGCTTCCTCCAATTTCTACTACTATAAACTAACCTTTCTACTTGAAGACATTTAACTGACTTCCAATTCTGAATTTTAAATAGCTACCACTATAATGACTATACTTATAGATTTCCCATACGGGTTTATATTTTGAAAATTTCATACATATATATAATTTGCTGTCTTGTAAGATGTTTAAAAACTAGGAAATGATAGGGGATACCATGACATCAACTTCAAGGTAATTAGGTGGCACTAAATATCCTTTAAGTTTCCCTTCAGTATCCATCAATCATCTTTCAGCCAAGCATCATAGTGGTCATAGAATTTGTCCATAAATCTCTTGCTTTGATGAAAATGGTGACTGAGTTCATATTTGCTCTGTTCCCTGTACTTAGAGATGCTGCTGATCACCACAAACCCATATGACTACCCATTTGTCAGCCAAGGGGAGATCAGTGTGGCCAGCATTGATGATCAGGAAGAACTGATGGCTACAGATGTAAGTGGCACACAGAGCAATGGGAATGACTCTGCTGGGTCAGATAAGCATTCACTCTCCAGAGGAAACAGCAAAGAAAGAGTCAAGGGTGATGAGCACACATGGACCCCTGGAGTCAAATGCTCTCCTGAAACAGCATTCTGAAGATTCATCACCTCAGAGTCTGCCAAACTCTTTGTTGAAGTCTAGGTGAAACCTCTCGAAACAAGTGTCTTAAGTTGATTGTGCTTGTTTCTGAGTTTGCTTTTGAAATGTCAAACAATACATACCCACCAGTGCGCAGCTTGTTTTGGCCTTTGCTTGAGTGCCCCTTTCCACTCCATTGCTGAGGGGGAATCCTTGCCCTCCAGTAGTGCTGGTGGAGGTCTCCTCAGTTTGACCAGCTCATCAAGAATGGGAATGTGAGCCGTAAGTACCAACTGCAGATCATAACCTAATATCCTTTCTGTTCTGTTGGCAGAGCGCTATTGATATTTTGGGCTTTACTAATGATGAAAAGGTCTCCATCTATAAGCTCACAGGGGGTGTGATGCATTATGGGAACATGAAGTTCAAGCAAAAACAGAGAGAGGAGCAAGCCGAACCAGATGGCACTGAAGGTACCACCAGCAACATCTACCTGACTTCATGTTTGATTTGAAACTCACATTCTTAACTTGTTATCCTGAGTTTTCCTCAGCAAGGCAAGCTCTCCTTTTAGAGTAGAACTTTAAAGGGTACTTAAATAATGCACTGTGTAAAGCATGAACATTCTTTTGGCTACTCAAGGTCTTGAACTTAGTGAAACACAGACAAGACTATTTTAAAAAGATCTACTAAAACTGCACAAAAATGTATGAAGCTTAATTACTATTTATCTAAGAAAATGGGCTTCTTTGGGCCCTAACAACATTGTGTCTACTCTTCCTTTCAGTTGCTGACAAGGCGGCCTATCTCCAGGGTCTGAACTCTGCTGACCTGCTCAAAGCACTCTGCTACCCCAGGGTCAAGGTCGGCAATGAATTTGTCACCAAAGGCCAGACTGTAGAGCAGGTAAACACTAATTTAAATTCACTACCAGAGATAAAAGCATTTTACAGACTTCATGTAACTTCAGGTGTTCTTTTTCTAGGTGACCAACGCAGTGGGTGCCCTGGCCAAGGCCGTCTACGAGAAGATGTTCCTGTGGATGGTCACCCGCATCAACCAGCAGCTGGACACCAAGCAGCCCAGACAGTACTTCATCGGGGTCTTGGACATCGCTGGCTTTGAGATCTTTGATGTGAGTTGCTAGTTGATTGGTGAAGGATTTTTATAACAATGAAAATATTAATAAGAAATAATTTGTGACTATGATGACTCTTTCTTGCCACCGTCAGTTATAGGAAGACTTAAAGGAGATTATTTTGATGGGTACTGATCATTTCCTGTAATAAATGAAAGCGATGCATGTAATAAGGGCTCTTCAATCACTGTAAGAGCCAGAAGGAGCTATACTGTGGAAAGGGAATGGCTCAAAAACTCCTACAAAGTAAGGGAAACTGATGTGAAATATCACATCAAGCCTTACCAATATATAATACACTTTGAATATATAGGGCAGAAATCACTAGGAAATACTTAGGGAGAAAATAAAGGCTAAAAGGCTTAATAATTCAGAATAATCAATAAATTATCTTTTAATGCTTGTTCATGTCATATCATGAAATAAAAATTTCTATTTGATTATGAAGTACATTTTCCTTCTTAGAGCTTTTTAAAAGTTTATCTTCTTTCTGATTATTATAGGCAAAGTTGGTTATTACAGAAAATACAGGAAAGCAAGGGTAAAGATTCCATGTAATTCTACTAACTATATCTAGGTAGTGTTGACATGTGGGTAAGGCCTTTAAAAATATAAATGTGTGCTATAATACTATATGTAATTTTGGGGTATCTTGTTTATTGTTTCTATTTCTCATTAAAGAACAATTATTGTTCACTTGAACTGTTGATCATAGTTGATGCAATGCAGGCCCAAACCAACTTTTCATGGATTGTAAATTTGCAAGTTGGCTCTTTGGTGAGTCCTCTGGAAAATGTAGAAGATAACTGGAATGATAGGTAGCTAACTAGTAATGAAGGAAAATATGACTAAACTTAAGCAAATCCAAAAAAAAGAATATTGATACTAAAATTTTCTATAAAATAGCAACAAACAGTAGCTTGGACATGCCCTCAAAACTTTCCATACTTTTTACTTTTTGTTGCAAAGGAAACTCTCCAGTCCACTGATTCTGACAATATCATCTAAAGGGTCTTTTTTAAAAAATAAAATATCCAGTTAGTTTTAGGGAGAAGTAAACACATCTCTTTATTTAGTTCAACAGCCTGGAGCAGCTGTGCATCAACTTCACCAACGAGAAACTGCAACAGTTCTTCAACCACCACATGTTCGTGCTGGAGCAGGAGGAGTACAAGAAGGAAGGCATCGAGTGGACGTTCATTGACTTCGGGATGGACCTGGCCGCCTGCATCGAGCTCATTGAGAAGGTATCCTAGTCCACCTGTCTGTGCCCCCTTCCCATGGACTCTACTGCTTGTGTTTACCCAGATGCCTCTGCCTTGCCTTAAATCCAGCCAATGGGCATCTTCTCCATCCTGGAAGAGGAGTGCATGTTCCCCAAGGCGACAGACACCTCCTTCAAGAACAAGCTGTATGAACAACACATTGGAAAGTCTGCCAACTTCCAGAAGCCCAAGGTTGTCAAAGGCAAGGCCGAGGCCCACTTCTCCCTGATTCACTACGCGGGCACCGTGGACTACAACATCACTGGCTGGTTGGACAAAAACAAGGACCCCCTGAATGAGACCGTGGTGGGGCTATACCAGAAGTCTTCATTGAAAACACTAGCTTACCTATTCTCTGGGGCTCAAACTGCTGAAGCAGGTAATGCTTCCAAGCCTTAGCTTTTCTGTAGCTATTACAAGAAGTGATGTTAGATTGAGGTTGGTAGAATCATAGGCCAGGCAGAAGAGTGCAGGCCAAATCCCTCATTCCTCTAAGCATTGACTAGTAGGCTGCTCTATACACTGTGGCTCAGCACTCTTACAGGGGCCTTGTTACAATGGCCAGAGAGGAACTATCAGGCTTTCAAGCAATGAAAAGCTTAGGCTTCTGCAGCTCTCTCCTCCTTCTTCCACTATAGTAAGTGTAAAGGATCTGGGGATATTAAGGACAGCATAGTGACTAACTTGCACCTCTCAATGTTGATTTTTTAAAGTTAGTGTGTTATCAAATACTTTAGTATTAGGAAGCCCATCTCTTCATAGTGAGGTGACTGTTCTTCCATCACTTGCCAATGGACAAAGAATTCAGAAAAGTGGGTGGGAACTTAGTTGAAAAATGAGATTCAGTAGGTACCAATAGAGTTGAGGAATGTCTCCCCTGAGCATGGAAAAACAGAAATCAACAAAATATAACCTTGTTGACTTAAAGCTATATTTGAGTGACACTCCCTCTTTTCTTCCTCCAGAGGCCAGCGGTGGGGCTGCCAAGAAAGGTGGTAAGAAGAAGGGATCTTCTTTCCAGACCGTGTCTGCCCTTTTCAGAGTAAGAAAAAAGTGTTCTCAACACTTCCAAGGCTTTGGGAATTTAGTTCTAGAAGTCCAAGGTCTTCTTACCCAGAGACATTTGAAAGGATATTAATGATATTAGTGACTTCTGTTGATCTGAATTCACAGAGGTTTAAATTATTCAGAAATTACCTTACTTTTCATGCTAAATGAAATAATGAAGAATTTGTTATAGGAAATCTTACAGAACCTAATGATCTAGTAGGGTCAGGACAAGGAGGAAGGGCATGTACAGAAAGGTTTAAAGGGATCAGTAAGACTAACAGAGATGCCAGTTGTGGTGGTATGCCCCTGTAATGCCTGCATCTGGGAGCCAGAGGCAAGAGGATCAAAAACTCAAGGCCAGTCTGGGTCACATGGTAAAAATATAGCTTAAAAAAAGCCCAAAACAAACTAAACTCAAACCGAAACAAGCGAAAAAGATTGATGAAACTCAGCAGTTAACCCATAAAGAATCTAATATTGTATTCTTGCTACTAGTCCAAACAATTTTCAACTATAAGTGGTAAAGTTATTCCATTGTTTATAGAGCTGGAAATGGGGAGCTATACGAAAAACAGTCTAAACAGTACAGAATTGCATTTCCTCATTGGAGAACTATGGAGTTCAGTAGAAGACAGAGTGACCAGAGTATGGGATGGCAATGGCCTTGTGGATATCTTTGGGTGGCCAAGGACCAGGGTAGACAGCAGGATTATGCTGACATAAGGTGCAAATAAGCACGTCAGGCTTCTTTATATGAGACCCTCCTGCCAACAAGAAAGCAGAGAGATAGATGGAGGAAGAAACTATAGCTCAGGAGAAGCATTAAAGATATTTCTTCCCTTAAATGAAAACTAGCCATCCTGGGCTAGGGAGGTGGCTTAGTCAGTAAAGATATGAGTTCAGCTCAATACCTATATAAAAAGCCAGGTGGAGTGGCATGCACTCAGGCCTTAATCCCAGCTACAGGGAGATGGGAGGTAGAGGTAGGCAGATCCCTGGCAGATCCAGACCAGCTAGCCTTGGCCTATGTGGTGAAATTCCAGGCCAATACTAAAAGGTGGAAGGTACCTGAGGACAGACATCCAAGGTCGTCCTTTGACTTCTTTTAGAGCTCTGTGCACCTGTGTACAGACACACACACACACACACACACACACACACACACACACACAAGCAAAGCAGGCATTAAAATGAAAAGAAGAGAAAACTGGCCATCCAGTCACTCAACTCATCCACAGAGAGTAATTTTACAGCATCACCAATTGCTCATAACTGTGGGGATAGTCTGAGATCACAAGAGTTTTCTGATCTTACAGGAGAATTTGAACAAGCTGATGACCAACCTCAGGAGTACCCACCCTCATTTCGTGAGGTGCATCATCCCCAATGAAACTAAGACCCCTGGTAAGAAGCTCTAGATGATAGCGTGATGGCCACACTTCCTTTGTTTTGTTCTGCTGTGAAATAAACATGTATTTTCTAGGTGCCATGGAGCACGAGCTTGTCCTGCACCAGCTGAGGTGTAACGGTGTGCTGGAAGGCATCCGCATCTGTAGGAAAGGATTCCCAAGCAGGATCCTGTATGCAGACTTCAAGCAGAGGTCAGACTCTCCTAATCACATCATAACTTGATGTTCAGCATGAACAAAAAATTTAATATATACAAAAAAATTTAGTGAAAAGTATGCCTCTGTTTGTTATTTTTAATTTGCCACAAAAGGACCAAAGACTCTGAGTCCTATACCACTTTTAAAAGATGCTACATGTTAATTACTATGCAGAATTTTCACAGGATTTACCAAGATTCTGGCTTAGCTCTTAGATGTGTACCCTAACTTCATCAATTAGGAGAGCTACCCTTTTCACTACTTAAACTGTATTAATTACCTCATTTAATCCACCAATGCACAATCAAGGTAAATATATATTATCATGTCTTCATTTTCTAGACAAAGGAACTAGAGCTCAGAAATGTAAAATTATTTGCCCAAAGTCACAGTTAATAAGTGGCTGAGTTAGGAATTCTCCCATGCATGCCTAGCTACACATAAGTCATTTTCTTGTTTCATTTGATTTCATTTGTCTCTCACAGACTAGCTTCCCAGTGTTCCCTGCAATAAGAGGGAAATGTCATGGTAACGACTCCTTCAATAGTTCTTTTTTCTCCTCTCCAATAAGCCAATCTTAAGAAACAAGGAAGAGTCCTGGGTGGCAGCTGCAGGGCACTGGTCTCCCCTACATCTAGGTCTGGTTGAGTTGCCAGAACAGCAGTGCTCATGATCCAAGTCCCCACACCCCCTGTTAAATTTGATCTTAGGCAATAGGATAATTTGCCATACCTGAAGGATCTTCTACTCTAGTCATTGATGATAATAAAAGCATCTTTCTTGGATCCAGGACCTTTCTTAAAAAGCAAATTTATCAAACAAAGATAGCACATTACATCGAATACGTCATATACCTTTCAATGTGGATAAGTTTATATAATCCTTTCCTGAAATCAGAGTCTGATAAAATAGGACAATTGCAATTATAAGAGAAAGAAAAATGGAATAAAAATTGATAGCCAATAGGCTGAACATCCATGCAACAATGGATATTTTTAAAAGCTCTGAGTTTTAAATAAATCATTTAGCATTTGGCTATTGTTTGTTCACCAGTAAACCAGGACACTTACTTTAACAGATACAAGGTATTGAACGCAAGTGCAATCCCTGAGGGACAGTATATCGACAGCAAGAAGGCTTCTGAGAAGCTCCTTGGATCCATCGACATTGACCACACTCAGTATAAATTTGGCCACACTAAGGTAATGCTCTCTAAATCCAACCTGATGCTTTCCAGCCCCTTTGAACCCTCTGTGGATTCTGATCTGCAATATTGCCCATGCACAGGTCTTTTTCAAAGCTGGTCTTCTGGGGCTCCTAGAGGAGATGAGAGATGACAAGTTGGCCCAGCTGATTACCCGAACCCAGGCCATGTGCAGAGGGTTCTTGGCAAGAGTGGAGTACCAGAAGATGGTGGAGAGAAGGTATACAAATGTCCATTTTATTCACATCTTGCATCTTCAAAACTACACTTGAGGTGGCTTATGGTTTTAGGACTTAGCTGTGATAGAACACCAAGGTAAGGAATAAATAAGAGTCCTACAAGAGGTAGAGAAGAATGTGAGGCCCGTCACCATGGAATATATTCTTGAGTGTTTGAGTGAAAAGTTAAGAAGTATAAAGTGTCCGTAGTTCTTTATCTATTATGAGAAAATGGACCACTGAGCAAACAGAGATGAATTTTTGCCCTAATAATTAGTTCTGATATAAATTTATTGGACAGATCATTAAACAAGGGACCTTAGAATGCATAGAATTTTCAGAAAATGTTTTTAAATTTTTTTTATTTTTTAAAATTTTGTATGTATGAGTGTATTGCCTGCATGTATGTCAGTGCACCAATGTTGGAGTTCAGAAGAGGGTGTTGGATCCCCTGGAACTGGAGCTAAGGACAGTTGTTAGCCACCATGTGGGGGCTGGGAATCGAACCCAGGTTCTCTGCAAGAGCAGCCAGTGCTCTTAACTGCTGAGCCATCTCTCCAGCCCCAGAAAATGGTTTTATAAAGAATCTAAAACTATTTCTTCAATCTGATCATTTCTATTATCAGACTATCATGATTTAAAATATTAAGGGCATTTGTGAAAAACTCTTCACAGTAATTTACTATGATGTCATCAAGGGAATTGACTTCCCGGTGACCTAACTTGATGCAGGGGAAGAACTGAAAGATAGAGCCAGATGTCTCAAGAGTAGTAACGAAGGACGCAGTTTACATTGCCACCTGTGGTGCATTCACACTGGCGAATACGTGTATAAATAAATGAATAAGCTATATGAGACCATTTTTGTCACCTGCAATTACAATTAAATTTTACATCATGTCTTATCTCTTTAAGTGACAAACTTTGATCATGGCCACTGTATTGTATTTGAATAACTACATACGATGGTCCATAATTTTCAAATAATTTAGATTATGGTGAATGTTGCATTATGAGGTAGAATGCAAAATTCACATGAAACTAAAGTCTAAAACTAGAGATTATCAAAAAGATTCTGACTTTTTAACTCTGATACCCGGCATCCATGAAGGGCCATGTTCCTTCCCACCACCCTATGCTGTCTTTGTAAGAATATTTCAAGTGGGATGAGCAAGAATACATTCCAAAGGGCAGTCCTTGATTTGTGCCATCACCATCTTCTTCAATCCTATTAAAAATGCAAACTTTTAGGTCCTCCTCAAATTCTCTGAATCTAAATCTCTGGAAGTGGAATCTAGAAATCAGTGCTTTTAAACAAGCTCTGCAGGTGATTCTTAGTCATGCCAAGGTCTGAAAAGCAATGATGTAGAGAGATGGGTGACTACCAAGTTCTTGATGATCACTACAAAATATAATTTCTCTACTTTGCAAGTTTGAAAGCAAATGAGGAACCAGACTAGGGTGGGGGGGTAGAACCTCCAACTCTCGCTGTCAAGATTTAATCTCATTTCATCATCCACACAATACCTAATTTCAGGGAGTCCATCTTCTGCATCCAGTACAACATCCGAGCCTTCATGAACGTCAAGCACTGGCCCTGGATGAAACTCTTCTTTAAGATCAAACCTCTGCTGAAAAGTGCAGAGACTGAGAAGGAGATGGCCACCATGAAGGAAGAGTTCCAGAAGACCAAAGATGAGCTCTCCAAGTCAGAGGCAAAGAGGAAGGAGCTGGAGGAAAAGATGGTATCACTGTTGAAAGAGAAAAATGACTTGCAACTCCAAGTTCAGGCTGTAAGTTGGACCCTATTCTAGGTATCACTAATTGGATGCCTGTGTTGGAGCACTGGCCATGATAAGTGAGCTGTGCAGTTAGCAGAGGAACACTCATTGTGGAGACAAGGTTCTCTCACTGCCCAATAAACACTCCCAAAGTGGTGCCATGACAACAAAGTAGAACTGTCTACATTCTTGCTTCTACACAGTTTCATCAAACTATAGGGCTTATGGCTTCTTTTCAGTTTGATTGAAGATGGTCCTTGAAGGGATTTTAACAAAACAATCCCAAATAAAATATTAAGAGGAGAGCAGCATGGAGAGACCCCACCCCCCCTTACCCCAGAAACCTCCTGGAACAACTTGATGCCTATGGGTCTTAAATTATGATATGGACAGATGACAAGTGGCAGTGTTCTACAGCAAATTTCATTGAGTTATTGTTTGTTATTACTCTTGATAACTCCTATCTGCTCTTTCTAATTCATCTCCATGGTCAGTGGCTTATTGTGTCACACCCATAATTCTGTGTTAGGACCCAGCTGTTGTGCCTTCTCCCAACTTTCATTCCATCTAACCTACTCATTGCTCACTCCTGGGCCACCCACCTTACAGCTACTTCCATCTACCTGGAAATGTAATTTATAAGGCTATCTTTCATTTGGGTTGAACCAAATTGGTCTGATATAATTTACTCATCACAGAACATATATTTTTTTTCTGTTAAGATTAGTCTCCGCTGTCAAGTTTGGGCAGTTATAATAACTCTTACAAGCTTAAAGAAAGGCGCCTTTTTTCTGCATCCTTCAAATATGTCCCCAACCCTTTCCTGTTCTCCCCAGACACTTATTCAGAACCTGTACACATGTCTGAATTCACTGCAGGGATCACACTACAGTCTCTTACGCATTAAAAAACTGTAGATAAAAAACTGGAAGATATATGTTCCATGTTTCTCATTTTCTGCCCTCCCCACTCCCTTTAAGTGGAAACAGCACACTGCAAGGAATTTTTTTATTACTCTATGCCTCAGCTTGAATTTAGAGCATCTTAACTGGATCATTCTCTAGTATTACAAAGAAAATATTTCAGTGGCAGCAACATCTTAGATTTTCCCTGCAAGAACTTTTCCCCATTTACCTCCTGCTACTTTCCATAATAAGTTGATTTCTATAAACCCCAATCTTACCTGCCTCTCAAGGCCTAACTTGAAAACTATCTCTTCATAAAATCATCTCAGACCCAACTTGTTTAATATCTAATATCATGAATTGCTTTCTATATTAATGGTAGCTTTTAAGAGACAGGCATTCTCATTTACTTTAAAATGCACTCTCCCAAAGGAACAGGATAACAGCCAGTACGTTTTTCTTTTCCCATATATAGAAAATGTATGCATGTAGTAGGTGGCTCATGAAGCCACAGCCTGTGAAGACATAAATAAGTGAACATTAAAAAAAATCCAGCAGACCAATTGGAAGAGGCAATCTTATCATGCCAATATATTTCAGTCATTCTTCTCAATTTTGATTGTGTTGCAACTCCAGGAAGCTGAAGGTTTGGCTGATGCAGAGGAAAGGTGCGACCAGCTGATCAAAACCAAAATCCAGCTGGAGGCCAAAATCAAGGAGGTGACTGAGAGAGCTGAGGACGAGGAAGAGATCAACGCCGAGCTGACGGCCAAGAAGAGGAAGCTGGAGGATGAGTGTTCAGAACTGAAGAAAGACATCGATGACCTTGAGCTGACCCTGGCCAAGGTTGAGAAGGAGAAGCACGCCACAGAGAACAAGGTATAAATATATACATGGAACGTTTATCACTCTTTAAAATTATGAAACAAAACATAGAACTAAATCTACTAAAATATAACATTTAATGCAAAGCTTATTTGTTTCCTAAGGTCAAAAACCTCACTGAGGAGATGGCAGGCCTGGACGAGACCATCGCCAAGCTGACCAAGGAGAAGAAGGCCCTCCAAGAGGCCCACCAGCAGACCCTGGATGACCTGCAGGCAGAGGAGGACAAAGTCAATACCCTGACCAAGGCCAAAATCAAGCTTGAACAGCAAGTGGATGATGTGAGTCTTGCATTATCAAGGAAATGGTTTTCTTCTAAAGGAAACTGAGCATTCCTTCTGACTCAACACTATTTGCATTTAGCTTGAAGGGTCATTGGAGCAAGAAAAGAAACTTCGCATGGACCTAGAAAGGGCCAAGAGGAAACTTGAGGGTGACTTGAAGTTAGCCCAGGAATCCATCATGGACATTGAGAATGAGAAACAGCAGCTTGATGAAAGGCTCAAAAAGTGAGTATGAAAGAGCTGCTTAGGGGTCAGCGGCATGTGGGATAGGAACTAAATTGTGATCCTTTGTTTCTTTTTTTAAGAAAAGAGTTTGAAATGAGCAATCTGCAGAGCAAGATTGAAGATGAGCAGGCCCTTGGGATTCAATTACAGAAGAAGATTAAGGAGCTGCAAGTAAGTAGATGGTTTCCATCAGTCGGACTCTGGAAAAAATGACCAGCACCAGAAGCTGAGCCTGTTTTTCCCACCGTTCCCAGGCCCGCATCGAGGAGCTGGAGGAGGAAATCGAGGCAGAGCGGGCCTCCAGGGCCAAAGCCGAGAAGCAGCGCTCTGACCTCTCCCGGGAACTGGAGGAGATCAGCGAGCGGCTGGAAGAAGCCGGCGGGGCCACCTCAGCCCAGATCGAGATGAACAAGAAGCGGGAGGCCGAGTTCCAGAAGATGCGCAGGGACCTGGAGGAGGCCACCCTGCAGCACGAGGCCACGGCAGCCACGCTTCGGAAGAAGCACGCGGACAGCGTGGCGGAGCTTGGGGAGCAGATCGACAACCTGCAGCGGGTCAAGCAGAAGCTGGAGAAGGAGAAGAGCGAGATGAAGATGGAGATCGATGACCTTGCCAGTAATGTAGAGACAGTCTCTAAGGCCAAGGTATAAAATATTTGGTAACTGACATTAGTGACATTAATCCACATACCTGCTTGCACAGGGCACTTTATACTCATTCAGTCATTTCTTAACTGCAGTGATATAGAAAGGTGAACAGGGAACTGGTCAATCTTTTTAGTATTTCCATTTAACATGCAGAAGGCATAGAATTCAAAGAAGCCACGGTCATGAGTCCATCACACTGTTAGTAAGCAACTTGAGCATACCAGCTGTAGTCTCCAGGTCTCCAACTGGAGGATACAGGTGTCCCATATTTTCTATTCTATGAGAAGGTTTTAGCATTTGTAAAGGCAATGACATATTTTTCAAAATGCTTTTAGAAAATAGACCATATAATTCTTACAGAATCATAAAATTAGAATCTAATATTCAAATTGTTCTATTAATGTTGCACATGGCATCATGATTTTCACTCAATAAAAGGGAAATTTTTTTTGTTTCTATCACATTACACACAGGATAATTGGACTTATGTAGAAAACCAAATGTTGTAATTTTCTTTCCTTTGCAGAGAAATTCTCTACAACAATGAGCAGTGTCTCTGGCAAAGTCTCCATTCTCCTCCCTCACTGTTCCTCTTGCAGGGAAACCTGGAGAAGATGTGCCGCACTCTAGAGGACCAATTGAGCGAGCTGAAATCAAAGGAGGAGGAGCAGCAGCGACTGATCAATGACCTGACGTCGCAGCGGGGACGCTTGCAGACAGAATCTGGTAATGCTCCTGCCTTCTCTGGTGCCTAAGACTCAAGATGAGGTAGCTAAGAACAAATGATTTGGTAATGTGAGAGCCTAATAAAAGCATCTGAGAGCAACAGGGTGATTCATCAGAAGGCTCAAGAGAGGTCATGACTCGCTCAAGCTCTGCTCCTGAAAGGCCTTAAGAATCTATTCATAGAGGGAAGACTGGGATCAGGGGTCACTTTAGTGTCAGTCCAAGGTTTCTATCTCAGGCCATATTTTTTGTTATTATTGTTGCTGTTGCTTCTTTGCGGTGCTGGGCATCAAACCCAGGGCCTCACACGTGCTAAGCAAGTACTCTGCCTTCCAGCTAAGCCTATGCCCTACATTTCTTTTTATGTCAATATGAACTAAATTCCTGAATGGAATAATGGGCAGCCCCATATCTCAAAAGTCTATGGATGGCCAGCAAGGTAGGCTCGGGAGTAAAGGCACTTACCTCGAAAGCCTGGAACCTGAGCTCTGTTCCCAGAAGCCACATAAAGGTAGAAGGAGAGAATTGGCTCTCCAAACAACAAAGTTGTGCCCTTGCACCGTGGCACATGCCAACCTACATATGCACACACACACACACACACACACAAGCACATACCCATACACACACACACATGCACACATGCACACACACAATCTATGGAACTATAACTGTGTAGAAGTAGATATTTTAGATCTTCATTTTGACAGTCATCACAAGACTTTGCATAATGTCATATAAGCTTAAAAGAGCTAGTTTATGAAGAAGAAAAAAGAATTTAAGCTGTTTTTATTCATTTGGATTGATATGCATGTTTCATTGAAAACTCAGAAATTTGACACTGAGCATGAAGGTGTCAATAGAAGGCTCAGTCACCTGAACTCTCAATTTGGAGAGCCAAGAGTTAAATTTATTTCTAAAATAGCTTTGCAGAATTTTTTCTTTACTTAGAAAACAACAGTGGCATTTATTTTGTCCACCAGGTGAATTTTCACGCCAGCTTGATGAAAAAGAAGCTCTGGTGTCCCAGTTATCAAGGGGTAAACAAGCATTTACTCAACAGATTGAAGAATTAAAGAGACAACTTGAAGAGGAAGTAAAGGTGACTATTAGTTAAAGACTGATGGCTGGATTTTTCTGCCATGAGTTGACTATAAAAGGACTCAGTCACACCAACTTTAAAGGGATTTGAAATGTAAGAATTAGTTATATAGCCAGTAACATAAAGGTGTAACTCTCCATAGGCCAAGAACGCACTGGCCCACGCCCTGCAGTCCTCTCGCCACGACTGTGACCTGCTGCGGGAGCAGTACGAGGAGGAGCAGGAATCCAAGGCCGAGATGCAGAGGGCGCTGTCCAAGGCCAACAGCGAGGTGGCCCAGTGGAGGACCAAATATGAGACAGATGCCATCCAGCGCACCGAGGAGCTGGAGGAGGCAAAGTATGTACACAGTAGGGAAAGAACATGCAAGAAGGTTGACACATTCATGCCACCACATTACTAAGTAGCTTCTATTTGCCAGCGACTATCAGGTCCATTGAATAATTCCTGAGTAAAGCAAATGTACGGCTCCTGCTCTACTAGTTTAAAGTCTAGTAAGGAAACAAAGAATAACACACAACTACAAATTACATAGCTTGCAGCTGTTTGCCAGCTGCACCAAGCTCATTGATGCCTCTGTACTGGCTGATCCCTCCATCTGGAACAATCCTTGCTGATCTCCCACTGGCTCACTCTGACTTTGCCTTAGTGAGACCTTCCCTGAATAGTGATAATAGTTGCCCATCGATTCTGTATTTTATTTCTCTTCATTGCATTTATATCTGAAAGACATTATTTTATGCTTTTTCAGGCCCGATGCTTATTGATCTCTCTTACTGGTTTGTTAAGCTTCACGAAGCAGGGAACTTTCTTGCCACATTCATTGTTGTGCTTTTGGTGTCTGGCCCCCAAGAGGAGCTCACTGATTTTTGTTGAATGAATGAGTGAATCACATTAATATGAAACTTTCACTACTCTTCCATGTGGTAATAGTTCATATTTTTATATGGTTACTTCTCCCTAAAAATTGATATAATCTTCAAGGAAGAAGCTGGCTCAGCGTCTGCAAGCTGCCGAGGAACACGTAGAAGCTGTGAACGCCAAATGCGCTTCTCTTGAGAAGACGAAGCAGCGGCTGCAGAACGAGGTGGAGGACCTCATGATTGATGTGGAGAGATCTAACGCTGCCTGTGCAGCGCTTGATAAGAAGCAAAGGAACTTCGACAAGGTATTCCAGTTTCCTCTGCAGTGCTTAGTGTGTACTTAGCTGTCACCTGCTGTCTTCACTGTGCCTCAGCCAAACCACCTGAGCCACATCCTCAGCTCAGCAGCTCTCCTTCCACTGGTCAGAGGCTGTGTGTGAGGGATCCTGGAATTTCTTATTTCTTCTCATTCATAATTATTTTCCAATACATGATCCAACAGAGTTTCTTGAACAGGTGGCTCTCAGCCCATCAAACTTCTTCCATTACCTTTCTTTACCATTCCTTGCTGTTCAGATCCTGGCAGAATGGAAACAGAAGTATGAGGAAACCCATGCTGAACTTGAAGCCTCTCAAAAGGAGTCACGCTCTCTGAGCACAGAACTCTTCAAGATTAAGAATGCTTATGAGGAATCCTTAGACCAACTTGAAACCTTGAAACGGGAGAATAAGAACTTGCAACGTGAGTACATTTCCCGTCCTTTTAAACAAATGATTTAAAAAAATGCTTTTCCGCTCTATACAAATTTGCCGAGGAACACGTAGAAGCTGTGAACGCCAAATGCGCTTCTCTTGAGAAGACGAAGCAGCGGCTGCAGAACGAGGTGGAGGACCTCATGCTGGACGTGGAGAGGACCAACGCCGCCTGCGCAGCCCTGGACAAAAAGCAAAGGAACTTCGATAAGGTGACTCCCAAGGCATCCTCTGCTAGCCGCAGCTCTCTCTTTCCTTTACAGCAGCTAACTGCTCTTGGTGTTTCCAGATCTTGGCAGAATGGAAGCAGAAGTATGAGGAAACACATGCTGAGCTCGAAGCTTCCCAGAAGGAGGCCCGCTCCCTCGGCACCGAGCTCTTCAAAATGAAGAACGCCTATGAGGAATCCCTGGATCAGCTGGAAACCCTGAAGCGGGAGAATAAGAACCTACAGCGTGAGTCCCTCCCCTCAACATTATTCACAACTTTGAGGAATCTCTTTTAGGCAGTGGTGTCTTTCCCCCCCAAATTCTTATCTGTCCTTTACTGCTCTAAACAGAGGAGATTTCTGACCTCACGGAACAGATTGCAGAAGGAGGAAAACGTATCCACGAACTGGAGAAAATAAAGAAACAGGTGGAACAAGAAAAGTGTGAACTGCAGGCTGCTTTAGAAGAAGCAGAGGTATGGCCAAACTGTGCATGATTAACAAATACATTCAGAAAAGAATTAAGTCCATCTAGAGATTAAGTGAAAAGATGCACAGCACAAAATTATCTGCATACAGAAATACTTTGGGATGATTTTTTTTTTCTAACATCACCTCTTGCCCTATTTAAGGCATCTCTGGAACACGAAGAGGGAAAGATCCTGCGCATCCAGCTTGAGCTGAACCAAGTCAAGTCTGAAATCGACAGGAAGATTGCTGAGAAGGACGAGGAGATCGACCAGCTCAAGAGAAACCACATCAGAGTCGTGGAATCCATGCAGAGCACGCTGGACGCAGAGATCAGGAGCAGGAACGACGCCATCAGGATCAAGAAGAAGATGGAGGGAGACCTCAACGAGATGGAAATCCAGCTGAACCACGCCAACCGCATGGCTGCCGAGGCCCTGAGGAACTACAGGAACACCCAGGGCATCCTCAAGGTAGGTGGTGCCTAGAGGTAGTCCTAGATGAAGGGGGCGATTCGGCTTGAGAACGTGGTGTCTCATTGACTGTTTAATGCACAGGACACCCAGCTGCACCTGGATGATGCTCTCCGGGGCCAGGAGGACCTGAAGGAGCAGCTGGCCATGGTTGAGCGCAGAGCCAACCTGCTGCAGGCTGAGATTGAGGAGCTGAGGGCCACGCTGGAGCAGACGGAGAGGAGCAGGAAGATCGCAGAGCAGGAGCTGCTGGACGCCAGCGAGCGGGTGCAGCTCCTCCACACCCAGGTGGGATTTAGCACAGAGACCTCCCAGCAGAAATGTTGGTGTGTCTCAAAATATATAAGCCTGAATCTTCCTATGACAGCCAGGTTTTGGACTTCTGCCAAATTTCATTGTGTTACTGAGAAGCCTTTTGCTCTTTTGTATTAACAATTATTGATTTACTTCCTAGAATATTCTAAGGTTGTCCTATACTCTGTTGACTTTTATCACCCACATTGATATTTTTACTGTGAAGAAACTGAATTTTACAAACATCTCTTATAATTTTATCCATGTGGATGATGGTCTTGGTAAATGACAGTTATAAAATTATAGGGCTATTTAGTCTACTTATAACACACTTGAAGATACTGAATATTAACATTTCTGTTTGTATTATATTACATAACAAAATTATTTAATATTGAAGATCATTTCTTACAAATTTTTATTTTAATTTTTCAAGAAATGACTCCTGCTAAGTACTCTGATAAGTTGTATAACTTAATTTTAACCAGAACACCAGCCTGATCAACACCAAGAAGAAGCTGGAGACAGACATCTCCCAAATCCAGGGAGAGATGGAGGACATTGTCCAGGAAGCCCGCAACGCAGAGGAGAAGGCCAAGAAGGCCATCACCGATGTGAGCAGAGGCACTCGGAGGTGGGAAACCCAAGCTCCACTGAGCCCTGTCAGCTCCTAACCAACTCTGTCCTACCGCTCACCAGGCAGCCATGATGGCAGAGGAGCTGAAGAAGGAGCAGGCCACCGGCGCCCACCTGGAGCGGATGAAGAAGAACATGGAGCAGACGGTGAAGGACCTGCAGCTCCGCCTGGATGAGGCCGAGCAGCTGGCGCTGAAGGGAGGCAAGAAGCAGATCCAGAAGCTGGAGGCCAGGGTGAGTCCCCGGTATTTGTCCATTTCCATCTGTTTCTGAAGCCTCACTGGATCGAAGCTCTTAAGAGCCTACCTATTTGCAGGTGCGTGAGCTGGAGGGCGAGGTTGAGAGCGAGCAGAAGCGTAACGTTGAGGCTGTCAAAGGTCTGCGCAAACACGAGAGGCGAGTGAAGGAGCTCACTTACCAGGTACATGGTTCCTACCAGCTCAGCACTCTTCCAAATGTGTGCAGGACAGTCAACACTATGATGCCATGCGCTTTGGAGGTGATGATGCCCTGTGATTTTTATAATCTTTCAGACAGAAGAAGATCGAAAAAATATTCTCAGGCTTCAGGATTTGGTGGATAAACTTCAGGCAAAAGTGAAATCTTACAAGAGACAAGCTGAAGAGGCTGTAAGTATCCTTAGGGCAGGGGACAGGGTCCTTGGATTAAGAAAAGCTAGTAAACAATTAGATTTGCTGCTCATTAAGTCAATGAGATACGGGCTTTACGAAGACTACGTGCTTAAGGGCTTTGTACATCTTTTGTTCTTTTTGCTTATTGTTTCTGGTAGCAATGATTTTTAAAAGTAAAAATCCAGCCTACAAGAAACATTAAAACAACAACAAAAAAAACCCAGCAACAATACAGGCTGTATTCCCTGGCTGTGTGTGATGAAGTGCCAAGGAGATGAGAGAATATTGGCCAAAATCTCCAAATACCTAGCTGTTAAAAGCAAAGTTGAGAAAATAACTCTTGAGCTAAAATAGATTATTGAATAATTATTTATCGATTATAAATAAAATTACAATGAAGATGCTACTTTTACAAGTGTATTAAATACAGCCAAAGACTGCTTTGGGGGCTAATTAATTGCTTCATAGGATTTTAGCATCAATCAAAAATAAAAATAAGTGAATACATTCATATTCAACCTAGGTATTATAAATAACAATGGAAGCAAGAAATTCTGTTAAAATAAAGGTAGAAATTAATTGGGCTGCAGAGTTGGCTCAGCTGTTAAGAGCACTAGCCTCTCTTGCAGAGGGCCCAGGTTCAATTTCCAGCACCCATATGAAGGCTAACAAGACACTTCAGTTCCAAGGGAATCCAGTGCCCTTGCCCTCTTCTGACCTCTGTGGGTATTGTGTGACATGGGTGCACTTACATATGTGGAGGCAGTACACCCATACACATAAAATAGAAATAATACATAAACTATCTTTAAAAAGTAGAAATTAATTGATTGGAGTAGACTGTTTTTAATTTGGCATTTTGGTAATACCTCATAACTTCTGGAGAACTAATAAAACACATATACTTCTAAGTAGTTTAACAAAGAAAAATGAGAGAAAATACAAGCACAACACTGGGAATATAAGGGGAAGTAAGCCATGTGTGTAGAGAAGTTTTTTAATGTAACATATAAACCTACTCCAATAGTTTAAATCATGAAGAAATTGGTCATTTTTTTAGGAGAGCAAGTTGTTAAGTTGACTGAATAAGTTACTTCAGAATTACTTTTGAAAATGGACCCAGGTCCAGATCGGTCTTTCAGAATTTCAAAGAACAGATAATCCCCAGCTATGGAAACTATTCAAGAGCTTGGGAAAAGATAGAAAGCTTTCCAGTGCATGCTAAGAAGCTCACATAGCCCTCATACCAAGAATGTGTCCAAGAGAGGACAGGAAGAAGATGAGGACAGCTTCACTCTTGATTGCAGTCATAGCATGGGTAGATCCCTAAGTAGCGAAACCCTTACTTTACTGAAGGATGGGTCCATGAGGGACTAAATAGGCTGAAATTTACAATGTAAGGATATTATATTAGGGACTCTGTCAGTACAATTGTTATATCCATAGCAGGTCGAAATTAATCCAGCATTTTGTCTAAAAAAATCCACAGTAAAGCTGGGCATGATTGGTACATGCCTTTGATACCTGTGCTTGGGAAGCAGGGGCAAAAGAACATCTGTTAGTTCAAGGTCAGCCTGGTCTACATAGTAAGTTCCAGGCTAGCCAAGGCTATACAATGAGACTGTGTCTCAAAAACAAAAACAAAGAACAAAATAACCCACAATAAAATTCAATGAATATTTCATTTTTAAAATTATTATTAAATCATCCTTAGTATGCTAAGGAGTACCTAACTCAAGTGAATCATGTAACAACTGGCATTAACAACCTTGACTCTTACATTCTTGCCTTCCGTGATCTTATTATTGTTTTTTTTTTAATTTATTTTTGTCGTATGTCCATTAAAATATTTTGGTTTGGGGGAGTGAAGAGATGGCCCAAAGGTTAAGAGTGTTTGCTATTCTTGCAGAGATTGGCTCCCAGCACCCAAGTTGGGTTACTCACAACTCCAGATCCAGAGGCTCCAATGGCCTGTTCTGGTCTCTGAGGATACCTGCATATACACACATGCACACACACATACACACACGCAAATAAATAAAATCCTTTCTAAAAGATATTTTGATTGCAAAGAGCTGGAGAGATGGCTCAGTGGTTAAGAACACTGTTCTTGCAGAAGACCTGAGTTTGAATCCCAGAACCCACATGGCAGCTAACAACTGCCTGTAACTGCAGTTCCAGGGATTCAACAGTCTCTTCTGCCCTCCATGGGCATTGCACGACATGGGTTCACTTACCAAAT
>NW_008357929.1:5536188-5609048 GCF_000622305.1 Nannospalax galili
TATATTAATTTGTACTCCGCAACCTTGCTAAACTTAGAAGTTCCTGGAAGTCTTTCAGACTTTTCACATCAACTACCATGGAATTTGTGAACTATGAACCAAGACAAAGTTATTTCTTCCTTCCCAGTCTTTATACTTTTTTTATTGCCTTGTCTTGTCCTATTTCACTATCTAGGACTTGTGGTCCTGCAGTGTAAAGGCATGGGAAAGGGGTTTCAGTGCTTTGCTCTTGGCCTAAGTGGGAAACTTCCATGTCTCTCACTGTTGGGTGTGACACTAGCAGTAGAGTTTTTGTATTTTCTTTTTGTATTGACATTTTTCCCTTTTTCATTGAATTTTTGAAAATTTCATACAATATATTTTTATCATATTTAGATTCCTTTCCATATCTGTACCCCCTTACTAACCTCCCACTAAATTTATTGTACTCTAATATCTATATATGTATATCTGTATCCACATCCTATCTATCATCTATCTATCTATCTATCTATCTATCTATCTATCTATCTATCATCTGTCTATCGGCTATAGCGTCAGGTTTGTATCCCCAAATGCCCTTTGGTATGGGTTCATCCATCAGATCCTGGTCAACCCACCAATAATCTCACCCTTATTTCCAGCAGCCATTGGTTGCCAGTAGTTCCTCAGGTAGGGTTAGGGTTTCTGGTCCACTTCCCCATGTCTATGCTGGGATTTTGTCTGGCTTGAGCTTACATGAAACTTGTGCATGCTGTCACCATTGCTTTGAGTTCATATGAGTAACTGACCAGTTGTCTGGAAAACTCTGTTTCCTTGTGGTCATCTACCTCCTGTACAATCTTTCTGTCCCCTTTTCCACAACGATCTCTGAGCCTTGGGAGGCAGAAGTTTGATATAAGTGTCCTATTCAGGGATAAGCAGTCTGCAACCTCTTATTCTTTGTGTGTTGACTGATGATGGGTCTCTGTGTTAATCACCATCTGCTGTGTAAGGAATCTTCTCTGCTGAGAGCTGAGAGATGCATTAATTAAGGCACGCCTGGGAAAGCTCCCAGATCTGGGAGTACACAAGGGTCCTAACAGAGCTGAGATGGCAGGCTTAGGGAGGTGTGGAAAAGATTTTTATTTCTTTCTAACTGCTTCGGATATCTAGGTGTAGTCAAATCCCAGGAAACTTCTACATCCTCTAACATGAACCTGAGTTTCCAGGTCTAAACAAAGAATAGCACTAAGTATATTTCTACAGAGATAATTCATAGTGACCATGTCATTAATTTTCCTTGCTTAATAACTATTATCAAGAAAACAAATGTATTCATTAGCCCATGAAAACTCTCTCCAGCATTAATATTAATATGCTATGCTCATACCCATAGTATGTGCATTGGGTCATCTGTAACATGAGTGGGAAGTGACTCTTCCCTATGAAATCTTCAGGATGCGTATTAAGTCTGGGCATATAGAAAATATTATTTTATATATTATAATTTGGTAACAATACGCTGTTTGACTATGTTTCCCAGTTCTATGGCCTTATGTATAATCACGTGAAGGGCCAAAAGTCAGTGACAAAACAGGAATCTCAAAGGAGATTACTCAAATGTATATTAAAAAGTAGATATGGTAACTATCTGGATTATTTGGAGTTTTCCTAGAGGATTAGCATTTTAAAACTGGCTACAGCTGAGATGCATGACCAAGAACACAACCTTCCTAGACAACATCAAGAATGAGCTAAATGCTAACTTCCCATCTGAGCAGAAATCAAGTGTGTCTTGGCTGAAGCAGCATGTGTGATATTGATTTAAATTAGTCGCGTGGAAGCAGTGTAACAGGTTAAGTTGGTTTGCACTGTCACACCAGCCTTAGGGAGGGCGTGGAATTGCTCTTCTGCTACATTGTCCTGTCTTTCATTTCCTTCCATTTCACCCATCAATGCTTATGAATCATATGACTTGGCAGAAATAAAAAAACAAGGTCTTACTTTCTACTTACTAAAAGTCCTTTTCAGAACAGAACAAAAGTCTGTCTTAAAATTCCCATTAAGTCCTATTCAGAGAATTACGAGAATGTTCTTTCTGAGAACCCATCAGCCACATTTTATGAATGCCTAATAAGGAAACAGACATAAAAAGAAACAAAATTACATACCTGAAGTGATGAAGTAGGCTAATCTTTGGCTAGAAAGGCCCTTCATGGATGCATAGCCTTTCAAGGTCCTTCCTGATGGCTTCAAACCATTCTAGGCAGAAGAGTGTCACCAGAGAGTATACTGGACTACAAGATAGTTGACCAGGATCTAGACTGCTGAGTGATTTGGGAGTCTCTTCTGTTCTGTGATCTCAGTTGCTTTGTTAGTGAAATAAGAAATGTGGATTACATATTCCCAATAAAATCACATGACCATTCTAACCAGCACCTCTAGATATTTACTTTCAAAAGACAACCTACAAAACAGTACCCTGGGGGCGCAGTCACAGTCACATAGTGCTGACTGAGCGAGATGCAAGGCCATTCAGACAATAAAACAAACGCAGTTTAAAATCAAAAGATAGAGGAGGAAACAATGTTCAGGTGTTGTTTGTAAGTGAAATGCTAAATATATACCACGGAGGGTGTGGAGGAAGAGGCATACCTGCTGGAATTTAGAGACAGAAATGCCTTGTTTTTAAGGTTTTCCCATGTTCAGTTTCATAGAGGAAACGGGATTTCACAAGCAACTTGATTTTGTTTTTTAAACAAGAGAAATAAGACATCTGTGGCAAGACAACACAATTTTGGAGTAGGTCTGAAGTGAAAGGGAATGAATCAGAGGTGTTTGACTGGGGAAACAAAAGCAGCTGTCTGTCTTTGGCTGTTCTACATGAACTAATTTTAAAAATTAAACTTTGAAGCATGCTTCAAAGAGGACAATGCATTGCAAAAAAATCTTGTCTTGTTGGGAGGAATCAACAATCTTTTAGTAACGCTCAGCTAAGGAGCAGAAACTTTATTCCACAGTATAACTTTGCAATTGTGCAGGCTGTTGAAAAGACTTTACACAGGCCACTCAGTGAAACAGAAGAGCACTGGGCAACAAAGTCCAGGGATTCCAGAACTCAGCAGTCTTTGAAACAACACCTTACATTATTCCAAGGGCAGATCATTTTCATATTGCCAACAACTCAAATTATTTATAGGAGATTGATTCATATACTTAACCCAATGGGAGAGGGAATATTTCTAATTATATCCAAACATCTTTAATATGAGGGGAATTAGACTTGGAGACCTTCATTGCCAAAAACATGTTTTGCCAAATATGTTTTAAGAAAGAGGAGGAGGTTACGTGTTTTCCATATTCGAGCCTATAAAAGTACCCTTGGAATGAGAATGACTTGTCTTTCCTCATTAAGCTTCAAGGTAAGAGTGTGTGAGGACAGGGCTCTGTCTGGAGGAGGGAAGGGATGCCTGGCTGCTGGCGTGCATACCACACATCCTGGCTCCTGCTGTCCCTGGCAGTTCTGCCAGTGAAGACCAACTTGCTCTGTAGCAATTTTAATTAGATGCTGTGTTCTTCCCAGTCATTTCCTGGTTCTCAGATAAGAATTATGCTCTCATTGGGAATCATTAGCATTTAATCAGAAGCCATTTGCTTTTTTTTTATTATTATTACAGTTCTGACCCCACGTCAAGGTTACATCACTAAAGGTAAGATTTTGATTTTCTTTTTTCATCCTTAGTGCAAAGAGTCTTCTTTAGTGGTTTGGAAAGTGGCTGTAAGGGGGTTAAAAAAAAAAAAGGCACTTCAATTTCATGGCCAATCACACTTCTCTTGAAAAACTCTGAGGGGGCTTTATCATTAATTCAGATCCTTTGTAGCACAGGAAAGTGCGTTGTCGAAGTTGAGATTTTTGTCCACAAAGCTTTCTATATTGAGCTTTACAGTTTGTCTTTTAAGTGATCACAACATGTAATATAACAGAGTTTATCCGCTTAAGAGAGAAACATAAGCAGTCTAGCCTGTGGCATGTACTCAGCACTGTATCACAAGAACTGTGAGATGAGGTCTCGGTAGATGAACAGAATGCTTTCATCCTTGACTTACAAGAGTCAAATTCTCTTGAAAAACTCTGAGGGGGCTTTATCATTAACTCAGATCCTTTGTAGCACAGGAAAATGCGTTGTCGAAGTTGAGATTTTTGTCCACAAAGCTTTCTACATTGAGCTTTGCAGTTTGTCTTTTAAGTGATCACAACATGCAATATAACAGAGTTTATCCACTTAAGAGAGAAACATAAGCAGTCTAGCCTGTGGCACGGACTCAGCACTGTATCACAAGAACTGTGAGATGAGGTCTCGGTAGATGCTTTCATCCTTGACTTACAAGAGTCAAATAAAAATTTAAATAGTAAGAAAATGGTTTTCCGCAAGATGTATTGTTTTCATTTTGTTATCCGAGTCATTGTTTGAATGAAAAGATGTGAAAAAGTTTGCCCAGTGGAGCTTTCTAGAAAAAGTTATCTTCTAAAATTGCAAAATGGGTTATATATGACTACTGACAGGATTCATAAATATGAAACGAGTGGCAAGAAATGGATTTGAAAAGAAAAAAAATGGGGAAGATATTTAAAAGATTAGTAGTAATAAAGCAAGAAAGCATAGGTAATTACATGTTATAATAAACTTTCAAGAAATACAAAGACCCTCGAAGCCAAGTTCGTCAAAATTCTGAGACAGGGAAAGGTAATGGTTTGCAATCAAATACTGTCTTGATGCCTGGTGTGAAGGCACATGCCTTTAATCCCAGTACTCAGAAGGCAGAGGCAGGCAGATGTGAGATGGAGGCCAGCCTGGTAGCAAGTTACAGGCCAGCTGGGACTAAAGGGAGACCTGTCTCAAAATACACACACACACACACACACACACACACACATACACACAACCCCCCCCCCCCAAAATGAAACACTGTTTCAACAAAAGAATGAAAAAATCAAGTTCTGCCCATTTCTGCTTTCTTTTCTAGTAGGCAATCTGTAATTCCTGAGTCTATAATGAAAAAACTTCTTCACATACAAAATGATTCCTAAAATTTTTGCCACACTTCCTTATTATTCTTTTACTTTGCCAAGCCAGCCAACTCCAAGCTCTCTGCATCCAGCAGCTCTTACAGGTATGAAGGACACTAGAAAGAGAAGTACTCCCTGCAAGGTGCTGAAAATCCAGTGGGGAAGATAGAAAAGCACAAGGAAAGAGCCAGAGAACAGCCTAGCATCCTCTTAGCTTTGTGTTTTATGTAAGTCAACAATAGGCAGCTTACAAAGATTAATATACATAACAAGCAAGACACAGGAAGCAACCATGCTACCTATCACAGTAGATGAGCCAGAAACAACTATCTCTTTTCAAATGCATGATTAAGTAGATTGTCAGCACTAGTATAGAACAAGGAGACTGACATTTCATCCACAACTAAGCCTGGGAGGTTGTTAGACCCTGGGCAATGCATGGACCCAACTGTCAGTGAATGAAAAAAAAAGTCCGTATGATGTAATGGTGCAGTTTCTGAATTTCTATCATTTCTTTTCCTTCTCTGCCAGGCAGGCTCTGATTGAGCTGCCCCCAATAGCCTGCAGCCATGAGTTCGGACGCAGAGATGGCGGTTTTCGGGGAGGCTGCTCCTTTCCTCCGAAAGTCTGAAAAGGAACGGATTGAGGCCCAGAACAAGCCTTTTGATGCCAAGTCATCAGTGTTTGTGGTGGATGCTAAGGAGTCCTTTGTGAAAGCGACGGTGCAGAGCAGGGAAGGGGGGAAGGTGACAGCCAAGACCGAAGCCGGAGCTGTGAGTAAAACATCTGGAGCTGGGGACACCATACCATAAGGCTGGTTTAGCTGACATTTATTTTTCTGACCTGATATCTCTTGTTTATGAACAGACTGTAACAGTAAAAGATGACCAAGTCTATCCCATGAATCCTCCCAAGTATGACAAGATTGAGGACATGGCCATGATGACCCACCTGCATGAGCCCGCTGTGCTGTACAACCTCAAAGAGCGCTATGCAGCCTGGATGATCTACGTGAGTGCTCCCTCCTGGCATTCTACTGGAGAGGGCAGTTAACATGTTTTGATAAACAGTAGGTAATTAATGTTCCCATCATATAATTATGTCCCCCACCCCCTTTTGATACAGACCTACTCAGGCCTCTTCTGTGTCACCGTCAACCCCTACAAGTGGCTGCCAGTGTATAATGCAGAGGTGGTGGGGGCCTACCGGGGCAAAAAGCGCCAGGAGGCTCCTCCCCACATCTTTTCCATCTCTGACAACGCCTATCAGTTCATGTTGACTGGTGAGTGACTCAGTTGGTTTTCATGTGAATTGTTTTTATCACCTATAATCTGATAAGACGTTTAGAAAGAATCTAATCTAAGCCTCCAATTGTTCATAACAAGATGTCAAAAGCAGAGAGAAGTGGACTCTATCAACACTGGGACTAAACTCAGTGCTCTTGATTCTACCCCCCAGGACTCTACCCCCCCTCCCAGGACTCTAGCAGAACTTGCCAGTGCTTCATCCCACTCAGTTTCTTATAGTTTCCTTGCTTGGAAATGTGTGGCTTAGCTTATATATTTAAGTAATAAAAGGAAGTAAGTAGCTGAATCATATGTTGCTTGAGTAGAAGTGAAAGATATGTGGTTAGCCCTTTCATTGCCTCAACTTCTTCTTGGTTATTTGGATGCTTTTAGAGGTACTGTCATTTTTTAAGCATCATCAGAGTGTATTCCTGATGATGGCTTCTCCTTGAATGAAGATGTTTGGGGGCCTCATGCCTATAACCAGAAGTTTTCCTTTCACCCCTGAAGGATTTCATTTTGAGATACTCTGTCTTACTTCATCATTCTTTAACACTCTGAGGATGGCCATTCATAGTTACGGCCATAGGACAAAGAATTACAAAGCTAAGTCACCCACTTAGAAATGAACCTCGGCTTGAATAACAGCATTCCAAGCAGCGAAATCAGAGTATATTATCCATTTTCGATAATGTCTATTAATCAGTAGGCAGTATCCACTGAAATCTATAGATGGTGATGGGGCAGGGTATGTGTCTGGCTTTGGAGCTTGCTGTTTTTTATATTAAATCAACAGGATGCTCTTGTTGTGGTGACTTAAGGAATTTAAGTTACGGCAGCATTTTTTTCTTTCTTGAGAGACTAAAGAATAAATGCCATCTACAATACAATAACATACTGGGGAAAATCCATGGAAAAATACGACACAGGCTCAAGTGAGCTAAGTATTTCTTTGTAGAAAATTTCACGTGATATGTATATACACTGACTGACTGCATATTGTTTTTCTTCTAGATCGGGAGAATCAGTCTATTTTAATCACGTATGTATTCCTATGTATTCCTATTCTGAAATTTACTCATTTTTTTCTCACTGGGAAAATGCTAAACCAAAGAGAAAAGTAGTCAATACTAAGAGAAATGGCATAATCAGTGAGGTGAGAAACTAGGAATGGTTTTAGCTTCATTGTAGAAAGCAGAGTGAGCCCAAATGTCAAAAAACAATGCTCCAATTTATTTTGCTGGTTAGTATAGTCTTGAGAGGCCCCCAGAGCTTTCTTGGAAGTAGGGAATGTGAATGCCCTCTCAGAGCTTGCTGGAGCCCAGGCCAGGCCAGAGAGCAGCATACGGCCTTCTGAAGGTAGACCTTTTGGGGGAATGTTATTGGTGATGCACTGGAGGCTACCTAAAGAGCTTGTAGTTCTTCAAAGACCTAACTTGACCCTTACCTCTAGTCTGAGGCCGATGAAGAACACGCACACCATTCAGAGTTCCTTACTAATCAGTTTATTCACTACATAGTTGCTGAGTGGATGCTTTGTGAACCCTCATCAAGAACAGGATAGGATGAGGGAGGGGGTATACATTTGATTAAGGTCTATTATATGAAATGCACAAAACTCCATAAAAATAGAAATAAAAGCTGAGTAGTAAAAAATGTGGAAAATAAGATTGGAGAAAACTGTTACTTTCCTGGACAATTTGTGCTCAGTTATTGTGATGGGTAAACGATAGATGTGCCCTCAATAAACATTAGCTTCATTTTCTATTAAAAAAAACAAACAAACAGGTCTCAGTACCTAGAAAAGAGTCTGGGACATTTTTACGCACCCAAGAAATGTGTGAATAATAAATGAATTTTCCACTTGTCAGTGCAAAGTAAGAGAAAGAATAGGAGTTATTTGCAGGCTGAAAACAAAGAGCTGGAAAAGTATGACTGAGAGCTATAAAGACAGATGCATGAGAGTGTAAGTATTGTTAACAGAAATAGTTTCATTGGCTACAGTGCTTGAGTTTTCATGTTTGGTCTTGCTTGGACAGCGGAGAATCCGGGGCTGGGAAGACTGTGAACACGAAGCGTGTCATCCAGTACTTTGCAACAATTGCAGTTACTGGGGAGAAGAAGAAGGAGGAAGCGTCTTCTGGCAAAATGCAGGTGAGCCTGATTGTCACAGTCCGAATTCAGGCTCTGTTGGGACTTTCAAGCAAGAAATCCCTGAGCCTGAGATGCAAGGTTTGCTTTTTCCCTTGCAGGGGACTCTTGAAGATCAAATCATCAGTGCCAACCCCCTGCTGGAGGCCTTTGGCAACGCCAAGACTGTGAGGAACGACAACTCCTCCCGCTTCGTAAGTTTTCTTGGTCATCTCTGCACCCAGATGCTGGTGAAACTTTATCTGAAGTACTGCAGTTGCTCCTCTTTTGTGAGTTCCAAGTTCTGTAGATAACATCATCTTTTTTCGCTCCCAAGGGTAAATTCATCAGGATCCACTTTGGTACCACAGGGAAACTGGCTTCTGCTGATATTGAAACATGTGAGTAACAGGACCTCCTAAGGAGAATCCAAGAATGACAAATGAGGGTTTGGAGGAACACTCTGCAGCTCCTACTCAGCATGGAGCCTATAAATCACCAGTCTGCTGCCAAACAGACTGGTGGTTAGTGCCAGTCCTAGCTAAAACCCACTCTAGGCATGAGCTAATGATGCTGGACAAACTGCCAGGAACTCTTGAGCTTGTCTGAAGTATCCTGGCTGGGAAAAATTTCCAAAATATTCTAAGAACAAAGCAACTCTGAGGTAGATGAGTTGCCTGTGGGCTGAGGGTATGTGATCTTCTTTGTCTGAGTCTTGATAACTACTGCTCTTAGTAGCTCCTGTATAGTAACATCAGGAGACCCTGGAGAGGTAGCAGTCTCCAGACTTGAATAAATTCCACATGCCAAGGTTCTTCTGTAGAAGAAGTGAACATTTCTTCAGTCAAGCATGTTTTACTTTCTTTCTATAAGTAGTAAGAGGAACCCCATTATTTGGAGAGATGTAGCATGTAGTACCTCATGGGAACATTGAGCTGTGATCTTAAGGGTAGTAAGACTTAGCTGATAACTCCAAGTCTGCTGATAATCCCCTCCCCCATCTGATGTTGGCTATTCACTGCAGATCTTCTGGAGAAGTCTAGAGTTACTTTCCAGCTAAAAGCTGAAAGAAGCTACCACATATTTTACCAGATCATGTCTAACAAGAAGCCAGATCTAATTGGTAAGAAGGAACTTAAATCCATAGATGAATGCTAATATTTTTACTAACAATTTCTAATGTCAAACCCTGAATTCTCTGTACCCAGAAATGCTCCTGATCACCACCAATCCATATGACTATGCCTTCGTCAGTCAGGGGGAGATCACAGTCCCCAGCATCGATGACCAGGAAGAGTTGATAGCCACTGATGTAAGTCACACATTATACACAGAAGGGCTACAATAGTCTTGTGTAGGTGAAGTTAAGGGTAAAGTGTCAATTCTGCTAAGTAAGCAGTATCCTCTACCCTAACTTTCCTCCTCTTATGTCTCCTCACAGAGTGCCATTGATATTCTGGGCTTCACTTCTGATGAAAGAGTATCTATCTATAAGCTCACAGGGGCAGTGATGCATTATGGGAACATGAAGTTCAAGCAAAAGCAGCGTGAGGAGCAAGCTGAGCCAGATGGCACCGAAGGTACCAAAAAGAAACAAACAAAGACCAAACTAAAACAAACAAAAGACACTCTACCTGGATTTACAGAGAGAACATAGTCCAAACTCATGTGTCATTGCAGCTGAACTTCTAGTGGGCATACACAAATTTACCCACACATAGACTGTATAAAGCAATTCACTCAGTACTCCAGCCCTCTAAATTGTGGAGCTAAGAGTAGGTAATCCTGGGAACCTGAATTATGTCTCTGCAGTTGCTGACAAGGCGGCCTATCTCCAGAGTCTGAACTCTGCTGACCTGCTTAAAGCCCTCTGCTACCCCAGAGTCAAGGTTGGCAATGAATTTGTCACCAAAGGCCAGACTGTGCAGCAGGTAAGTGTGGGCCCTTGATGAATCACACACACATGCCCAGGCCTCCGGGACACAGTTCCAACAGCACTAGCAAACACATTATACCTTTACAGGTGTACAATGCAGTGGGTGCCCTGGCCAAAGCCGTCTATGAGAAGATGTTCCTGTGGATGGTCACCCGCATCAACCAACAGCTGGACACCAAGCAGCCCAGACAGTACTTCATCGGAGTCTTGGACATTGCTGGTTTTGAGATCTTTGATGTGAGTTGACCAACTGAGGAAAATCCCTTTCACAGAGAAAGAATCATTAGACATTGAATGTTAATTTGCATCTCCATGTATTCAGTTCAACAGCCTGGAGCAGCTGTGCATCAACTTCACCAACGAGAAACTGCAACAGTTCTTCAACCACCACATGTTCGTGCTGGAGCAGGAGGAGTACAAGAAGGAAGGCATCGAGTGGACGTTCATTGACTTCGGGATGGACCTGGCCGCCTGCATCGAGCTCATTGAGAAGGTTAGCTTGCTTTTTTCAGACCATAGTTGTATAGTATGTAGAATAAAATACTAAAACCTTGGTATATGCTATGGTAAAGGTTCCTACTATAAGAAAAAGAAAATTATGGAGGTAGAATTCTGGCAAAACGAGATAGAATATTTTCTTTAAAAATTTATTTTCATTCGTCAACGATTTCATATATATATATATATATATATAATACATTTATGTAATGTATTTTGGCCATGTTTCTCCATTACCCCCTCTTGTCTCCCTTCCCCCTTGCTGAACCTTCTTCCCAACAAGTCCCCCTCCTACTTTTCCTTTGACCCACTGGGTTTAATTAGAGTTGCTTGCATGAGCATGAGTAGGGGTACCTCCTCCTTCCCAGGTGATCCCAAGCTATCTCCTCAGGGAGGAGTGGGGCCTTTTGAGACCTTCCCCCATCCATGATACAAGTTAACAGGCCCCATCTTGTGCAGGATCATTAACTGCCCATACATAGTTCCTCAGAGAGGAGTGGGGCCTTTTGAGACCTGTGCCATCTTGTTTAGATAACCATAGCTGATGAGTTCATGGGTGCAACAGCCGTGTCATGTCCAGAAGATGGTGTTTCATAGCTCTCCTCCCTACCTTCTGGCTCTTACATTCTTACTGCCCTCTTAACGTGACAGAATATGTTTTATAAAACCCAAAACTCTATGCCTACCCACAATTTGCAAATGAAGCCTTACACTTAAAGCTATCTTTAGGATAGCTCTTACTAGGATATATATATATCCATTTTTTTTACCTATTTCTTTGATATTATTAGATGAACTATTATTAACCTTTAGAATATGTATGTCTAATGCTTTAAAGCAGAGACTTTCAAACTCTAGCTGTGTCATGACTCTCTATGAGTACTTAGCACCATGGCAGCCTTCTGCCATATCACGCCCATGAGTACTTTTGAATAAATGTTGAATACACCTTAGGGCCTGCATTTTTAGCAAGTGATGCTGGTGTAGCCAGTTTGGAAGTCACACTTAGAGAAGTACTGCTCCATGACCTTTGGAGTGAAGACACAAACTTCAGAAGAACATCTTTCTCATTGTCTTATTTCACCATCACTAAGAGTCTTCAATCTAATGACTCCTGACCAAAAAAAAAAAAAAAGAAGAGTTTTCACTAGCTCCATGGAATTGAAGAAGGGATTGTCATGCATGTCACCTATTGTTTCTATGACAAAATAGAGCTCATGTGGCATTTGTTTCTGTATTTATTCTTCTAGCCAATGGGTATCTTCTCCATCCTGGAAGAGGAGTGCATGTTCCCCAAGGCAACAGACACCTCTTTCAAGAACAAGCTGTATGAACAACATCTTGGAAAGTCCAACAACTTCCAGAAGCCCAAGCCCGCCAAAGGCAAGGTGGAGGCCCACTTCTCCCTGATTCACTACGCGGGCACCGTGGACTACAACATCGCTGGCTGGTTAGACAAGAACAAAGACCCCCTGAATGAGACTGTGGTGGGGCTGTACCAGAAGTCTTCAATGAAAACTCTAGCTTACCTCTTCTCTGGGGCAGCAGCTGCAGCTGAAGCAGGTAATTTTCAGTCAATGATCTTTTACACAATGTATAAAACATCAGCAGAAGAAGCTGTCTTATGATGCTTGTGCTTTCCTTGCCCCTCAGAGTCTGGAGGTGGTGGAAAGAAAGGCGGTAAGAAGAAGGGTTCCTCCTTCCAGACCGTGTCGGCTCTCTTCAGGGTACACATTTTATTTTCTCTCTAAATGGATTTGGGACATTAAATTTTACTCTACTGTAAAAGGAAGCAGGAAGTACTTTACAAAGAACTCTAGATCTGGATGTGGCTCAGGGGTAGATGGGCTGACAGTTGTAGACCTGAATTTTAGGGAGGGGTGGGATGGCTTGGAAGGAATACTTCAGTAAATAGAATAAGGAGGGATGAGTGAATTACAGAACGATCAGAGAGCAAAATTCAGTTTGGGAACTTGGAAATGAGGTCCTTTGACATTTAAGACTCCAATGGGAGAGGACCGAGTATATCATGAGCTCTTCCTGAGCCTCTAGAAAACTCCAAGTGATTTAGGCCCATGAGAATATCCTAGTAGAGGCCTAAAATAAGGAGATTTGAAAGTCAAGGATAGCTGGATAGTGGTAGGAATTGGAGAGTGAGTCTAAAGGAGCTACAAGAAACCAGATGTGTAAGAAGTGTGTCTTCAAGAAAAACTTGCTCTTGGCAATTTCTGCTATTAATCACATCTTGAAAAACTGATGTTCTACTTATTCTGAAAAACTCTCTCTGTAAGGTAGTAAATTTCTTATACTTGGTAACATGGCTGTCGGCTTTTTGTTTTTTTTTGTTTTGATTTGTTTTTGTCAGTTCCCAGAATAAGGCATTAAAAGGCCACTCCCTATGGAGCCAGTAGGCTGACACAGCTCTGTGTCTACGATAAACAAGGACAGGCAGATACAGTGGAAAGTTAGGCAAAAGTAAGAAATGAAAGTTTTAGAGGAAATGTTGAATCAGTAGTGAAACCAGACCACATATGTAAGCAAATGTACCACAGATGGGTGAAACATCTCCGTATGTTTGGAGTGCTACCATAATTTACAACATATGCCAGGAAATTCAGCAGCAGTGTCTACTTCAACAGCTAATAGAAAAACATGTTTGCAATGCACAAAAGTAACATGCTGAGAATGTGGGAATTCCAGAAATGACACTTGGAAATTTAAACCTGGATATGATTTAATAGAACTGCACTGATGTGATGGACCACAATCCTTATGTCTGTGAATATGAGTGCATGAAATAGCACATATTAAACGAGATATTCATGACTCCATAGGAGAATCTGAATAAGCTGATGACCAACCTGAGGAGCACTCATCCCCACTTTGTGCGGTGCATCATCCCCAATGAAACCAAGACTCCTGGTAAGACTGTGATATCTACCCAGACACGTCCCAGTGTTTGCTTTAGAGTATAGACAATGAAACGGGGTATGTGCACGCTTTCTTTCAGGTGCCATGGAACACGAACTTGTCCTGCACCAGCTGAGGTGTAACGGTGTGCTGGAAGGCATCCGCATCTGCAGGAAAGGATTCCCAAGCAGGATCCTGTATGCAGACTTCAAGCAGAGGTCATATATTTTCACTGTGAATTCTCCTTGAGAAGTTCTTGTTGTTGCTTTAACTGCTTAACAAATCAAAAAGAAAAAAAAAAACAAACTTAGATTACTTGTAGACATAGGGACAGTAGGAAGTCCTTTGAGTATACCAAGAATAGATAAAAGGGTAATATGACTTCCTTTTTATGTTAGACTACCCAACATCTACAAGGTTCCTAAGGTAGGAAGATTTGTTTGGTGATAACAGCTATACCATTTATTCGGTTGGTTTAAACAGGTACAAAGTATTAAATGCAAGTGCAATCCCCGAAGGACAATTCATTGACAGCAAGAAGGCTTCTGAGAAGCTCCTTGGGTCCATCGACATTGACCACACTCAGTATAAATTTGGCCACACTAAGGTAATGCTCTCTAAAATCCATCTTGATGCTTTCCTGCCCCTTTGAACTTTGTATGGTTTCTGAACTGAAATATTGCCCCCACACAGGTCTTTTTCAAAGCTGGTCTTCTGGGGCTTCTAGAGGAGATGAGAGATGAGAAGTTGGCCCAACTGATTACCCGAACCCAGGCCATGTGCAGAGGGTTCTTGGCAAGAGTGGAGTACCAGAAGATGGTGGAGAGAAGGTATTATAAGGACAACATACTTAGCTCCATCCTTCTAGTCCCTTCAGTTCTGATTCCTGTCAGAATCTGACTTTGAGCATTTCTGTTCCTATCACAGAGAGTCCATCTTCTGCATCCAGTACAACGTCCGGGCCTTCATGAACGTCAAGCACTGGCCCTGGATGAAGCTGTACTTCAAGATCAAGCCCCTCCTAAAGAGTGCAGAGACAGAGAAGGAGATGGCCAACATGAAGGAAGAATTTGAAAAAACTAAAGAAAGCCTCGCAAAAGCTGAGGCCAAAAGGAAAGAACTGGAAGAAAAGATGGTAGCTCTGATGCAAGAGAAAAATGACCTGCAGCTCCAGGTTCAGTCTGTGAGTATCAAAACTCATGTGCTTGTAATCAGACGCTAAAATTTCAGCTCAGTGATCACCAAGAAAACATCTGGAGTCCACAAAGTCAAGTGACTGGCTACCAGTTTTTCTGATTCTCAACTCCTTCATGTGTTTTATAACATTTAACATGTGACATTACTGAAAATTAATGCAGTAGTGCTCTTTGTTGCTCAGAGAGAAAACAATTCCCTTTTCTTTCAGTTGCTTTTTTTTTCTTCCCTAGAATTATCCCTATTCACAAAAGCCAAACGTACAATATTGCTGGTGAATAGGGAGTATACTTCATAATAAAAATGTTATCAACCTCGAAGTAATATTCTGAATTTTTATGTCTCCAGTCTTCTAGAAACTTTCTACTTAATTTTGTTTTATAAACTTTAGACTGCCGGAAAGAATTGGATCATGGCAGGGATAATGGCAAGGCTTTTATGGATGTCAATTTTTTAAAAAAATTATTTATTATTTTTATTTTATGTGTATGAGTGTATTACCTCCATGAATGTAAGTGCACCCATGTCATGCAATGCCCGAAGAGTTCAGAAGAAGGCGTCGGATCCCCTGGAAATGGAGTTACGGTTGTCAGCAGCCATGTGGGTGCTGGGAATCAAACCCAGGTCCTCTGCAAGAGCAGTCAGTGCTCTTAATCTCTAAGCCATCTCTCCAGCCCCATGGATGTCAATTTTTCTGCAAAGCAAGTGAGATAGGGTTGATAAACTTATTCTGATGACCTGATAACTATCCAAAGGCATTAGGAAATAATATATGATCATAACTACTGTCTAATCCATCTTTGGTTCTCCAAACTACCATCATAATCAAGCTCAGAAACATTAAAGGTGTCTCCTAGTTTTCTGAATTCAGAAGGAGAAGCAACTGATTATAACTACAGCACAGCAGTTTATATCAGAGCCCCTAATTCTTCTCATGAGCAATATGTTGGTACTTCTCCAAGTGTTGCCTTTAACCATGACCCATTCTCCTTACTTCCTCCAGGCACTCCCTTTAGTCCCAAGTTACTTTGTCACTGGACGGTATATTTTCTTTTTAAGTCATTTTCTGATATTCCATCTCCTTCTAGCAACTTCTTGATATCAAGTCCTTCAGTTTAATTAATTTTTGTATACTAAGCTTATCTGAAAATAAACATTAAGCAGGAAAACTGATTTAAAATTATATGCCAACACATTAGACACAGGTTGCAGCAGCACAATGGTACCACCACTTCACTGAGAAACCACGATTTACATTTCTTTGTTAATCTCCAAGTTTATAATAAGTGACCTGTTAGTTTTGCCTTAAAACACAATTTACTTGATTACTTTCAAAATATTAATAAGATGTAAAAGTGTCCAGGGAACCAAAATCTAAAAATGTCCACTGTCTCTCCACAGGAAGCAGACAGCTTGGCTGATGCAGAGGAAAGGTGCGACCAGCTGATCAAAACCAAAATCCAGCTGGAGGCCAAAATCAAGGAGGTGACTGAGAGAGCCGAGGACGAGGAAGAGATCAACGCCGAGCTGACGGCCAAGAAGAGGAAGCTGGAGGATGAGTGTTCAGAACTGAAGAAAGACATCGATGACCTTGAGCTGACCCTGGCCAAGGTTGAGAAGGAGAAGCACGCCACAGAGAACAAGGTATAAATATATACATGGAACGTTTATCACTCTTTAAAATTATGAAACAAAACATAGAACTAAATCTACTAAAATATAACATTTAATGCAAAGCTTATTTGTTTCCTAAGGTCAAAAACCTCACTGAGGAGATGGCAGGCCTGGACGAGACCATCGCCAAGCTGACCAAGGAGAAGAAGGCCCTCCAAGAGGCCCACCAGCAGACCCTGGATGACCTGCAGGCAGAGGAGGACAAAGTCAATACCCTGACCAAGGCCAAAATCAAGCTTGAACAGCAAGTGGATGATGTAAGTCTAATATCATGGAAGTAATTTTTTATTTTGTAGTTAAATAAAGATGAGTTTGTCTTGTGATGCGGTGAGCAGTCACCAACTGCTTCCTCTAAACAAGAACTATAGAACATAATCGCAGGTACACACACCAAGATGAACACACAGGATTAAGAGGACTAATAAAGACAGATAGCCACGAATAACAGATGATGTGAGGGAAAAGAATGAAAGGCAAGGAGCTCACCAAGGAAAGCTGTATACACTAACGGTCGTTAGCTCAACTTGAAATGATAGTGTTGTCAAGAAGACAAAGGAGCAGGCAGATGTTCTCATCAGGAAGCAGACAACAGCAAGTACATTGTAACGGTAGGCCTGACGCTCAGAGGGACATGGGGACACTGAACAAGGGATGTGGAAAATAAAATGGCTTTAGACATGATCTGACAGCTAATAGAAAACCTACTGGAAATGTGTGGGCATGGGAGGCATTAGCCAAGGTCACAGTGTGGAAACATGCCCACACTGCCCATCACGTGTGGGGAAATACTGCTCATAACGGTTCAGTGGGAGGTACAGAAGCCACGGTATCTCGCTAGGACTTAATGCGTAGTTTAGCATACTTCACGTTTTAAATGCTGAATCCTTAGACTAGGCAAATAGCACAAACATAAAACTAATGAGATAAATCTTAATTCATACAAACAAATCAAGACAGCTTTCTGATTATAGTACAAATTCATGCTAAAATTTTAACCTGAGGCAAAAAGTGATGCCTTTCTAGGAACTATATTCATGGATTATTAACTTTCAGCTTGAAGGCTCTCTGGAACAAGAAAAGAAAATCCGGATGGACCTAGAAAGGGCAAAGAGGAAGCTGGAGGGAGATCTCAAATTGGCTCAAGAATCCACAATGGATGTAGAAAATGACAAACAACAGCTTGATGAGAAGCTTAAAAAGTAAGCAGTAAGGACAAAAGTTTCAGGGAAAATTACTCTTCATGATTCTGTGACTACATAAGTGCTTTCCCAATAGGAAGGAGTTTGAAATGAGCAATCTGCAGAGCAAGATTGAAGACGAGCAGGCCCTCGGCATGCAGCTGCAGAAGAAGATCAAGGAGCTGCAGGCAAGTCACGACCTGCACCGTTGCTGGGCATTAGAAGGGAAAACACTGTCAGGAGTCCACACTAATGTTGATATGTCACTCCCAGGCCCGCATCGAGGAGCTGGAGGAGGAAATCGAGGCAGAGCGGGCCTCCAGGGCCAAAGCCGAGAAGCAGCGCTCTGACCTCTCCCGGGAACTGGAGGAGATCAGCGAGCGGCTGGAAGAAGCCGGCGGGGCCACCTCAGCCCAGATCGAGATGAACAAGAAGCGGGAGGCCGAGTTCCAGAAGATGCGCAGGGACCTGGAGGAGGCCACCCTGCAGCACGAGGCCACGGCAGCCACGCTTCGGAAGAAGCATGCGGATAGCGTGGCGGAGCTTGGGGAGCAGATCGACAACCTGCAGAGGGTCAAGCAGAAGCTGGAGAAGGAGAAGAGCGAGATGAAGATGGAGATTGACGACCTCGCTAGCAACATGGAGGTTGTCTCTAAAGCCAAGGTATGACCGTGATACAAATGTGAAAGAGATTTCTGTGGGACAGGTGTGAACCTTATCAGTAACTGGCTGGAGGAGACAGGAAATGCAAGTTGGGCCTAGGGAGAGGAGGAGTTACCCTGATGTTCAGTCTCTGTGAGAGTAGTCATGTACAAATAACACAGAAGTGAAAACTTCAGCTCTTTCGAACAACAAAAACTACCATCCAATTATACATTCTAACATTGTGTGCCACTATATTGATCACTGGGCTTTTTTTTTTTTTTTAAGCACAAGCAAATTTTATTTTTCACAAGGATCTCATGGGCAGAATCAGGCATCATTTCATACCACAGCTAAGAACATATAGTGAACACATTAAATGCACATGGCATTGTAGCAGCAGTGTGCTTACACCGTATGTCTTGTTACTCCCTCCACTATGTCTGAGACACGTTACTGTCCTTGTTTATTGTCAAAATAAACGAGCACTGCCCTTAGGAACACTGGGATCATTCAAACTGTCTTTGGTACAAGGACTTTCTTGAAAGCCTTCTGTAACTCTGAATGCAGGGGAACCTTGAAAAGATGTGCCGGACCCTGGAAGATCAAATGAGTGAACTGAAGACCAAGGAGGAGGAGCAGCAGCGGCTGATCAATGAGCTGACGGCCCAGAGAGGGCGCCTGCAGACAGAATCAGGTGGGTCATTTACCTTGAGCCACAAATTTACCTTGGATTTTTAATTTGCTGAAAAACTACACTGAATGACTTGATGTCATATATTACCTGCCTGGAAGACACCTTAACACATTAACCAATGGCGTGAGGCTGCTTTCTTATAAATAAGGCAAGAAAGGAAGGAAGAAAGATAGATAGATGCAAGCCCTTTTGTTTTTAGACACTTAAAGCAGATTTGACTTTAAAAAGAAAGCTATCAAATATGGGTTGGAAATGGAGGCACATACATACCTGTTGTCCTAACACTGGGGAGATGAGGCCAAAAGGTAATGAGTTCAAGGCTAGCCTGTAATACTCTATTAGTTCCAGACCAGTCTAGGCTACATAATGACCTTATCTCAAAACAAAAGTTTTCAAATACAAAGTATATCCTCATAGTAACTTTTATCACTTTTCCCCCAAAATGCTGTCACAAGCTGTTGTTTATTTTCCTCATCAGCCCACATGCTGTTATTCCCGTTTTTAGACGGCACACTATGGGAATGATAGAATGGCTTGTCCAAGAGTGTAAACTCCATACTCTTTTCCCTGAAGTCTTACCAATCACCAGGAACTGACACAGTTCAATAGGGAAATATTCAGGACCGCAAACGAAATTGTATTTTTGACTAGTCAAATTGGAAAGTCTCTGCATGTATTCCTCTTAGTGACTCATCCAACTTTCCACCAAAGTTTTACCACCCTCAGTAAGAGGTAACAAGATGGAAATTGCTTCATAGACATTTGGGCCGTTAAGGTAATAGGCAGGTGATAGTGCTGGGGAACCACTGGTGTAATCACTCAAATGTTGCTCCTCCTGTGAAACTCAGCGTTTCTATTATTTTCACTAAGGAGGGAAGCATGCTTCATGAAAAACAAAAGCTCTTCTCAAGTCAAGATGTTCCTTGAAGTTTCTTGTCATCAATACATATTTTCATTTCTTCAGTGATACGATCTTTCAAAATGAAATGTGTGTTTCCTAATAAATGTCAAAACAGATAAGACTTCTAAATAATTTTAGAAAGTGGTTGGGGCTGGAGAGATGGCTCAGCAGTTAAGAACACTGGCTGTTCTTGCAGAAGACCTGGGTTCAAATCCCAGCACCCACATGGCAGCTAACAGCTGTCCATAACTCCAGTTCCAGGGGATCCAACAGCCTCTTCTGTCCTCTGTGGGCACTGCATGACACGGGTGCACTTACCTACATGCAGGAAATACACACATGCACATAAAAATAATAAATAAATAATTTTTTTAAAAAAGAAAGTGATGCTGAGCACTTGGGAAGCAGAGGAAGGTGGATCTCTGTGAGTTAGAGGCTAGCCTGGTCTACATAGTAAGTTCTAGGCCAGCTGGGGATGCAGGGAGACCCTGTCTCAAAATGACGAAAAATATGTGGTGCTGAAAGGCTTTCCTTATCTTGTAACATAATCTAGTATACATTTTTAAATATATTACTTAGAGAATGGAAGATAAGTTTAAATGCCATTTAGTTTGGGAATTGACATGAATTTATTCTGGGGCAGAGAGACGCTTGTTCATTTCCTAATATGAAAATGCTTCCCAGATATCTTCTGAATTGTTTGAAGACTCCTATTTCCCACAAATAAATTCTTCATTCCAGGTGACTTCCTAAAGAAGGTAAATGAATACACCACCATCAGAGCCAAAAAGCACTCAGATGCTTTTGTTGGTTGGTGTATATTTCTCTTCCTGTGTTCCTTCTTCACTTTCAGCTGTGATTCGGTCCTTGTAACTATCTCCTGAAACCTTCTTGGTTGATCATAAGCAGAGAGTCCAGTTCAAAGTTCTCCACATTCTTGTTTCTGCACAGCTTTGCTCATGGGGTAAAGTGGATGTTGGAGGCTTGATGTGATCCACACTTCACACCATGCTTCAGACTCAGCCCCTTTCTCTGCTCCAGTCTTCATTTTAGAGCTTTAGTATCCAAAGTCAGGCTGAGTTTCCTGGATCTCATCTTTGCAGGTGAATATTCACGCCAGCTAGATGAAAAGGATTCACTAGTCTCTCAGCTCTCCAGGGGCAAACAGGCATTCACACAACAGATTGAGGAGCTGAAGAGGCAGCTTGAAGAGGAGATAAAGGTGAGCCTGCTTCTTGTTGCCATGGAGATCATTGTTCTTGTGGTTATTTGTTTTTTGCATACTTTTATAGTTTTGTCTAATTGCTGGTGGCCTCTAAGAACTTAGAGAATAAATACCACTTTACACACATGAAATTAATTCACTAAACTCTGCATTTTCAGGCCAAGAGTGCATTGGCCCATGCTCTGCAGTCCTCCCGCCACGACTGTGACCTGCTGCGGGAGCAGTATGAGGAGGAGCAGGAAGCCAAGGCTGAGCTGCAGAGGGCCATGTCCAAGGCCAACAGTGAAGTTGCCCAGTGGAGGACGAAATATGAAACGGATGCCATCCAGCGCACAGAGGAACTGGAAGAGGCCAAGTATGTGCCAGGCGTGGTTAAAATGGAAATACATATGTTTAACTAAGTGCATGTGCCAAAAGTTGTCTCTGAGCAACAGAGTCTTTGCTCTCCCAAAGTCCCTAAAAAGTTTTGCGGGGAGAAATGCATGATCATTAATCTAAACAAGAAATACAAATACCATAGGTAGTCTATTTTAAGAAATTTATTTCAGCAGAAGGCAGAGAGAGAAAGGATGTAAGACAAGAGGAAGCTGAATAGTCATTTTTAAAGGGGAACTTTTGACCTCATTCCATCTTCCCAGGTGTAGACAGAATAAGAGCTAATTACACTCTCCTGTGCCTCTCCTCTCTCTCAGCCACTGATGGAATAATTGGTCTAGGGACATGGGTGCAAAGAGAAAAAAGAATCAAGATTGGAAGAGCTCTTCCTTTTTTACATGCAAAAATATGACCGTAGGGGGAAATACAAATAGGTTGTTAAAGACCAAAAGGCATACAGAAATGCTTCAGGAAGGAAGAAAACACACCATTTTATAAAGGACTAAGAATTTGATATAATTTAAAAGTTCAAGACTGAATTTTTGTTAAGAGAGAGCATTTAGACAGGAAAAGACCGTAGTCAACAGTGAGTTTAATGTGTCATCTAGACATTTATTCTCTGAATGATGCATAACTTATATATTGCTGAAATGAATGTTTATTGGATGCTTAGAAGTGATGCTGAGATAAACCACCATACCAACATTTATATTAGTTGGGAAAGCTTGTTTTTATTAATGGATTACTAAAATCCTGGTAGAAAGAAGACATGAAATGAAGTAGAGAAAATCAAGATGTTTCATTTGAATTAAGTATAGCCGGCATTCAAGTCCTTAATATGTGTGACAGCATACAAGAACTCAAAGATTAGTGAGATATAGAATCCACCCTCTGAGCACTAAAACTGAGTGGAGATGGACATCACTAACAGCAATTCAAGGTGGATATGAATATTCTACAAAGGACGAGGAAATCAATTACTCTGAAGGGTAAAATTTGGCCCAGGCTCATCACAGATGACCTCATGAAGTATAGGAATACTGAAATTTGGTTGGCTTCAGTACTCATGTTAAGGAAGTCTGACCGGAAAGCACTCATTTTTTAGCCATTTTGAAACATCCAGTTCTACTGATAACCATTAATTATTATCCATTTTTCACTTTGCAGGAAGAAGCTGGCTCAGCGTCTGCAGGATGCCGAGGAACACGTAGAAGCTGTGAACGCCAAATGCGCTTCTCTTGAGAAGACGAAGCAGCGGCTGCAGAACGAGGTGGAGGACCTCATGATTGATGTGGAGAGATCTAACGCTGCCTGTGCAGCGCTTGATAAGAAGCAAAGGAACTTCGACAAGGTATTCCAGTTTCCTCTGCAGTGCTTAGTGTGTACTTAGCTGTCACCTGCTGTCTTCACTGTGCCTCAGCCAAACCACCTGAGCCACATCCTCAGCTCAGCAGCTCTCCTTCCACTGGTCAGAGGCTGTGTGTGAGGGATCCTGGAATTTCTTATTTCTTCTCATTCATAATTATTTTCCAATACATGATCCAACAGAGTTTCTTGAACAGGTGGCTCTCAGCCCATCAAACTTCTTCCATTACCTTTCTTTACCATTCCTTGCTGTTCAGATCCTGGCAGAATGGAAACAGAAGTATGAGGAAACCCATGCTGAACTTGAAGCCTCTCAAAAGGAGTCACGCTCTCTGAGCACAGAACTCTTCAAGATTAAGAATGCTTATGAGGAATCCTTAGACCAACTTGAAACCTTGAAACGGGAGAATAAGAACTTGCAACGTGAGTACATTTCCCGTCCTTTTAAACAAATGATTTAAAAAAATGCTTTTCCGCTCTATACAAATTTCTATACTTTTCTTTCCCAACAGAGGAGATTTCTGATCTCACTGAACAGATTGCAGAAGGAGGGAAACGTATCCATGAACTGGAAAAAATAAAGAAGCAAATTGAACAGGAAAAGTCTGAGCTTCAGGCTGCTCTGGAAGAAGCTGAGGTATTTATTGTACACTCTGAAACAATTACAAGAGGAATTAGGCTCTACTGAATGCATTGGCAGTTTTCGGATTGGTAAACCAAAAACTGAAAAATTAGATTTTACTTTGTGTAGTACAGATGAAGAGTCAGAACTGAATAAAGGGAAAGCATCATAACTATGTGCCAAAAAACTGTGGTAGAAACTGAGAAAGCAAACTTCAAGCTGAGGGCCCTGCCATGGAGAGAATGATCTGGCTGAGGAGATAGAAGAATAACAAACCAATAATTACACAGTGTAGACACACCTACAGCAATGGAATAGAGATGCATATAAGGACATACTACAGTGGCACAAAGATAGGAATGAATTCTCACTTCTAGCACGCTACAAGCTTCCATTACTCTGATAATGTCACCTCTTTCCCTATTTAAGGCATCTCTGGAACACGAAGAGGGAAAGATCCTGCGCATCCAGCTTGAGCTGAACCAAGTCAAGTCTGAAATCGACAGGAAGATTGCTGAGAAGGACGAGGAGATCGACCAGCTCAAGAGAAACCACATCAGAGTCGTGGAATCCATGCAGAGCACGCTGGACGCAGAGATCAGGAGCAGGAACGACGCCATCAGGATCAAGAAGAAGATGGAGGGAGACCTCAACGAGATGGAAATCCAGCTGAACCACGCCAACCGCATGGCTGCCGAGGCCCTGAGGAACTACAGGAACACCCAGGGCATCCTCAAGGTAGGTGGTGCCTAGAGGTAGTCCTAGATGAAGGGGGCGATTCGGCTTGAGAACGTGGTGTCTCATTGACTGTTTAATGCACAGGACACCCAGCTGCACCTGGATGATGCTCTCCGGGGCCAGGAGGACCTGAAGGAGCAGCTGGCCATGGTTGAGCGCAGAGCCAACCTGCTGCAGGCTGAGATTGAGGAGCTGAGGGCCACGCTGGAGCAGACGGAGAGGAGCAGGAAGATTGCAGAGCAGGAGCTGCTGGACGCCAGTGAACGGGTGCAGCTCCTCCACACCCAAGTGGGTATAGTCGTAGAAAGTACATCTATGCGAAGAGGAAATTCTTGCCCACATCTTAGCACTGTTTGGAAATGTATTCATAATGTTTTATGATGACCTAAATGTGGAAAGATTAACAATATTTTTATCTGAACTATGACATCCAGACTTGACTGTCATAAAATCATGCTGTTGACTCAATAATTTATGGGACCTCTGGCAGATCCTAGTAAATAATTGGTTTACAAGTTCATTAGGACATCTGTTATTTTACTTTTGCCCTTCTATGTTTAACATTTATGTGTTTGATATGTTAACCAGAACACTAGCCTAATTAACACCAAGAAGAAGCTGGAGACAGACATCTCCCAAATCCAGGGAGAGATGGAGGACATCGTCCAGGAAGCCCGCAATGCAGAGGAGAAGGCCAAGAAGGCCATCACCGATGTGAGCAGAGGCACTCGGAGGTGGGAAACCCGAGCCCCACTGAGCCCTGTCAGCTCCTAACCAACTCTGTCCTACCGCTCACCAGGCAGCCATGATGGCAGAGGAGCTGAAGAAGGAGCAGGACACCAGCGCCCACCTGGAGCGGATGAAGAAGAACATGGAGCAGACGGTGAAGGACCTGCAGCTCCGCCTGGATGAGGCCGAGCAGCTGGCGCTGAAGGGAGGCAAGAAGCAGATCCAGAAGCTGGAGGCCAGGGTGGGTTTTCTGATCAATATGTACTCCTGTCTCATTCTAATCCAGCACATGACTTTGAATATCTAATACTGCTAGACTATGTGGGCCATCCTGAGAGTAAAGGCAGATATTCCCTGCAGTCTGAGAGCTTATGATAAGCCAATATGACTAAGGCATCAAGAGCCACACAAGAAGCAGATAAAAGAAGTATGTGGGCTACTTGAAGAAGAAATCCCTTAACTAAATAGATGATAATAAATGTTTTCTAAATATCCACCTTACTTTTGCAGGTACGTGAACTTGAAGCAGAAGTTGAGAGCGAACAGAAGCGCAATGTTGAAGCTGTCAAGGGTCTACGCAAGCACGAGAGACGGGTGAAGGAGCTCACCTACCAAGTAAGGAGAACAGGCCTCTCCAGCCTCTTACCCCAATCTTCAAGACGCTAAAACCATATGTACAAAAAAATAGGGTGATATTTGCACTTTCAAAAAACTCACACCTTAAATTATTTCAGACTGAGGAAGACCGCAAGAATGTTCTGAGGCTCCAGGACCTTGTGGACAAACTGCAATCGAAGGTGAAAGCGTACAAGAGGCAAGCTGAGGAAGCGGTGAGTCCAGAGCCCTGGGGATTGCATGGCTTCGAACACCAGACAGCAGCAGGCCAAGTCAGTTAAAGGAATGAAAGAAAAGAGGAGAAAAATGAGGAAGTGACCCAGTGAAGGTCCGAGAATGTGATGAAACCAACCACTTGATAAGCCAGAGAAAAATGTCCTAGTGAAGCTGAGGAGAGGGGTGTAGCTTGGTGGTAGAACATGAACTTGGCATCTGAGGCCCTGGGTTCAATGATAAGCATCAAACCAAACCAAACACCTACAGTGGCCTAAGGAGAGGGAAGAGCACCTGCAAAGGTTTTGAATGTGAGGAGTCTGGCTCAAGAAACAGAAAGGCTAAGGAAGAGAACAGTGTACCTGGGACTAGGGACCCAGGCAGGAAGCAGACCACAGGGTCTTTTGGGTCCTGGTAAGAAGCCTGCATCTTATAACTTCAAGCAGGCAAGGGAAGAAATAAGAGTTTTCATCAGGGTCAGCCATGAGTATCCTGACTATGATACAGAGAGAAAATCGTTGGGTAACCCACATAGGTGTAGGAAGATACGTTAGGAAAATTTTCAGGTGGGTCTGCGACTTGTAGTAGGGAAGGAACGGAACCGAAAGAAGTGAGATTCAAGATCCGTTTTGGAGGTAGAAGCCATAAGATAGGCCAATAAGCTGGACTTGGAAGTAAAAGAAAGTAAATCAGAAGTGATGCATCAAGTTTATGGTTTGAGTAACAACTGCTGAAATGTGAAGCTAAGGGAAAACCAGATGACCGGGGTAAGAAGGAGCTAGGAATTACATTTTAGTTACATTAAATATAAAATGCCATTATATACACAAGTGATGAGATCGATAAGCAGGTTATAACAGTGTGGAGGTCAGAAGACTCAGTAGTGTTCACATCAACAGATGATTGGTGCTCTGTGTCATCGCATCTACCCATCTAGGCTTCATCTGAAATAATAAATGTCACTGTCTTTGATATGAATAAACCTGTCTGAATATTGCCAGTGGGTTCCTCTGCTCAGTGATGGCTTTTGTTTTTCCTGTGACTCCAAACTCTGAGGAGAAGTGAAAAAGATAGCAAAGAAGGGCAGAGAACTGATAAGCACACGCATGTGCACCCTGACACCCACACCCCACGGACCACTCAGCCGCCTCTATTCTAGCTCTGCCTTCCTTTTTCGCTAAGAGGGGGATTCATGGTTTTGAATTTTTTTTTGTTTTTGTTTTTTGTTGTTGTTGTTGTTGTTGTTTGAGCTGTCCTCTTTAAAGTGATTCTATACTTCATAAATGTTCTAAATTTGAATGCCACATTTTGGGAGGATTGTTGATGAGACATAAAAATAAGAATGATTACTGGAGACTAAACTAAAACTGGCCTTTTCAAATTCATTGCTATATCTTCAAGTATAATCAGAGACCACTCAGAATATTTTGGGAAACAATAAATATGTTTAATTTATAAACTTGATTGAGAATAACTTAAGACGCAAGTGACAATAATTTATATTCAAGGCTAGCACTGTGCTATAATACAAGCTGCCTGCATGTGTTTTTAAAAGGTCTGGCTCTATTTTCAGGATCCTTAAAAAAAAAAAGAAAAAGAGCCTGGAAGTCTTGCATATTTGATAGTAGCTTTTAGATGCTTAGATTTTCCAAAAGTCCAGAGACAATGGGATATTATCTATGAGCTCAAGACAGTTAATATAACAAATAATTACACACTTCTTTAGATTTCTTTTAAAATTTACTGGAATGGGTATTTTTCACCAAAAATAAATATAAGACCCACTGACCCAAAAGTCTAGAAATGTGAACACTTTTTCTTCATAAACGCATTTCTACGTACAGGAGGAACAATCTAATGTCAACCTCACCAAGTTCCGCAAGATCCAGCACGAGCTGGAGGAAGCCGAGGAGCGGGCAGACATTGCAGAGTCCCAGGTCAACAAGCTGCGGGTGAAGAGCCGGGAAGTTCACACCAAAATCATAAGTGAAGAGTGATTCGCCCAAATGCAGGAAAGTGACCAAGGATATGAGCAAAATGTGAAAATCTTTGTCACTCTGTTTTGTACTTACAACCTTTGGAGATAAAAAATTTATCTGCCAAGAACTCATGAGTCTCTTGTTTTCTTCTGTGCCAATTTACCTTTTCTCACACCAAGGAAAGAAAAGGAAAAAAAATCAATGTTTTGCTTAAATTTTATGTTAAAGTGTTTAGCTACTGAGATTAAAACATGATAGAAAGAAAGCAGCAAGGCCAAGCCCAATAAGTACCACTACACACATCCTTGTTGGAAGAGGATGAAGCCTGCAGGTGTACCATGGCATCATAACAAGTCCAGCTTGGCCCATCAGCTGGTTCCCATTGAGGCTATTGATTTTCTTAATAAAATGATATAAAATCTTACATCCTGATAGAATGAAAATAAATTAAAACACCAGTTACAAAAAATAAGAACAAACATTTAAAAAGCATTAATTACTGCCAATAATATTTAAAATGTAAATTGTTTGCTATAATAACATGAATTAATAAGTTGGGACTAGAATTTCTTGAGAGACATGTTCTGTACACATTATGGCCTTCCTTAAGTCTCAGAAATTTGTAGACCTTCGTTATCTATGGATGTTTTGTTGCCTGTTTAGTTATGAGAATGGTAAAGGAATTAAGAATGAATATGTCTCTAGTCTCCTACCCTTTGAAAACTTCTATATCTTAGACTTCTCCTAATGATTTTGATAGCACTAAGTCAGCTAACATACATATGCTATATATTATATTTGTATTAGCTACATATATACCACACGCTCATTCTGTTTTATATTTATATTTTTACACTGCTCCTTTTTATAGCGCTATGACATTTAATATCATCATTACTGTAACTACTACAGGTTCACATATGCTGATAAGCACAGGCCTCTATTTATGTCAATTTAGAGATAGAGAGTAAATAAAATAGCAAATATCTTTATAAGGTCTTGGGGGAACTATATACGACCAATTTAAAAGGAACAATATACAATTAAGTATTTTTAACCGTATCACCTTGTAGGTTAAATTATGCAGATACCCTCACCTCTAGATCTCAGCTCTTCAAAGAGTCTCTCTGGGCTGCTATGAACCTTTATTTATTTTCTGTTCATCTTTGGAGTCAAGGATAATTATAATACTTCATCTTGAGTTAGACTTTAAGATAAGCTATAAGGCATTTTAACAATCCTAACTATCCAATTTTCTGCCAAAGGTTAATACTTAATATTAAGGCCACATTGTCATTTCATTTAGCTGTTAACTTACTGAGGAAAATGGATAGGCAAATGAACAGATATTAAGCAAGGAGGCAGGAAAAGAAAAAAGGACCTGACTGTGATGAAAAATCTTACCTTTATCTTCACCTAATACTAACAGTCCTGGAAAACACAAGATGTCTATGTACCTTTGAACATCCCCCTGCCATGGGCCTAAGTTGAAACCTGTCTTCTTCTGATGCCTGAAGACACCCCCTTCAAGAACTCCTTCGTCTTTAGTTAGGAACAATATCTCTCTATTGCCTTTACTACCTGTCTTCCAGCTCTTCCTTCTTTGCAGGTCAGTGCTGTTTATTCCATACACCTATCGCTGTCACCTACAGGCTTTTCAGTAAAGAGTTTAGCACCTTCCTTCCCTCCCTTCCCAATTCTTCGCACATTCCCAGGAGACTTCACTGTCCAATGGATAAGTCACTCAACACACTGCCTCCTGCCTCCACTACCTTCTATTTTATCCTTTCCATAGTCTCGCTCTAGAAAATACCATCAAAACACCCCAGTCTCCAAAGTCAATAAACCAAGCACCTTCCTCCTGATTTTCTACCTTGCCTGTTGGGTTATTATTCCAAGCATAACAGTTCTTCAACCCCGTTAGCATCCCCAGGATCTGTATTCTTTGATTTCTTGCATATTCATCAAATGCCATTCTCTTAATCTTTACTTTTCCAGCTAAGTAAAAATTCATAAGCTAACATTGTGGCGACTTCATTGATATCCCTAAACTCCTTTGTCATTAGTATTAGGTATAGTAAGTGGAAAGACTCTTATTGGACTGACTCCAGCAGGCTCATTCTCCACATTTGAGAGAAAATGGTATCCCTACAAATTCATGCTTACTAACCCTTCAGTGCTAGAGTTGTGTTAGCAGTTCATTTAATCCCTTCTTAAAATTTCTTCCTATTTTAAAGCTCTGCTCTCCTTAAAAAACCCTGTTTCGCCCTTTGGCCTCAATAAATGATCTTACATTCTGCTTAACAGGAAAAAATAAATAGGACATTAGTAAAATAGAAAGTCCCCATTCTTATTTCCTCACAGTGGTAACAATTACGCACCATCTATGGAAAAGGGTGTCCTAGTGGGGCTGTGGGACTCTGGCAGGGAGTAAAACCCTGGTGGAGTCCAAGGCATAGAAGGGCTGTTTCGAGAAGATGGACATGCTCAGGTGGCAGACTCACTGGCATTGTCTTAATTCTAGAGCCAGAAACATTTCTATTCCTCCATGAACTGAGCTACAGCCCCTCTTGTCTTTGGTCCTGTTACCAGAACCATCTGCCAGGGGACTCAGGAGAGATTTATTCACTAACCTAAGTCTTGGTCATGGACCCTGAAATAGCACTGTAATCAGTTCCAGCACTGTCATCTATACTCTAGGTGTCCAGAGGCCTACAAATAGATATGTCCATCAGTGCCTGCAGAGGCAGGCCTATAGACCTCTTCTTCTTTGATGAACCCTAAAGCAAACTTGTGACTCAGTTCTAGCCCCTCTATGCTCAGCCGGTGTTACCTCTGCATGTTCAGGGGACTGACTACCCAGTGGCCTAGCAGGATCCCTTGTAGGGAACCCTCAGAACATATTATCACATATCTGTTAACAAGCACATTATCTGTGAACACTGAAGCACCAGCCTTTCTGACCAAAGATCCTAGAAACCACTTTACCTAGTAATGGCACTCACATCTGCTTGAGGCCCTGGTAACAGACCTGCCAAGCACAGATTACACTGCAAATCCTAATGTAATGTAAACCAGCTCCACTTCCACTCAACCACAAACCCAGATGCAATCCTATGAGCCTAGGGATGCAATAGGGCAAGTTCTTGTCCATCTGTAAAGATGGGAACTTACATTTGTTCCTTTATGTGCACAGATGCCAGTGCAAAGTTTACATAGATAATAAATAATCAGGCAGTTGTAATACCAGAAAAAACAATGAAGATCCAGCAACTAAGCCCAAGGAAATGGACATCAGCAAATACTCTAAAAAAGAATTCAAATAATCATCTTAAAGTAGCTTAATAAAATAAATAAAACTTTAAACCCAGAGATAGGCAACAAAAAAAAATAGGATCAATAATGAATTAAAAAAATGAGAGGCTTAATAAAGAAATAGGAGCCATGAAAAAGAAGAGAGCAAACACCTTGGAGCTAAAGAATATACAGATGGAACTAAAAGATTCACTAGAGAACTTTCATAGTAAACTCCATCATGCAAAAGAGAAAATCAGTGACCTCAAAGACATGCCATTTGAAAGTATCCAATTAGAAGAAAACAAAGAAGAAAAAGATGAAGAAAGAATAAGAGACTATGGAGCATCACCAGACACACAAATATATTAATCACAGGAGTGCTGAAAGAGAAGAGCAAGAAAGGGGATCAAAAAACTTATTTAAAGAAATACTGGTTAAAAGTTTCCCAAATCATGGGACGGTTGTAGGCATCAAGAATCACAAAGGTTGAAGGATCCCAAGAAAAGTTTATGAAAGGAAGACTCCACTTATTATAATCAGATTCCCAAAAGTTCAAAAGACAACACAATAGCTTTGAAAGCAGTAAGAGAAAAGTGACGTATTACATACAAGGGAATCTACAAGAATCCAACAGCAAATTTATTAATAAACCAAGAAGCAGTTGGGTCATATATTCAGAATTCTAAAAGAAAAAATTTTGCCAATCAAGAATACTGTACTCAAAAATGCCATCCTTTGGAATTGAAAGGAGAGAAAGATTTTCCTAGACAAACAAGAGCTGAAAGAGTTCAGCACTATAAGAGCGACCTTACGACAATAAAGAGAATTCTCCAGGTTAAAATTAAAGGATTCCAGGGCCGAGGAGGTGGCTCAGCAGTTAAGAGCACTAGCTGCCCTTACAGAAGTCCCAGGTTCAATTCTCAACATGGTGCCTAACAATGGTCTGTAACTCTAGTTTCAGAAAAATCTGATGCCTTCTTCTGACTTCCATGAATATTTTTCTGCATGACACAGGTGCACTTACACACATGTAGGTAATAATACACTCATATCCATAAAATAAAAATAATTTAAAAATTTAAAGAATCTAAATAACAACATGAAAATACCTGAAGGTATAAACTCACTGATTAAGGTAAATATACAGCCAAATTCATAATACTCTAGTATTGTTTGTGTTTGTTTTTTGAGACAGGCTCTCTCTCTCTCTCTCTCTCTCTCTCTCTCTCTCTCTCTCTCGCCCCCCCTCTCTCTCCCCCTCTCTCTCACCTAGGCTGGCCTAGAACTTGCAGCAAACCCTTTGGCTTGATCTCCCAAGTGCTGGAATCACAGGTATGAACTGCCACTCCCAGATCGAACACTCTAATGCTGTAACGATGATGAATAAATAAATTTTAATTCTAGTATGTTAAAATATAAAAGTATTTTAAAAATCTATGATCACACTAACTTGCTAATGGATACACAATGCAAAAATACGTCCAAGGTGTCACTGATAACATAAAATGTGTACAGAAACAGGTCACATTTTTTTTTTCATTTTAGAGTTACCACATTTAAGTTGTTATCAAGTTAAAATACAAAGAGGCAACTATAGGATGTTTTATGTAAACTCCATGGCAACTAAAAAGAAAAGAAAACGCTAGTAGAAACACAAAAGATAAATGAAAAGAACTGGAAGCATACCACTCCAAAAAGTCAACAAATCACACAAGAGGCAGCAAGAGAGGAAGAGAGGAGCAGAGCACAGAATAGCCAGACAACAGCAAACAAATGCAGCAAATCCTTATCTTTTGACAGTGACCTTAAATGTAAGTTGATTAACTTTCCTATCCAAAGAAACAGAGCTGCTGAATGAACTTAAAAAACAAGGGCCAACAACAAGCCATCTATAACAAAAGACTCACTTTAGCATTGAAGACATGCGTGGGCAGAAACGAAAGACTAGAAAAAGGTATTCCATGCGAATGGCAACCAAGAGCACGAGTGATTATGTATATATCAGACCAGATAGACCCCCGCCCATAGAACCTCTCACCAGCTATGAAGATAGTACCTCTGTTTTGATAAAGGGGTCACCAAGAGGATTTACCAATTAAAAGAACGCACTGAAGCATTTAAATCAAGCAAATGTAGACAGTACTGCAAGGGAAATGGCAATACAGTAACACTGGAAGCTTGATTACCTCGCTTCTAATAATGGATAAGTCATTTTGGCAGAAAATGAAAAAGGAAATACTTGGATATCGATATAGACCAGTTGGACTTACAGAATAGTCTTTTCAACCATAGTAAAATACATAGTCTTCTCAAGTGCATATGAACATTTGCCATAATAGATCATATATTGGAGCAGAAAATAAGTCTTAACATTTTAAAAATATTTTATTTATTATTTTTATTTTATGTGTATGAGTGTATTGCCTGCATGTATGTAAGTGCACCTATGTCATGCAATACCCATGAAGGTCAGAAGAGGGCATTGGATCCCATGGAGTTAGAGTTACAGATGGTTATTAGCCACCATGTGGGTGCTGGGAACTGAACCCGGGTCCTCTGCAAGAGCAACCAGTGCTCTTAACTGCTGAGCCATCTCTCCAGGCCCTCAAGTATCTTTTTTTAAGCCTCAAAGATATAGAACAGAAATCAATAACAAGAAGGATTTTGGAAAATTCACAATATGTGGAAATTAACAAACTTCAGAACAACCAATGAGTCAAAGAAGAAATAAAAAAGAGTATCTTGAGACAAATTGTAATGAAAATAAAACATGTCAAAACATGAGGTGCAGCAAAGCAGTTCTCAGAGAGGGAAACTGTAGTAAGAAATGCCACCACTAAGAAAAAGTAAACATTTATAATAAACTACCTAACTTTCTGTTCCAAGGAATTAGTAAAAGAAAGCCCAGCATCAGAATAAGGAAGTAGTAACTATCAGAGAAAAATAAATGAAATAGAAACTAGAAAGATAAAAAAAGATCAACAGAACTGTTTTTTTCAAGATCAGCAAAATTGATAAACCTTTGCTAGAAATAAGTTCATAAATGACTACCATGAACAAGCATATACCAACAGATTGGATAAACTAGAAGAAATAAATTCCTAGAAACGTACAACCTATCAGGGTATGATCGTGAAAAAGCAGAAAACCTGAATATACATTTGTTATAACAGAAATGAAGAACATTGTCCTAAGGGGAAATAAACTAGATACAAAGAGACAAGTGCCATGTTAGCCATTGTACTTCGGATTCCAAAAAAGCAGAACTCGGGGGTAGAAAGTAAAATGGTGGTCACCAAGAGGCTGCTGAGAGGTGGAGGAGAAGGAAACGGGACGGTGTTAGTTAAGCAGTACGCCATTCCGTTAGGTAGGAAGTAAATGAGTTCTAGTGACAAATGCTCAGCTTCTTCAATTGCAGATCACAGCTTCATATGGGGTCGTAATAACTGCACGTGAGAGTGCCAAAAACTGTGGCAAAAAAGGTTTCTGAATGCATGATGATCAGAAATTAACTCAAAGGTAAACACAACAAATGCACCTTGATTCTGAGCACACAGTATCTTCCTTTGCATTGTACATGCCGTCCCTCCACGCAGGGCCTAAAAATGGCACCAGACACACCTCTGCTCAGAGTCCAGACTATTATATGCTATGAATTTCGGTGTTTTCACTGTGCATGCAAAGTTTTCTGATCTTAGAGTAACATAATGGTTTAATTATGGGAAATAAAGACTTATAAAATTTTCCTAACATCATTCGTTAGCATGTATCGAATTTATATATCTATTGATTGTATTGTGTTAGGGTGTTTAGCTTGAATAATTGATATTTGAATTGCTGACTTTAATTTTTCTATACATTTACTTATTTAATTTATTTTTATTTGTGTGTGTGTGTGTGTGTATGTGTGTGTGTGAATACATACATGGAGGTCAAAGGGCAACTTGTGGGAGTTGACCCTCTCCTGGAAATGTTCTTTTTCCTTGATTTCTAAGGCTCCATTGTCTTCACAGCTCTGGCCATGACCCCTCTTGCCTTGATCAGTTCATCTTCCTTTGTCAAACCTTCAAATGCTCTGGAAACTAAATGTGATGGGACTCAAGTGGCATCTTAGACCTCTTCTCTTTTCACCTTGTATTTTCTCTCTGTATGGTTCCATCCATTCTCTTGGCTTACTGCCATCCATCACCTACTAATTCTAAATCAATATCTCAGGCCTAATTCTTTCCCTTGAGATCTAGCTCAATCTCTACTACAGCACTTCAAACCCAGCATGGACAAAATGAATTCATGTCCTTTCTCTATTCCCTTCAAAATGTACTTATATTCTAATACTGTTCCGTACCACAGTGAATGACAATACTGTCCCCTCAGTTTCTCAGGCTAAAAATCTGGAATCATCCTTGAAGTCTACACATCATTCCTTTCTCTATATCCAGACAATCAAGTTATTTTCCTTGCTACTCTGAAACACCTTCCAGGACCACCAGCTTCCACTTTGCAGACATCTTCCTTAGGTAAACGCTATCGCTTGGCATCTATCTACTCTGTCACACATCCACGCTTCCATCCCAAGTCTCAGCCATTCTGAACTGCAACCAGAGAGATCTGACAAGACAAGTTTCTGGTTTAAAACCATCCCTTTGTTCTTCACATAAAGACTAAAATCCTGAAGGTGGTCCTTGACCACTTGGAAAGCTTCATTGTGTGAGCCTTTCCTCTTCCCTCTGTTTCAGCTGCACTGACCTTCCAGTTCCACAAACTGGGGACTTAGCACATCATGTTCTCCCAGCTTCAAGAACTTCTGTCACCTCTCACCTCCATGTTTTAATGAGCTAAGACCTCTCTATCCTCAAAGTCTCCACTTGAATTACACTTCTTTCGGAAAACCTCCCTGTACCCACAAGAATAGCTCAATGCCCCCGATACATGTTCTGTCTATTGCTTACTGTAACTATAAACAATGAGTTTCTGTTACATAAACACTCAGTTACATGAATGTTTGAGATCTTATTTGTTATTATACTTGAGATTAGAGCCATCTGTGATGCTTCTTCCTGTGCAGCTATTGCTTCTGGTCTGTCTTTCTGGTTGCTGTTCCCTCCTGATCTTGTCTTTCATTCAGGCCTCACATCTTATCTCAATTTCCGAGTCGAAACCACAGACCCTTCTTCTCCCTCCTGTTCTTCTATTTATCTTAGCCCTTTCTCCGCTCTCCTATTATTCCATCCCGTCTTAAGGCTCCTCTTCAGCTATTTTGTTCTGTCTCATCTCATCCATTCCCCCACACAGCCCTTCTTATCATTGCCTCTTGTCTGATCTCTCTTCCTCATTCCTTACATGCTGTCTTATGTTTTGCTTCAGTTGTTCCACCCTGTCTCACCTTCTCTGTGCCTTTTTGTGTCCTGTCTTATCTCATCTGCTCTCTCACTGTACTGTTTTATTTCTGCAGTTCCAGTGAGTCCACCCTGTCTTTTCTTGTTCACTTACTGTATCCTGCTTTCTCTCTTCCTCTTGTTTATTACACTACGTTCTCTTTGTCTCAATCTTTCTCTTTGTCCTCTTGCCTTAAACGACTGTAACTTCTTTTTCTCTCAGTTACTACATCCTATCTTGTCTGTCCTGCTCAGTTAGTCCGTCCCCAACTCACCTTGCATCCCGTCCTCTCTGTCCGGTTACTCAGGGCACGTCCATATTTTAGGCTGACGTTTGTTTCACTGTGTAAAGAGAAGTCACTGTATTTATTTATATTTTACTTCTGAATTTCTCCAACTGCAATCTCATTTTTCTTTAACCTTCTTTGTTAGTTTCTACACTTTCAACCAATTGGCAACCATTAACATAGCAAAATTATAGAATTTTTTGTTCTGTCTTAGCCAAGTATCCACAAATGACTAGTACCTGAAAACAAATTGTTACCTCCATTTCCCTCACAGAAATGTCTTAGCTCCTTCAGTCGTCTCTCACGGATGCTCTACCACTTGGGAATACAGTGTCTTCCCCTTCCTCTGCTTGCTTCCAATCTTCGGTAGAAGTCAGCTATCAACAGTGGTGGTAGCGGCTTTCTGGTTCTTTTCCCAATTAAAGGCCTTCTAACGCTACCCAAAACTTGAAGAGAAAAATAAATCCTAAAATTTAAAATGGTTTTTAACTTAAAAGGCCTCCTCTAGAGCAAAATGCCCAAGCATACCTTGCTCTTAAGTGGAATTGAGAAGAAGGTGAAATCTTAAAGAAACCTCAATATAATTAAAATTCTATCCTGATTTATTTTTATTACAGTCCATCAGTACACAGGAAATTAGATTATCAAACATTAATTATTAAGATTACCTGAATAGTGGGGACTGCATAAGATTTCCCACATCTGAAATGTCAGGCAATGAAGAAAGAAAATAAGAGAAAGGCCTATAAATAAATACTACCTCCCAGGAATTAGTGAGGCTCTAAAGAATGAAATAGACTAGAGTTACAAAAGGTTGATACATTCTGTTCTTTTCCCTCTTAGACTTGCTTTCCCAAGAATCTGTGTGCTTTTGAGTTAATTATAACATCTAGCAGGTGCGCCTCTATTCAGGAAATGGAAGCAGAAGGAAGGTGTGCACAGCCAGGAAGGAGAGTGCAGAGTGAGTAAGACTGTTGCCTGTGCTGGGGACCAAGTGACTGATATGTCACCAAGACAGAGATTTCTCCACTTAGATCCAGCAACACAGAAACATAAACTAGACATATTTCTATCTTTTCAGAATCATGTATTTTCCATAGTTCTTTATATCCTGGTTTTAGTTTATTTATAGTTTCTTGGTTTTAAAAATGTCAACTTCTGGTGAGTACATACACGTAGCAGGGCACTGCAGCACTACACGAGGTTCCTAGGTTGTAGACTGATGGGGTGTGAGTTAATCAAAACAAGGTGTGTATGAAGAAGCTATATGGAATTCTATCATCTTGCAACTCAAGTACAAAATATAATACAAGAAGATCACAGAACACATGTGATGTAAAAGAATAAGGACGAGGGAACACGGGGTTAGTGGTTTAAGTATAGATAGGGGCAGTGTGACCCCTGTCTCAGGGAGGGGTGGAGGGTGGGTTAACCAAAACTAAAGATGCATGAAGTCTTATGAAAACCCACTAGTTTGTAAACTAACTAAAAATATAATTTAAAAAGACAATTGAAAAGGTCCCCCCTCATGGATAACAATGCTATTCCCAGAAGACAGAAGTTTATTCAATGGAAATCTCAGGGCTAGAGCAGGTTATCTTGGTGCCAGGTATGAGTCATGTCCCTGTGAGTCATGTCCCTGAGGTCAGAGAGGCCTCAGAGGTACCTAAAGTGATACAGGCTATTGCCATTGCTCTTGGTTGCCCACCATTACTAGATGGCAAGACTTGTTGCTGAAGACCCCACACATGCTGACTGTAGAACATAGAGAGTGTTTTTATGAGCTCATTGTCTCCACGGCCGTGTCCCATCTGTGTGTGTATTTCACCAGAGCAAGGACTTTGTTTTATAAACTGCTTAAACACAAATTAAGTAAGTGAATGTTAATATAGGAAAAATCTAAATACACTATGACAAAAGACCAAGCCGAACAACCATCAGTATAATATGGTCTCATTTTTATATATACATAAACTATATTTGCATATAAATACTATATATGTACATAGAATTATATCTGGGGAGTAATTTGGCTTAGGATGTAGCCTCACTTACCTGATCATCATTAATATTGATATCTTCTCAAAATAAATTTTTGATTTTAAGCATTCTATTTAGCATCTACACAAATTACCAAAACTCACACAGGAGAAATTGAAAAATAATGAATCTTCAAAAAAAAAAGAAGCGCCAAGACCATATGGTTTCATTGAAAAGTTCTAGCAAACATTTAAGTAAAAAATTATCCAAAATATCTTCAAGAAAACAGAAGCAGAGAAACTATTTCCCAACCCATTCTCTGAGCCCAACATGACCCTCTACCAAAGCAAGGTAAAAATATGACAAGGAAAAATATAGGTCAGTTACTCTCACAAACACAGGTGAAATAATCCTCAAAACATTAGCAAATTAAATCCACCAGAGCATCGTAATTCCTCACCATAACTAAGCAGGACTCACTCAATCAATTTCTATCCAATACGCCCTGTTCTTTCAGTCACAGAGTTAAGATTTTTCTATCTATGAAATTCTTCTACATCATCAAGAACGCCCTATGCATCCCCACCCTAGTTTTCGCATTGTTCTAATGTCTTCTTTTAGTCTCACCTCCATCCTTATCTAGGCTTAAGTTTCAAGGTCAGACACTGAAAACATTGTTAGCTCCCTTGTTCCTCTTTCTCTACACTGCTCTTGCCTAAGTGGCTGAAGCTGTTGTGGAAAAGCATACAACTTTGCTAACTGAACACTCTTTATGATTCCAATTCAGTAAATAGTCTGGGGACATGTAGGATACATCTCTCACTCCAAGATAAATACCTGACATCTCCCATCACCCTCACTCTCCACCAATGGTCTAGCATCATACTTCAAGGAGAAAACAATCAGGTAAACAGGAGCTCCTATATCCTCTCACCATCAAATTTACCAGCTAATCTGAATCTTGTCTTCACGCTCTGTCTGCTTTTCTTATACACAGTGTCCCTATTTGCTTTCACCACAGTCCAACTCTTCCATTTGGCCTCTGCTTTTGTAGCTTCTTGTCTTGTCTCTCACAATTTACACCTTCCCTTTGTGACAGGCATGGAGGGCAGCTAGGGAGTATGGGCCTGTGGATAGCAGAACTATCAAACCACAAGGTGCACCTCTTCTGACTAATGTCTTAGATTACAGATGCAATCATCAGCTCACTGAAGGTGAAGAATGGTGTTTTAGATGCTACGAACCTGTGCCCAATCCACTTTAAAGGGACAGGGATCATCAGAATGTACCATAAGTTGAAAACTACTGTACTCTCCTGATGTAACCTGCTTCATCATCATAGTCAATCACACACCGCTGGGTGGAGATTAAGATGCTAATAAGACGTGCGATGTAAGAAAATGGGGCAAGGAAATGCCTAGACCCCCCCATCTATAAGCGATGACATCATCAAGGGCAACCCTGAAGGACATGAGCCCAGATCACCTGACAAAGGGCTAGTCTGCCTTTGAAGGAGTCTGCTGCTGCCCTTTCCTAGGAGTCTCTTGCACTTCTTCCTCCCCACAGTGGACCTTTTTGGGTTTGCTTCTAGTTGGTGTGTGATTTCTACCTTTCACAAGACAGCAGGCGATTTGCCTGACCCTCTAGGAGTGTTGATACGCTGTGCTCAGTCTTGCTCCTCTTTTGGCAATATGCATTGCCTCTTCCCATCCTATTGCCAGGGCTTCCAGGTATCACTGCGTTTATTAGCTACTCATCTCAGCAATTACCTTTTTATTTATCTTTACTATGAGACAAAATATTTGCTCCTAGCTGTTAACTAACCTCAGGTTTGAGATTCTCAGGGACTGCAGATACTGCATAAAAGGGATTTCTGTGTCCTTTACAAATTACAAATTCCTGACTCTCAGAATCCATGCACCTAATAAAATGATTATTTGAAGCCTTGGCATTTGCAGTAACGAGTTATGCAGTAACTGCAACATGGTTCATACCAGGATTAAATTCTACCTGCATTGTTGCAATGCCTACCTACCCTAGCCCTGCCCTTGCTGTCTACAGCCCACAATCAACTTTGAAGCAGGGTGGTTTCTCTAAATCTTCAAATTCCATCATCCATCTTCCCAAAATGCTCACTGACCCTCCATCTTACTCAGATGAAAAGATAGCATCTCTCCATTGTCTCACCTGGTCCCACTGGCCCTCCCTGCCTCATCTCCTGCCACTGTCCCCCTTGCTTGTTGTGCTCCTGTTACAGGCATCTTTGCTCCCTTTTTTAAAGCTGAAAAATAAAATTGTATGTACTTTCATATTTATAGATATCATGGGGATACCACATAATGTTTTAAAACATGGATAAATCAGGACAATATGTTACCTCACATAGTTATTTTCTGTGGTAAAAAAAAAATTCATTCTCTAATGATTTTTGAAGCATGTACTATGTTATAATTAGTTATAATCATGTCATGCAACAGGTCTCTTCAAATTTTTATTTTTTTAATTTATTCATGTGTATAAGTGTGTGTGTGTATGTGTGTACACAAACATGTGCACATGTGGAAGTCAGAAGATAGTTTGCAGAAGTCAATTCTCTCCTTCTATCATGTGGGTCCTGGGGATTGAACTCAGGTTGTCAGGCTTGGTATCAAGCATCTTTGTCTGCTGAGCCATCTCATTGGTCCCCAATAGATCTCTTGAGCTTATTCTTCCTAACTGAAATTTTAGATCCTTTGACGACCTTTCCCTCCTATAGTCACCAATCCCTTGGAAACCACCATTTTACTCCCTGCTCCTATGAGCTCAGCTTTTTAAGATTCCACTTCTAAATAAACATATAAACACATAAATATAAATATAGATTGATGAACATAATCAAATATAAGTAAAATAAGGACATGCAGTATATCAATATAAATAAATGACATGACGTAGTCTCTGTCTTTCAGTGCCTGGCTCATTTCTCTTAAGGTACTACCTTTCAAGTCCATCCATTCCATCACAAGTCAAGCACTTCCATGTAGTCTTGTCTCACTGCACTTGCATTTCTGTTCCCTCGGTTTGAAATCACTCCTTCCAGATTTCCATGTGGTTTGCTCCTTCACTATTCTCAAACTTCTACTGAGATGTCGCCTTAGGAGAGAGACCACTTGGGTGCAATATTCATTGCATTTCCTTCTTACTGTGCTGTGTTACTCCTTTCAGTGCTAATTTCTACCTGACATTTTGTGTTACTTGTTTGTTTGGGTATACAGCCCCTGTTGATGGAAGTAGCCATGAGGATGTGAGCTGTGCCAGTTTCTGCAGTGCCCTTGTACTATACCAGTAGCTGACACAGAGTGGACAGCTTCTAAATGGACTTTGTAAATGAGTGAATGAAAGGCCAGCCCCCACTTGACAGCAGAGAACTGTAGTGTAGTGAAATTGATAATTGACTTATGACCAAATCTACAATTTTTTTCAGTACCGACAGCCCTTTGGAGTCAGCGTAAAAGAAAATAAACACCAATTGAACTTGTTGAATTTCAAGAGTTTTTATTGATACCTTGTCATGCTGGACACCACAGAAACTAAGATAGGAATATCTCCAGCCCAGATTTCAACCTTATGACAAAATTTATATGAAAAATAAAAAATAATCTGTTTACTGAACATTTCCTAACAACTGTCTACCTGTAGTCCTTCATAGCACTTCAATTCCTCTGGGGATTCAGAATCACCATGACTTTCATCCCTAATGAAAGAATGTTTGCTTAGCACCCCCTGGTGACACTGTCCTAAACATTTTATATAGCATTTTATGTGTATGAATTAAATGAGATTATATGAAAATATACAAAGATGATACAACAGTTTAACATAATCATCTATAACACATAATCTAATTAACCTATTATAACCATGTGAGACTAAAACATCATTAAATTTCACCCAGTTTTGTTGTTAATAGATAAAGAAATCCAAGACCACAGAAAACTGCATTTCCTAATCTTTGAGGATAATTAGGGGGGGAAATGCCAGAAAGGAGCATGTATCAAATTGCTTGAATAGTACATCCATGATAACTCTTCAACCCTCGCACTTATGTGCTTATATAGAAAACTTAGAATTCATTTCCTGTATTCCCTATTCAGACAACACTTAGATCAGTGAGTCCATGCCTCCACCTTCAGTTTTATTGTTTCTTGCCTCTCCTTGTCCAGGATCCGCAGTGTCCCCTACCCACTCTTGGTGGTCCATGCCAGTTTCCACTACAGCATCACTGTCTTGTTTCAGAATTCCTGAGATCTGAATGGTCAGACTACAAGAACCGATTAAAGGTTTGACAATCAGGCACACAGTCGGCATATACTAACTCACACTCTCTGTCTTGGGCTCATCAGAAGTTTCTTCTCACACCTTTCAGTTCCACTTGTATTTAACAAATAGTTATTACATCTGTAACTGAGATATCAAGTTCCAAAAGAAGTAAGACTGTGTTGTGAAAATCTTACAGAAAAACCAGAATAAGTTTCTTTTTTTGCTTAGAGCTAGCATTTTGAGTAACTCGTTACATTTCTGTAAGTCATTACCATTAAAGCTACAAAAGAAAAAAAAAAAGATTTGCCCATTTCAGAGTATTACATCAAAAGAAAATTTAAAAGTATAAAAGATTCAACCTATCAATGTGGTTCAACCTATCAATGTGTTAAAAACAAGTTCTACATTAAAACAGTGAATTCCCAAATTAGTAATTTAAAACAGTAGCTGATAGTTGAAAATATCACATCAGATCATAAGGACATCTAGAGTAGGTAGATTTCCTGTTACATTCAGCAACAGCTGTGCATGTGTCAAAACTCCTAAATCCATTTTATGCATATCAAGGACATGTGTGAGCCCACAAATCTTCTTAGTCCACAGGGAGAATTTTGTGGACAGCATGTCTTTCCTTGCACATTTGGTAAAAGTACTCAGTTACCCACCTCATTAGAGCTACAGCTAGCCTTGTGAGTTTGCCCATGACCTAGGAGTTCAGGTTTGTGTCTCCTTCCATGATGCTAAAGAAACATGCCTGGAGCATCACACAGCATCTTGTTGTCCCCTCAATGAAAGCGTGAGTATAAGAGATCCAGGGCAGGTCCTTCAGACACATTTCTATTTGGTCTAACTCCCATAGGCTTCCCTCTCTGCTCTATCATCACTGCCTAATCCGAAAATTTACTTTCTCCTTCATGTTTAGACTTTCAGACTTCATTTTAAAACCCAGACCTTGGCTAGGAATTTTGTCTTAATATCCAGCACTTGCTGCTTCCATCATAATGTCAGATCTAAAGTTCACTCCAGACTCCTTAATGGCTCTAAGCACCAACAGATCAATTAATCCTAAACTCCTCACCTCAGGTTCATTCTGCTGGACGCACTTTACAGGCACGAGAATAAGTGGGAACCTGGCTTTGAATTCTGTGATGAATGATGCCACAGCCAAGCCAGAGAAACAGCCTCAGAAGCCCTGAATCCCCATCCCCTATCAAATGCCTACAAAGAACCTAGATCATCCCCTGTCAAATTATTTATAGGTGACAAGAAATATTCTAATTATATCCATTCACAGCTAGTCAGTGAATATTGTGCAAAGTGATTGCCAGAAATGGTTTTGCCAACTAGGTCCCCAACTAGGACAGCTGAGGCGGCTGCTGTGTTTGCAGAATGGTCTCTATAAAAGAGGACCCGGGATGCCTCTGTCCCGTCCTTCCTCAAAATCCTTAAAGGTATGTATCTGTGGCACGACCCTTGGCTAGTTGTGCATTCCTGAAGACAGTGAGTTTTCATTTAAGGGAGATAGCCAGTATTTCTAAGATTTTAATTATTTTGAACAGCCCTAAGACATTACATATAATATAGTTATTAGCATATTTTGATTAAACAGAAAAAGAAAATACTCAGCACCTCTGTTTTTTCTCTCAACAGTAGTCTGCTTTGAACCTGCCCCCCCTCATCTGACAGCACAAGAGGTAAGAGAAATTATTCTGCTTTAAAGAAGAAAGAGAACTCTATATTGCTGCATTTTAATAAGCTACTGTTTTATTTTTCTAGTTTTATATTACATACAGGATATGAAAAACAGTTGTTCTTTAAATATGACTTCTTATAAAGTTTTGGCATTTCAAGCCATTTAGCCAAACAAAATTTTATGCAATGTCTCTTATGTTTTGTCGGAACTTCAGAAAGAAGGCAGCCATCACACATATTTAATGCAAATCAGTACTTCAGCTTAGCCAATAAGAGAAGCCACAAGGTACAATCAACACTGTGTTGATCTGAAGTCAGAATTTTTGAGTGCTAATCCAGACTCTTCACCAGTTCTAGTTGCCTGGGTCAAGCCAATTTTTATGCATCTTCAAACACAGTATGTTGCAAGGGAATTAGCACTGAGCCTGGATTTAGAGAGAGAGCAAGGTTCATATCTCTCCACTGCCACTTACCACCTCAGTGACACGAAATGACCCTTTACCTTTCTGGACTTCAGTTTCCTCGTCAGTAAAATAAGGAGGCTGGAGTCTAGACAACTGCTAAGATCCCTCTAGCTCTTGCTGTCTAGAATCTAAGTCAGTGGTTTCCAAGGACTCCTCCATAAAATCAAAATACTTAGTGGCTCTCCCCATATGCATGTGGAGATGTATAATTAGTATTCTATGAAGAACATATAAAATGAAGAAAATCTACTATGTATTAAACAATTGTTTAAAGCAAGTTTATATTTAAAATAATAGGTTATATTAATTTAGAAAAAGTATTATTTATGTAAAAATGCCATTTGTTGAAACTTGAGGCAATTACCCAACACCCCACAGCAAAGCTGGGCCTCCTTGCAGGCTTGTGACCCAAAGCTGGCAAAGGACTGCTGAGAAGTATATGAAAGGATGGAGATTCTCCTGTGCTTCTTAGTACACTGCATTAGAGTAATCTCTAGGCTACAGTGTGTGGTTAATTCAAAAGCATTCCATGTAAAAGCACAACACCAAAAGGTTATGTCACCAAATAACATTTATCCTTTAAAGAAAAAAATGTTAATGCTAATATCAATATCTATCACTTGGAAATATATCTAAAATGTCCTGTCTCATCATAAGGCTTTTACAAAGAAGATTGATTCTAAGTTACAGGATGTGGAAACTTCCATATCTAACTCTAAGTTAAGATGGAATTTAATATTTTAAAAATATTTTATTTTTATTTTATGTGTGTGAGTATATTGCTTGCATGTGTGTAAGTACACCCATGTCATGCAATGCCCACGGAGGTCAGAAGACGGTGTCGGATCCCTTGGAAGTGGAGTTACAGACGGTTGTTAGCTGCCATGTGGGTGCTGGGATTCAAACCTCGGTCCTCTGTAAGAGCAACCAGTGTTCTTCACTGCTGAGCCCTGAAATCTAATATCTATAGCAAAAGACAGAGACTCATTCAGGAAAGCCTACACAACGCTGAAGCTGTTGCTGTCGTCATCCCTGACAACCAAGATGCTGACTGCTCCCTAAGCCGTCCCGTCACCCACTCCACAGAGGTCACCTTGTTTTCCTGTGATCAGAGGACTAGTTTTATTTGTCAGTGAGAACATTTTAAAATTCATTTTGGCTTGAAATTTTATACTGCTTATTAATTTCAGAAGAGATACTTAGAAGACTGGCATTTTTGAAAAAGAGCATGAGGGAAAAGGACAGATACATAAACCTAAAACAATAAGAACTGGATTAGAAACAGCTGGCATGCTGACGCCTAGTAACAGCACTGATAAATTCAGATGAAAACATGCAACCATTTTGAAGTTTTATTAAAAATTCAGATGCTGTTTTTCTCCAAGAATATCTTAAGTTATTTTTGTTTAGATAATATTGATGACTTTCACCCCACTTAAAAACTGATAAAAGAGACTTTGCTTTGACTTAGGAAAAAAATCATTTGTGGTTATTTTTAGCTTTCGTTATCCTTATTTTTCCTTCACTTACCTAATACCTGTCACTTGACTAGGATTTTGTGTTCATTAGGTACTCAACTTGAATTTAGATTTTTCTTCTTGCAATTAATAATTTTTATACTTAGTTTTAATAATTTGGTGCCGGAGGAAAATATGCCTATATAGCTGTGTTTTTAATTTTTTTATTTATTATTTTTATTTTATATGTATGCGTGTATTGCCTGCATATCAGAAGAGGCTGTCGGCGGATCCCCTGGGACTGGAGTCATGGACAGTTGTTAGCTGCCATGTGGGTGCTGGGATTCGAAACTGGGTCTTCTGCAAGAACAACCAGTGTTCTTAACTGCTGAGCCTTCTCTCCAGCCCCATATCTGTGTTTTTAAAACAGGGTCATTTATATTATAAAGTTATTAGAAAAATCTTCTTTCATTTCTTTGTGTCACCATCATGTAAACAACAAACCCAGATGGGTAGGGAAAGGAAAGGGAAAAAACAAGCAGGAAAAAAGCGACTGGAGCCTGACCAGTGTTGCTGGTTGAATGTCCATCCCTCCCCAGTTCTCAACTATGGTTTGCAATATAGAAGGAAGAACGGAAGCTGAAAATGTCCCCTAAATTAAACAACCAGCATAAGGCTTCAGATACACAGGGTCCTCTCTTAGCACGCCGACAGTCTGCAGGAATGAGTCCAAAGGGCAGAGGGGAGGAAGAGAAACCACAGGCCAGGACTGTCGGTCATCTCTCTCTGTTTCTTCCTCTAGGTGCACCTGGCCCTGAGCTGCTCCCCAAAGCCTGCAGCCATGAGTTCGGACGCGGAGATGGCGGTTTTCGGGGAGGCTGCTCCTTTCCTCCGAAAGTCTGAAAAGGAGCGGATTGAGGCCCAGAACAAGCCTTTCGATGCTAAGTCATCAGTGTTTGTGGTGGACCCTAAGGAGTCCTATGTGAAAGCGACGGTGCAGAGCAGGGAAGGGGAGAAGGTGACAGCCAAGACCGAAGCCGGAGCTGTGAGTAAAAGCCAGAAGGGCAAGGGGTAGGGAGGCTTGAAGGACCCTTTCCTGCTACTTAATTGATATCAACCGGATCTTTCCATTCCTAACAGACTGTCACAGTTAAGGAAGATCAAGTCTTCTCCATGAACCCTCCCAAGTATGACAAGATTGAGGACATGGCCATGATGACCCACCTGCACGAGCCCGCTGTGCTGTACAACCTCAAAGAGCGCTATGCAGCCTGGATGATCTACGTGAGTGACCCCTACCATATTTTGCTAGCTCCATGTATTGGCTGCTATTAAAAGACCCTGTTAAGCCATTGCTGTAAATTCTGATGTGTTTGAAAATGTACATGTGGAACTCTCTCCACTTAACTACATTAGTTGGAAAACTAGAGCTTCAATGCATCAGCAGGTGGTGGAGGAAGGCTGCAAGGGAGTGAAACCACAACGCTTCATGAAAACTAGTACTTCTTAGATCTCGCTCCCTTTGCCCGCACAGCATTATTCTCAGGCTGCAACAATGAGGTGATTGCTGATTGACCAACCTTCTCTTCTCCCACAGACCTACTCAGGCCTCTTCTGTGTCACCGTCAACCCCTACAAGTGGCTGCCGGTGTACAACCCCGAGGTGGTGGCGGCCTATCGAGGCAAAAAGCGCCAGGAGGCCCCGCCCCACATCTTCTCCATCTCTGACAACGCCTATCAGTTCATGCTGACTGGTGAGTGTACCCAAAATTGCAGCTTCTACAGGAACATTTGTAGACTGATAGCATGCTAAGCATATGGTCAGTACTTTGAGAAGAAAATGTTCTGTAAAAGAGTGATAATAGCAATAATAAAAGTAGAGAAACAGATTTAGAATAAGGTGTACTGGCTCCAAAAATATAGGGAGATTTGCTTAAACTTCTATGCTAAAATCTAAATTAATTGTTGCTAATTCCAGTTCAAAATTAATAAAATTTAGGAATCAGTTTGGCATTTAATTATACCTATTATACCATCTCTTCTAAAATGTAAGCTTTGAGGGGGCTGGAGATATAACTTAGTGGTTAAGAGCACTGTGGGCTGCTCTTGCAGAGGACATGGGTTCAATTCCCAGCACCCATATGGCAGCTAACAACTGTCCATGACTCCAGTTCCAGGGGCATCTGATGCCCTCTTCTGACCTCCATGGGCATTGCGCTACATTGGTGCACTTACATACATGAAGGCAATATACTCATACACATGAAATAAAAGAAACAAAAATAAAAAGCCTTGAAAATTTCACAAGCATTATAGGAAATGTAGACTGAACATTAATAACATGACAGGATGTTGAACTGTGAACCAGGTGATTGAATGGGATGTGAAACTGTTAATTCACCTGCTACTGGCTGATCCTCATCAATAAAACTGTCAACTGGTGTGTTCCATATCCCTTTACGTTAATGGTACAGCAGTGCAGCACACAAATAGCACATCCTTTACAGTTATTTCTTTTTTTAAAATATTTTTTAAAATATTTTATTTATTTTAACTTAATGTGTATGGTTATATTGCTTGAATGTAGGTAGATGTACCCGGAGAGCTTGACGCCCATGGATGTCAGAAGGGGGCGACGGATCCCCTGGAACTGGAGTTACAGACAGTTGTTAGCTACCATGTGGGTGCTGGGAATCGGACCTAGGTCCTCTGCAAGAGCAGTCAATGCCATGTCTCCAGCCCCCTACAGTTATTTCTTAAAATTTATGAAAAGTAAAACACAATTTTAGTAGTGTTTTGTTTTGTTTTGTTTATTCAGCATTATCTTTCTTTCTATTTCACAGATCGTGAGAACCAGTCAATCCTGATTACGTATGTAGATGCCATTCCTTTCTTTCTGCTGCGTGTTGACTCTTAGAGAGGTGCTTCCTGCCTTACATCCTGACCCTTTCTCCTTTGGCCCTCACAGCGGAGAATCCGGGGCTGGGAAGACTGTGAACACGAAGCGTGTCATCCAGTACTTTGCAACAATTGCAGTTACTGGGGAGAAGAAGAAGGAGGAAGCATCTTCTGGCAAAATGCAGGTGAGTCTGACCATCTGAGGAAGGAAGGAAAATAGGCTTTCCAAAGTGCGCTGTGGTATTTCAAAACCATGGCAACCAACTGCCTGCGATGCTGGAATGAGATGACATGAATAGGGTGATAGGATAGGTTGGGAATTGTGGGCCAGAGTTCTCACAGCCGTTTCTCAGAGGTACAGAAACGAGGGCTTGTTGCTGGCGTGTCCCACACTCCATCACCGCCTCCCATTCTTTCCAAAGCCTTACCCAGTTACAAAACGTAGCAAAGGGGCAAGGTGAAAGGGAAGGAGGGTGATAGGAAGTTATTACCTTATTCTGCAGCTCAGCTAACCCAAATTGTCTTTATCTTCTTTATCCATCTCTCTTAAGGGGACCCTTGAAGATCAAATCATCAGCGCTAATCCCCTGCTGGAGGCCTTCGGCAACGCCAAGACTGTGAGGAACGACAACTCCTCTCGCTTTGTAAGTCTCTTGGTTTTCCTTTTCCTGTCTGTGCCATGTCAATATGTTTTCTGCTTATTTGGTTCATAGCAAACGGAATGGCTTCCAGCTTTTAATCAACCCCCTTTTCCTTTTTAAGGGTAAATTCATCAGGATTCACTTTGGTGCCACAGGCAAACTGGCTTCTGCAGATATTGAAACATGTGAGTGAATACACACCAGAGGCTGAGAATCTTCTCTTTGGGGGTGTAGATACTGGAGAAATCTTGCTCCTATTTATGTTGCATGAATTTTCCAAGCTTAATTTTCCACTCTTTTAAATGTCTTTTTAATCTGACTTACTAGACCTGCTGGAGAAGTCCCGAGTCACTTTCCAGCTCAAGGCTGAGAGAAGCTATCACATATTTTATCAAATCATGTCCAATAAGAAACCAGAGCTTATTGGTAAGGAGCATCTTGATTTAGTTCCATCAAGGAAGAGTAAAAGCCTGCATTTGATGTCCTTCTGAAATGTTTCCATGAACAAAGTAACTCTGAATACTGTTCTTTCCTATCTATACACTCAGAAATGCTTCTGATCACCACCAACCCGTATGACTTCGCCTATGTCAGTCAAGGTGAAATTACTGTGCCCAGCATTGATGACCAGGAAGAGCTGATGGCCACAGATGTAAGTAAAAAGGAAAAGCAGAACCCTTCTGTAAAGCACTAGCAGAAAATAATGAAAATAGATAATACTATAATACTATCCTTCAGGCTTTCTTACCGAATATTTAAATGTCCTCCTGAACACGTGTTTCAAAATTTTAAATACCTGCAATAAATGCAGGTATTTGGCATCTCTCATTTAACTGGTCCTTTTTATTCTTCACCTTATTGGTCACTTTTGGTCAATATTTGTGCTCCAATATAGCTATTTCTCTTCACTTTATGTCATACCCTATACCCAGGAATCTGGGAAAGAGCTATAATATTTTTACTTTTTTTCCATAACAGAACATGAAACTCTCACAGTTCCTTATAGTTAGATGCAAACATAAGCTTTGTTTTAAATGAATGTCTACAGTATAACAGGATAGCCCTCGCCTTCATATTAAGCATTAAGAAAAAATGGATTGTCTACCTCAAAAATACCCCTTTGTGTATTCTATGAGCCTTTATATTTATTTTTGAAAAACTATAGATTCTTTCCTTTTCTACCTCTTTTCTTTAAATATTATATTTGTGCTCATTTCCTTATATATAAATTTTATACATATACTGTTTTCAATTTCTGAATAATCTTTGATTATTCTTAACTTTGATATTTTTAACAATAATACCCCAATGCAACAAGACAGGGTTGAAGAGTACTTACAAAAACACCTTTTCTTTCAAAAAGCTGATCTCTGTGTGTGTGCTTTTATCTTACAGAGGGCAGCTTTTATTCACTATAACATATTGTTATGCTCATATTTCCAAAAGTGATAAGGAATTGGGAAATACCCAGTAGTCTGGTCTGGAAGTTTTTTTTCAAATGTAGCAATTTCACTCCAGGACTTCATTAACAATGTATAATTTTATGAATAGGCAGCCTAGGTGAGCTGGAACTGGAAAGCAATCATCCAGGAAAAGCCTTGAGGAGAAATATAGTTCTCTCTATTCACTGATACCTGCCCCCATGTATATGCTTCATCAAAACCTAGCATTAATAACTAAGAAAATAATCAAAATCTAATAGAGAAAAAGCACATAAAACATTTTACCAAAATGAGAAATTTTTTTTCCTCATAAATGTCTCTTCCCTGCATGAACAGAATGGCCAGGTAAAGTTCATTCCCTGGTACCACATGGTCAGTGGGGCTGTGACTTGATACCAGAGAAACATATGGAAAAATACTGGGAGCCAATGCTGTTCTGTTAGCCTCTTTCCAACTGAACCATCCATACCAACTAAGGTGGGAAGGTAGACTGAGGCTGTGTATTAGGTTAGGACAACATAGGAAAAAAAGAAAAGATCTGGGAGACTAGAGACTAGAAAGTGAGTGTGAATCTGGCATGGTGGTACACACTTTTAATCCCAGCACTTGGGAGGCAGAGGCAGGAGGATCTCTGTGAGTTCAAGGCCAGCCTGGTCTACATAGTGAGTTCCAGGACAGCTGGGGCTACAGGGAGATCCTGTCCCCAAAACACAAAAAGAATGAAAGGAAGGAAGGAAGGAAGGAAGGAAGGAAGGAAGGAAGGAAGGAAGGAAGGAAGGAAGGGTCAACAGCTCACATCACATCCTTACCACCCACACTATGCAAATGGACAAGCTGACACATGCTTTCTTGATGTTGATATGAGGATCATAGACATGAAGAAAATAGCTTCTAAAGTCATCAAAGTGTTAGTGAAATATAAGGCAAAGCATGGTTAGGAGAGAGGGAAGGCAGACCCCTAGTATCCTGATCAAGCTGGCCATGGTGATAACTGGTATAAATTCAACTCTTTTGACAGACTGCTGTGGACATCCTGGGTTTCAGTGCTGATGAAAAGGTGGCGATTTACAAGCTCACTGGTGCTGTGATGCACTATGGGAATATGAAATTCAAGCAAAAGCAAAGGGAAGAGCAAGCTGAGCCAGATGGCACTGAAGGTGATGCTCCCTGGTGTCATCTTCCATTTGATAGAACCAATGCCCTGAGCCTTTCCAAGGCACAAACATCTTTTGGCTCACTTTGACCTTCTAATGAAAGGCAAAAGTAGTGTTAAGGAGAGGAAATGGCACATTGATATTTTACACGATTAAGCCAAATTACAGTGTATTTGTTACTTCTACCCATTCCCTTTTTCTGGGGGGGGGGGTAGGGACAGAACCAGAGCCTTGTGCATTCAAGGAAACAATTTACCAGTGAACTACATTTCCAGCCCCTATTAATTCTTCATTGAATTTTTGTTAGCAAATATTTGCTTCTTGATTAAAGCACTTTTATTCCAGTGAATAATGCAGAGAACTGAATTTCCTCACCATGACTTGGCTAGAGTTTCTCAAATTATTACTAGTGATGTACTTTTGCCATATTTTAAACATCACACAGGTAGATTCTCCAAGTACCACCTTGTCAGTACAATAATGTCTAAAACTGGTATGAAAAATGGCAATGCTTTTGAAACATGAACAAATGAACAGGATTCACAATGCGTGCATGTGTTACTATTTGTGTAAAACCCTTCATCATCATCCTCATCATCATCAACATTACCATTATTCACATTGAAATTGTGTGAGTCACAGTCGGTTCCACTGTTCTTGCTTCTTTCTTGCAGTTGCTGACAAAGCCGCCTATCTGACAAGTCTGAACTCTGCTGACCTGCTCAAAGCCCTTTGCTACCCCAGGGTCAAAGTCGGCAATGAATATGTCACCAAAGGCCAGACTGTGCAGCAGGTAAACATGATTTAACCCCCTTGGTTCACTTGAACCACTGGAGACTCAACAATTCATCACTGTAACAAGTTGAAAAAACTAAACCACCACTCCTCCTGAAGGTGTACAACGCAGTGGGTGCCCTGGCCAAGGCCATGTATGAGAAGATGTTCCTGTGGATGGTCACCCGCATCAACCAGCAGCTGGACACCAAGCAGCCCAGACAGTACTTCATCGGGGTCTTGGACATCGCTGGCTTTGAGATCTTTGACGTGAGTAATGAATTGATTAGCAAATGGAAATCATCAGTCATCTCACTGATCTTGATGAAGCACTCAAAGTTATTGTCACTAAAATAAACTTTACAAAAAGTACTAATTTATTCCTGCTAAAATGGGTCATCGGAGAGATACAAATACAAGTAAACAAGTATGAATAGGAAAAGAGTGAATGCCATTTTTCAAGACTAGAAATCTTAAAGGATGGCTCTTGAAAGCTTATTCAAATCTATCTTGGATTCAATCAGATGAGTGTAGAAACATTTTCTTGGATCATACTAAGGGGATATTTGAAAGAGTTCTCATTTAACAGCATTTTGCTTGATATGTGTGATTTCACGTAGTTACTTGGAAAGCATTTGAGGAGTTAACTCTTGATTTAGAATTTATCACACTTCAAGAAACAATCTGAAGGTCATCTAAACCTTCAATGTAATAAACCAAAATGCCTCAGAATCTGGAGAAAAGATTATTAATTGCACTGCAGATATAAACATGGAAATTGGAATTAAGTACCTATATTTACACCTCCTATAGTTCAACACCTTGGAGCAGCTGTGCATCAACTTCACCAACGAGAAACTGCAACAGTTCTTCAACCACCACATGTTCGTGCTGGAGCAGGAGGAGTACAAGAAGGAAGGCATCGAGTGGACGTTCATTGACTTCGGGATGGACCTGGCCGCCTGCATTGAGCTCATTGAGAAGGTTTGCTTACCTTTTCAGTTTTCAAAACAGGAACAACCAACTATCCCTCTGCCTATGCTTACTTACAAACCAAGTTCTAAAAGATCAAGCAGTGGTACCACATGACATACTTGTGTACCCTGACCCCTTCTCAGGTATGTCATAGGTGACCTGCTATTAATGAATAAAGTAGAGTAGTTTGTAGAGAAATATAGCACATACACATACGAAGCACATGGATTCACATTCTAACACTTATAACTTCATTCTTCTGCACTTTTATCCCTACATGATTTTACAGGTAGGGGAGAAAGGGAAGAAAGTATGGCTAGTCCCCTGAACATTCAATTAACCCTGGTGTGGCTATGATGGTATACTGTGCATGCATCATCCCTCATGTGTTATATAATAAGGCAGTACCAAGATGTTTAAGGTTTGGCAGTTAGCCAGCTCTTCAGTTATTGATTTCCTCAATTAAGTCCTTACCTACAATGACTACTGAATAAACATCACACCTCTATAGGACTTTACCTTGGAAACAAGCTCTGAATTCCCCAATGGTAAGTGGTTGGAATAACAGATACATCATATCTGAATAGCAAACATTAAACATTATCAAACTATTGGGATTCTTGGGCTGGAGAGATGGCACAGTGGTTGAAAGTATTTGTTGTTTTATCCTGAGGACTTAAGTTTGGATCGCAGCACTCCTACTGAGTGGCTCACAAGTGCCTTTAACTCCAGCTCCAAGGGACACTATGCCCTCTTCCAGCCTCCATGAACACCCCTCCACACACACACACACACACACACACACACACACACACACACACTTGTGTACACACTCACTTGGAGACACACAAATAACAGAAAAATTTAAATTTATTGGAATCTTGTCATGTACTTATTGGTACCAAGAATGCACCTATATGAACTCTTCCTAAGTCATGGGAAGTAGAAATAAATGCAATTTTCATCTAGGAAAATTTCAAATATTCAGGTCAAAATTCACAAAAATAGGACCTAAAAAGGAATATAAGAAAAAACTAGGTCTGCACAGTTTACAAAAATATGTTAACTTGGTAAAAATATCTCTCTTACTCATCAAAAATGTACCCCCCCCCCTGAAAAAGTGTTTATTTTTTCTCTAGTATTCAGCTCCTGGATTATCAAAATGATTTCTGAGAAACAATTTGGGAATTTGTGAAATCATCAAAGCTGAATTTGCTTTCAGTCTTTCATATCAAATTTGCCTCTGAAAAGAGTCAAACTGCTTTGTTAGCAAAACAAAATTACCAGTACTTAGCTCCGTAATGACGGGGGACACAACTGAAAGCACTGAGTTTTAATTAGGTAACAGGACACACTTTTCTCCTGACAATGGTTCTTTCTAGTCATTAGATACAATCTTTCCTCCATAATTTTTCTATGCCTAGATTTGGAGTGAAGGAAGTTACACTGCCAGGAAAGAAGAAAGTATTCATATACATATACATATATATGTGTATATATACACACATTTATAGCTTAAGAATTCAGTTTTGAGCAGAGCATGGGTGGAACACACCTTTAATCCCAGTACTGGGGAGGCAGAAGAAGAAGAATTTCTGTGAGTTTGGGGGTCAAGCAAGTTCTAGAATAGCCAGAGCTACATAGTGTTATCCTGTCTTTTAAAAAAAAGAATTAAGTTTTGAGAGGGTGCTTTTAGAGTTTAATTTTATGCACTGAGCACCAAGTTTGACAAATGGACTTTTAAAAACATTTTGAGTTTTTCTAACAACACATGTCCTGTATATTCTTCAGCCAAGGACCGTGTCATATTTTGGTAGTAGAGGAGAGGCCATAGCAGGACCACATGTGTTTAATATATAATTTGAAGTCTCTTTTTTTTCAAACATTTTGTCCTTGGGTTTCCACCAATTACCTAACTCCTGGAGGAGAATTCCTGGAAGTCTTGTCATCATCAGCTCTTCTTTCTATTTCTAGCCAATGGGCATCTTCTCCATCCTGGAAGAGGAGTGCATGTTCCCCAAGGCGACAGACACCTCCTTCAAGAACAAGCTGTACGAACAGCACCTTGGAAAATCCAACAACTTCCAGAAGCCCAAGCCCACCAAAGGCAAGGCAGAGGCCCACTTCTCACTGGTGCACTACGCAGGCACCGTGGACTACAACATTATCGGGTGGCTGGACAAGAACAAGGACCCCCTGAATGAGACCGTGGTGGGACTGTACCAGAAGTCTGGATTGAAGACTCTGGCTTTCCTATTTGCTGGGGGACAAGCTGCTGAAGCAGGTACCTTTCTATGGTATCAATCTGTTCTTAGAATCACATAATTAAAATACACAGTGTATCAGAGACAATATAGTTATAGCAAAATTTATTTTGAAGATTCAGGTCAATATGGGTCTAATGAAAAAAAGTATATTCATAACTGTGGCTCACAGTTTTGTGGCTTTCTGAACTGAATCTGGCACTGGGGACCATTTAGTTTCCAGCCTCATTTCATCATTAAGAAAGTAGGTTTAGTACGGTTAAATACTCGCTGAAGTTGTACAGCTTGTTTTCCCCACTTTAATAGTACTGCTTCTGCCACAGATCTAGTTAAGCTGGGGATAAGGAAGTCCCAGATGTGCTAGTGACAACATGGAAACATGGAAAAATAGAAAATAGGACTCTGCGCGTGGGCAGAGTCTCGCCTACCCACAAGCAAGCAGTCCCTCTTGTTCTGGGGATGTATGCGCTGATGGATGGGGCCTTCCTCCTCTGTCTCCCAACACACCCTGTAGGAAACAGACACTGCTAAATTGGGTGGAGTCAGGGGAGTCCCAGCTCCTACCCACATCCACCGTTTCCAGCACATTTCAATACAATTAAATTTTGTGTTTCCCCAAATATATACAACGTGGGCCAATGATAACATGATCTTCGTCTGTAACTGGGGGGAAGCGTTCAGGAGAGAAGATGCGGGAGGAGTGCAGCTCTAAACTCTTGAGGAAATTCCTGAGGCTTATGCAGACAGAGCACTTCAAAGGCTGTTGCAGGTTCCACACATTTCCATGTTATTTTTCAGAGGGTGGCGGCGGTGGAAAGAAAGGTGGTAAGAAGAAGGGTTCATCTTTCCAGACCGTGTCAGCCCTTTTCCGGGTACAGTATCATCTCGAATGTCAAAGCAATACATGTACCAAATAATTAAAATGTCCTAATACGACAGTCGGGGGGGGAGGGGAAGTAGTTATGCATTCTTTTTAATCTGAAAAATACCTCAGGAAAATTTTAACAAAAAGAAGACACATAGTATCTCTCTTCACAGCAAAACTTACGACAAAGGAACCATTTCCCTAAGCCTCAAACATCAGCGATCTGGCATTAAACAAATTTCACATGAAATCAAGATCTCTTTTTAAAAAGCATCCCCACTGTGTTCAATTACCTCTACTCCACATGATCAAAGTCTCAATACAAAATTTCTTTGACTGGCAGGGTTCTTTTGTCTAATCACTAATGTCCTAGAAATCCACCCTTCAGATACAGGCTTCTTCTTGGTCATCAAGATGTTCTTGAGATACCACATTAGACTGTGATATAGGGAAAATTAACTCTATAGTTACAAGTTATTCAAACCTTTTCATATGGTTTTATAGGAGAATTTAAACAAACTGATGACCAACTTGAGGAGCACTCACCCTCACTTTGTACGCTGCCTCATTCCCAATGAAACCAAGACTCCTGGTAAGACACATCTCATACACAACGCTGCTCCAGCGTGGCTTCTCTTTAGACCGTTATAGAGAACGCATGCCCCTTTTCTAGGTGCCATGGAGCACGAGCTTGTCCTGCACCAGCTGAGGTGTAACGGTGTGCTGGAAGGCATCCGCATCTGCAGGAAAGGATTCCCAAGCAGGATCCTGTATGCAGACTTCAAGCAGAGGTTTGTTTCATGTCTTCCTATATTTCACATAAAGCAATGTTTGATTTTTTTAAAATGATATTTTTTTGTTCTCTATAGCTTACTCTATTCCATCTTTTCAATGATAGCTACCGACCTTTTATTTCTCAGTGAAGAAAACTAAATTTTTACTATTCTTTTCATTTTTACAGATACAAAGTTCTAAATGCAAGTGCAATCCCAGAAGGTCAATTCATTGACAGCAAGAAGGCTTCTGAGAAGCTCCTGGGTTCCATTGACATTGACCACACCCAGTACAAGTTTGGTCACACTAAGGTACCACCAGTCTAAATTGCTATCTGCCATAATTTTATCACTTTTGGAGTTTCTCGTGAGTGGAAATAACATATCTAACTTGTTCTTTGGCAAGGTTTTCTTTAAAGCTGGCCTGTTGGGAACTCTAGAGGAAATGCGAGATGAAAAGCTGGCTCAGCTCATCACCCGCACTCAAGCCGTGTGCAGAGGGTATTTGATGAGGGTGGAGTTCAAAAAGATGATGGAGAGGAGGTGAGAGACAAAGCGCACATTTTCTACACTTTTATCATTGAATCAGTGTGGTCACTACTTTGCTGTGATGGTTACTTTACCCATTTTTCCACATTCACATCTACTTTTCTCTTTCCACAGAGAGTCCATCTTCTGCATCCAGTACAATGTCCGGGCCTTCATGAACGTCAAGCACTGGCCCTGGATGAAGCTGTACTTCAAGATCAAGCCCCTCCTGAAGAGTGCAGAGACAGAGAAGGAGATGGCCAACATGAAGGAAGAATTCGAGAAGGCCAAGGAGGAGCTGGCGAAGTCAGAAGCAAAAAGGAAAGAGCTAGAAGAAAAGATGGTAGCTCTGATGCAAGAGAAAAACGACCTGCAACTCCAAGTTCAAGCTGTGAGTTCCATTCATTGCATAGTTCAGTCATTTTTTAGCACCTAATCAGGATGTGGCTGGATATAAGCATTTTTAGATTTCAGTCTTAAAAGTAAATTATTCCTATACAAGCATCTGCCGTGAGTTCTTGCCCTCCAAACATACTAACACTCAGATCTAAAGAAACAACAGATGCGAAGTCACATCCGTGACTTGGATGTTCATATGTGCATTCTACATAGTTTGTCACTAGAGAACCAAGTCATGAAAACATCTCTAAGCATTTTCTTTTGTTTATGGAGCATTCTCTTATATTAGAATGTTCTCTTTAGAAAATATTGATGTATATTAAATAGAAGTTATCTGTTGACCAACTGGTAGTTATATATGTTCCCATGTATTAATACATTATTGTGTGTTTGCAGATATAACTCATACAGATGAAAATGTTTAATTTCTCCCAATAGGAAGCAGATGGCTTGGCTGATGCAGAGGAAAGGTGCGACCAGCTGATTAAAACCAAAATTCAGCTTGAGGCCAAAATCAAAGAGCTAACGGAACGAGCGGAGGATGAGGAAGAGATCAACGCCGAGCTGACGGCCAAGAAGAGGAAGCTGGAGGATGAGTGTTCAGAACTAAAGAAAGACATCGATGACCTTGAGCTGACCCTGGCCAAGGTTGAGAAGGAGAAGCACGCCACAGAGAACAAGGTACAGATTATGATCCATTTGAAACTACAAGTATTAATTTGCTGCTAAATCTTAAATCTTAAAACTACTGATTGTGAAAGAAAAATACTGTCACAATCACACCATTTCTTTACTTTCCCCTTTATCTCCCATTGTACTCAGCCACATAGGCCTAAGTTAGTTTCTGGCTGCCATTTCCCATGTCAGGCTAACATTGCCCTAAGACATTATCATGGTTTTTGTCAAGACAATATATTTTCATTAGCATTTCTATCATCTGTTCACATCTAAAGGTAAAAAACCTCACTGAGGAGATGGCAGGCCTGGACGAAAACATCGCCAAGCTGACCAAGGAGAAGAAGGCCCTCCAAGAGGCCCACCAGCAGACCCTGGATGACCTGCAGGCAGAGGAGGACAAAGTCAACACCCTGACCAAGGCCAAAACCAAGCTTGAACAGCAAGTGGATGATGTGAGTCTAAAAATCAAACTGCTTTCCCTTAAGAGGAATGCAATGAACAGTTGTACACTGGAACTATCATCATAAGCCTTTAACTGATGACTTGGCATTCTCCTGACATTTGTTACATCTTTTAGTTTTCCTGAATATCCGATTCAGTGCTTAAGAACTTAAGCAGAATCCATTATAAATTTAGCTCGAAGGATCACTGGAACAAGAAAAGAAGCTTCGAATGGACTTAGAAAGAGCCAAGAGGAAGCTGGAGGGAGACCTCAAGTTGGCCCAAGAATCCACAATGGACATAGAAAATGACAAGCAGCAACTTGATGAGAAACTCAAAAAGTAAGTACAACAGGTCTCAGGGATGACCTTCCTGTCATGTCACTGCAGATGAAACGTGTTTAAATGGTTTCCAGAAATACTATTCTATGGCACATGGCTAAAATGAACAATGACAACTTTGATTTTTATTGAATGAAACTGACACTTTGTTGACTTGTAAGACATGTACTACTCCTTTAGTGCTAGCAGTGCAAAGACGTTCTGTGTGCATAGATAAGACTGGGAAAAGTACTGACCATGAGCTAATGTAGTGCTATTACCCTAGAAAGGAGTTTGAAATGAGCAATCTGCAGAGCAAGATTGAAGACGAGCAGGCTCTTGGGATTCAATTACAGAAGAAGATCAAGGAGCTGCAGGCAAGTCACGACCTGCACCGTTGCTGGGCATTAGAAGGGAAAACACTGTCAGGAGTGCACACTAATGTTGACATGTCACTCCCAGGCCCGCATCGAGGAGCTGGAGGAGGAAATCGAGGCAGAGCGGGCCTCCAGGGCCAAAGCCGAGAAGCAGCGCTCTGACCTCTCCCGGGAACTGGAGGAGATCAGCGAGCGGCTGGAAGAAGCCGGCGGGGCCACCTCAGCCCAGATCGAGATGAACAAGAAGCGGGAGGCCGAGTTCCAGAAGATGCGCAGGGACCTGGAGGAGGCCACCCTGCAGCACGAGGCCACGGCAGCCACGCTTCGGAAGAAGCACGCGGATAGCGTGGCGGAGCTTGGGGAGCAGATCGACAACCTGCAGCGGGTCAAGCAGAAGCTGGAGAAGGAGAAGAGCGAGATGAAGATGGAGATCGACGACCTTGCTGGAAACATGGAGACTGTCTCCAAAGCCAAGGTCCTTATGTCCTTTTTTTAAAAAAAATCTTTATTTGCAATGCTTGAAAATGGTTAAATATCTAATGTGACTGTGTCTAACAAAATTGCATGTGATCTGAAGTTTAAGGGATTTTTTTTTTTAAGATATCATTGTACTGAATGGAATCGCCTACATTTCATACCTTATTTTTCAGAACCATATTAAACTTTGTTGTTATGGCCACGACAATGCAATGCAATAAGAAAACAGTTCCTCTACATGATGTGGGACCCAAATGATGTTCATGTTTCCCAAAAGAAAATAACCCAGTTTTGACAATCATGTAGCCACTTATTCCCTTCCCCCGTTTCCCAAGCACTGTGCAAAGCTTTGACAGCACTGTAAATGAAATTCTGCCCTGTGTCACACAGATCTCCAAATTTCAGCTTTCCAGATAGAAAAGTGTCATCTTTTCCTGTTTTCTACTTCCCACAACAGGGAAACCTTGAGAAAATGTGCCGTACCCTGGAGGACCAGCTCAGCGAAGTGAAAACCAAGGAAGAGGAGCAGCAGCGCTTGATAAATGAGTTGTCAACCCAGAAGGCACGTTTACACACAGAATCAGGTCAGTCAACCAGCATCAGCGACCTTTGGAAAAATGAAGAGTGAAAGGCCAGCTCCACTCCACAAAACACAGATCCTGCCTCGGATAAGGTGTACACACAAACTTTTTAGTCACTTCTTCATCTTTGTTGTGTAAAATGATTCTAAGAACTAATCTCTTAGATTTGGCAGATTATTACCTCAGCAACACTAAGAGAAAAAAAAATCTTAAAATAGCAAAGAAAGTTCATACACTTTAGAATCAGCAAGAAATAACCCTTTGAGTTTATTAAAGCTCTGGAGAAATTCTTTTCATCCTATGAAATATGGATGTTCATGTGTTACTCCACTTTAAATGACTCTTCACCGAGACAATGGAACTCACTCATGTTTATCTTCCTCAGGTGAGTTTTCCCGGCAGCTGGATGAGAAAGATGCCCTGGTTTCGCAGCTGTCCCGAGGCAAGCAAGCTTTTACGCAGCAGATAGAGGAATTAAAGAGGCAGCTGGAGGAGGAGTCAAAGGTGAGCACTCACTCCACTTCTGCTTCATTCACTCTACTGGGTAACGAGATACTGGGCAACAGGATACACTACCAAACTCCACAAAGAGGCTAGCAGTGATCAGAATGCAAACTTACATTATGCAATTTTTGGTTGTTTAGGCCAAGAATGCTCTGGCCCACGCCCTGCAGTCAGCCCGACACGACTGTGACCTGCTGCGGGAGCAGTACGAGGAGGAGCAGGAAGCCAAGGCTGAGCTGCAGAGGGCCATGTCCAAAGCTAACAGCGAGGTGGCCCAGTGGAGGACGAAATATGAGACAGATGCCATCCAGCGCACAGAAGAGCTGGAAGAGGCCAAGTATGGGTTTCAATGGGGAGCAGAAAGAGATCAAAGAAAAGGAAAAGCGAAGGAGACGTAAAAGCGAAGGAAAAATAGGAAAGAATATTTGTGCCATAAAGATAGTCAAAGAGCTTCAGCCCGTAGTGTTGTAATGATGTGGATGCTAACATAGTGTCCTTCCCGAATTATGGAGCAGAATCATATATGTTTCCTTCTACCAAAATGGATTATCAGCTATCAGCTTGAGCTTTATGAGATAAGTAGAATCCATTTCTTAGCCTCTAATAGAAGGCAAAACAGAGGTACTTAGACTCTCCAGTACACTATTTTGAAAATCACAACCATAACAATCAGCTTTCTTTTAGTTCCAGTGTTGAATGTTTAAAATAAGATCATCAGACAATCCACATCAATTGGCCTGTTCAAATGCACACATACTGTTTGTAGAATAAAACTCAATGTCGTTACACATGGACAGAAACAAACATTAAGTTCTTAGTGGAACAAACCTTCCTAAATTTCATTTATCTTGGCGTTCTTAGACATAAACTGGAGGAGGGGCTCTGGAGAGCTTTTGCAGTGGGAGCCTTCTAAGTAAGAGTGAGGACTTAAGTTGTGACTGGGTGTGTTGGTGAAGGGGCAGTAAATAAGAGTTCAGAGGATAGCTGGAAAATGTAATCATGGACTAATACTGAGGTCATCAAATTCAGAAAGTTAGATTAGTTGTTGACTTTGAACATGTCACTCTGGGCTACGTGCTCCTTATCTGTAGAGTTAAAAGGACCATCTGGAAACTGCCTAGGATCTCACTCGGTTCTGTAATTCTTGATACACATCCTACTCATGGTTGACACTGCTCACTGGGCTTCGGGGTCCTCTCCCTTGCTCCCTTTCTCTAGTTTCATAAATATGATTGACAGCCCATGAGACAGATAAGAACTCACCAGGGAAAACAGAATTCCGGAAAAGATAAAAAGGGTACTAAAAGGTAATTTTGGAAAAACTTAACAACTTGAGGATACCTGAAAGTTAAATATCTTGGCGAAATCTACTTTCCTAGTCAGCAGATTGGCAGAGTTCCACTGTGGTAACTTCGATTCTGCTCTTGGTCACTCTCACTGACCAACTTCTCAGGAAGAAGCTGGCTCAGCGTCTGCAGGATGCCGAGGAACACGTAGAAGCTGTGAACGCCAAATGCGCTTCTCTTGAGAAGACGAAGCAGCGGCTGCAGAACGAGGTGGAGGACCTCATGATTGATGTGGAGAGATCTAACGCTGCCTGTGCAGCGCTTGATAAGAAGCAAAGGAACTTCGACAAGGTGACTCAGTCACATGACACAGTGACTGATGTTGACTCCCTAGGGGGAAGCTGACCTTTCTCCTGGGTTCAGAGGTTAACTGCCGATGTGCTTCCAGGTCCTGGCAGAATGGAAGCAGAAGTATGAGGAAACTCAGGCTGAGCTGGAGGCCTCCCAGAAGGAGTCCCGCTCGCTCAGCACTGAGCTGTTCAAGGTGAAGAACGCCTATGAGGAGTCCCTGGATCAACTGGAAACGCTGAAGAGAGAAAACAAGAACCTGCAGCGTGAGTCCTTGCAATCGTGCTGTTTCAGGAACGGCAGGGACAGAACTTCCCAGGCTTCCATTCTCAACTCAACTATTTTATTATTAAACAACAGAGGAGATTTCCGACCTGACCGAGCAGATTGCAGAGGGTGGAAAACATATCCATGAACTGGAGAAAATAAAGAAGCAGATCGATCAAGAGAAGAGTGAACTTCAGGCTTCTCTAGAGGAAGCAGAGGTACATAGGCTATTTGGTCACTTATCGATTATAAATAAATTGAAGAAAGAGTGGCATCTGATCTCTACCATGTTGCAAGCCTTTAGGGAACAATGTAAATCATCAATGAAAAATGCTGACTTATGCTTTGGGAATTAGAACTAGTCGTCTAAATTGAGAAGTATAAAAGTTTGGCAGGAGGGAGATGTGCTAAATGAATTCTTGAGAAATCATCAATGTGGGGAAAGGAAAAGCTCTTTAAAGTAACCTAAATGTTGCTTTCATTAAGGCCTCTCTTGAGCATGAAGAAGGCAAAATTCTACGCATCCAGCTTGAATTAAATCAGGTGAAATCTGAGATTGACCGAAAAATTGCTGAGAAAGATGAAGAAATTGATCAGCTGAAGAGAAACCATCTCAGAGTCATGGAGTCCATGCAGAGCACGCTGGATGCAGAGATCCGGAGCAGGAACGACGCCCTGAGGATCAAGAAGAAGATGGAGGGAGACCTCAACGAGATGGAAATCCAGCTGAACCACGCCAACCGCATGGCTGCCGAGGCCCTGAGGAACTACAGGAACACTCAGGGCATCCTCAAGGTAGGTGGTGCCTAGAGGTAGTCCTAGATGAAGGGGGCGATTCGGCTTGAGAACGTGGTGTCTCATTGACTGTTTAATGCACAGGACACCCAGCTGCACCTGGATGATGCTCTCCGGGGCCAGGAGGACCTGAAGGAGCAGCTGGCCATGGTTGAGCGCAGAGCCAACCTGCTGCAGGCTGAGATTGAGGAGCTGAGGGCCACGCTGGAGCAGACGGAGAGGAGCAGGAAGATTGCAGAGCAGGAGCTGCTGGACGCCAGTGAACGGGTGCAGCTCCTCCACACCCAAGTGGGTATAGTCGTAGAAAGTACATCTATGCAACCACGCCAACCGCCAGGCTGCGGAGGCAATAAGGAATCTTAGAAACACACAAGGAATACTGAAGGTACAGTGGGGGTAAACATACATACATCTCACACAGGCTGGGCACCACCGTAGAACCTGATCAATATTTTATGAAGACCATAGAGCCTAAATCATCTCAGAATATGGTAGCAAGTTAAAATTTGCATGTGCATAACTGAAAAGGAGCTTCGTTCCAGCTGAAAGACCCAAGAGAGAATTACTTTGTCATTGGTAGGGAAGACAAAGTGGTAGGGTACATGGAGAGAGGGTGATGAAATAGCTCAGCCTCATGCCACAATCTGTTGCCTCAGCCTCCCCAGTGATGGGATTACAGGCACAAGTCAGCACACCCAGTTCCTAAACTCTTTTAAATATGCAAAATAACATCATCAGGTTAGCTGATTTTTAAGGATACTTTCCTGATCCAGAATTTTTATAGATTTGGCCATGATTTTTTTTATTATTCAGGATCTAATATAATAAAACATTATGTGCTTCTAAAGAGAAGTATTCCACTTTAAGCTTCCAAGAATGTGTCATTAAAGGTACTTGTAGATGTTCCTAGTTAATCATAATCTGAGTTAATAGGATCAAAATATATGCGTGACCTTAAATTTGAATCCACTTTAATTGAAATATGAGTAAGAGTTTCTTCTCTTCCTGCACAGGACACTCAGCTACATTTGGATGATGCTCTCAGAGGCCAAGATGACCTCAAAGAACAACTGGCCATGGTTGAGCGCAGGGCAAACCTGATGCAGGCCGAGATTGAGGAGCTCAGGGCATCCCTGGAACAGACAGAGAGGAGCAGGAGAGTGGCAGAGCAAGAACTTCTGGACGCCAGTGAGCGTGTGCAGCTCCTGCACACTCAGGTGAGGTTCCAGAGCAAGGGTCAGCAGGGTACTTCCTGAAATCAAAGCCAATTTGAAAAGATAGGCTTGATTATGAACACGGAGTAATGTTGGCTGACATCCTTTCCTGGAGTTTGGGGAAATGCACAGAGTGACGTACATATATACTGACACCTAGCTGGCTTACAAGTCTATTTTAGGGCTGGCATAATCATGTAGATTTGAAGCTGGAGTTTAAGCTTACATAAGAAAGCCCAGAAGACCACCCCTGAAGAGGAACATATACATCGTTGGTGGCCATCTTGTCTTTTGCAGCTCAATACCGCAAATAATTAGGCAAATGAAACAGAAAAATAATGTCATCATAATATTTATTATCATGCATTACATAAAGGTTACCTCATGGGATATATAAAAAGACTTGTGAGTTCACATTCACAGAGGCCACCATTAGAACTAGTGTTTGTGGTTTATATTGGTTTGGTAAAGAAATGATATTATATCATTTCAATGGCTACCATGCAGCAATTACAATATACATATATTGCCATGGAAGGGTGTTCACAAAGTAGTAAACGAAAAAGCAACTTAAAGTAAGGAGTCACTGTCTTTTCTGTTAAAGAAATGCAAGAAACATTCAAGAGTATAACCTAAACTGTTATTAATGGTTTTCTCTAATTAATGAGGGTATACTATTTATTATTTTTGTCTTATGTTAATTTGCATGCTCTCTACTTTTAAAATGATAGATCTGTATTATTTCATACTTTTGAAAGTTGTAATTTGTAACACTTTTCTTACTATGAGTATCTAGAATTGATTGACTATTTCAAATACTATCAACTTTCCAAAATGCACAGGGATTCATGGTTCATTTTTTTAAACCAATGATGCCTTTTACATACCTATAATACAGAACCAGCTAATATGAATGAACAGCTAAAAATTAATAATCTATTTTCATCAGCTGTGTGGTATACAGCACTTTAAATCTCGAAGAGTTCACTTTGTGTTTAAAAGCATCCAAGAAAATACCTTGGGTGTTAAAGATTTTACATTGAATTATTTATATGTTTTATGAATGGAGATACAGGTAGAAAAAAGAAAAGCCATATGGCTTGGAATTACCTTCTGATTTGGTTTTTATTCTGAGCATCTCTTAGTAGCAACAATTTAGACCTATAGACACAAATTATAATGTAATTAAATATACTTTCCTTCTTTTGTATTAATTTGTAACAGAACACCAGTCTGATCAACACCAAGAAGAAGCTGGAGACAGACATCTCCCAAATCCAGGGAGAGATGGAGGACATCGTCCAGGAAGCCCGCAACGCAGAGGAGAAGGCCAAGAAGGCCATCACCGATGTGAGCAGAGGCACTCGGAGGTGGGAAACCCAAGCCCCACTGAGCCCTGTCAGCTCCTAACCAACTCTGTCCTACCGCTCACCAGGCAGCCATGATGGCAGAGGAGCTGAAGAAGGAGCAGGACACCAGCGCCCACCTGGAGCGGATGAAGAAGAACATGGAGCAGACGGTGAAGGACCTGCAGCTCCGCCTGGATGAGGCCGAGCAGCTGGCGCTGAAGGGAGGCAAGAAGCAGATCCAAAAGCTGGAGGCCAGGGTGGGTGTCCACATGTTCTTTTAGTTCCCAGCCTGCTCATGTGAACAGTTCCAGCCAAACTGTTAAAGGTGCGTTTCCCTTCCAGGTGAGGGAGCTTGAAAACGAGGTTGAAAATGAACAGAAGCGCAACGTTGAAGCTGTCAAAGGTCTGCGCAAACACGAGAGAAGAGTGAAGGAGCTCACCTACCAGGTGACTGGCCTTTCTCATTTGCCAGGTCTGCAGCTTTTGAGAAACTGCAAATAGTAAGACCGTTTCAAATAATGGCACTCTCATGGCTACCTCTTTCAGACTGAGGAGGACCGGAAGAATGTTCTCAGACTGCAGGACTTGGTGGACAAATTACAAACTAAAGTTAAAGCCTATAAGAGACAAGCTGAGGAAGCTGTGAGTATCTCCCCATTATCAGAGGACGGTCCAGCCCATTCCAGTTCTGGGAGGCATTGAAGTTCCTGTCAGCTGAGGGGTTTTCTTTTGAGGCAATGAACAAAAAAATTAGAAACATAAATTTAGGTAGGAAAGTACCTATTTATTTGGGAAAACAAAGTTTTCCACAAATTGCTAGAACTTTAGATGTCATGTAGTTTGTTTCTTCTGAGACTGTCTTAAAGTAATTTTTCAGACAAGTTGACACAGAACTATTTCTTGACTGCCCATGCTTCCTACCTAGAACAGTGTAAACTCCCAGTAGTCACAAGGATTATGCAAATGAAAAACTCAATTATTCTAAGCCTTATTCAACTTTATGATTAAATCTAATTATGGACTTTAAAAAATTATCTTTCTCATCTCGTCAGTTCTAAAGTCTTTAAGCATCACTGCACCCAATACCAACATTGCACCTACTTAAAATTTCTTTTTAATTTATTGAATTTTTGGATTTTCATACAATATAATTTGATGGTATTTAGATTCCCTCCCCTATCCACACTTCCCCTTCATGCCCCTTACCTAATTTAATGCACTCTATTATCTATATAATAAGGCCTATAGAGTTTAATTAATGCCCCCCAATGTCCTTCAATGTGGGCCCATCCTACCAAAAGTCCAGTCCTTGAAAGAGATTGTCTCTGCCTCTCCTAGCAGCCATCAGTTGCCAAAATTCCCTTAGGTTGGATTGGGATTTCTTACCCACTTCCCCATGTCGGTGCTGGTATTTTATCTGGTTTGAGTTTGTGTGGGACTTGCACTGTTCTTACTTTTTAAAGTTTGTTTTGCACAAACAGGATTGAGTCAGAGCCCTGCCCCTTTGATCTCTGTGTAGTCATTATAGCATCCTTCATTTGCTAGGAAAAGAGTCAGGTAAAAGAGACTAAAAAAGGGGTTGGAAGCAGACACATTCATACAGGTAATTTTGTGGGATGTTCTGCCCCCAAATAAGAATGTCACCGAATGAAAGAACTTTATACTTTCTCATTCATGAAGCAAATCCTGTAGCTGTTTTTAGCATCAAAGGCAATTAACGATCAGAAAATGTCAAGTTTCCTTGTTCTCTCAAATGTATTCCCATTCGCAGGAGGAACAATCTAATGTCAACCTTGCCAAGTTCCGCAAGATCCAGCACGAGCTGGAGGAAGCCGAGGAGCGGGCAGACATTGCAGAGTCCCAGGTCAACAAGCTGCGGGTGAAGAGCCGGGAAGTTCATACAAAAGTCATAAGTGAAGAGTGATTCATTCTACTGCTGAAAGGTGACAGAAGAAATGCACAAAATGTGACTTTCTTTGTCACTGCTCTGTATGTCAAAGAAATAAAATCTGCAGAGAATTTCGCAATCTGAAAGTTCATTTGCCTTTTAATTATAAGTTCCATGATGGCTTGAAATCAATTCATTTATTCAGTATTTGTTGAGTTTATGCTATGTCAGAAATGTTGAAGAAAGGAACCAATTTTAGTAAAAGGTAAGGAACATGAACTGCTCTGAGGGAGTGCCAGAGCAACGAATGCACCTCAGCTCCACTCTGCCACCTTTACTGAGTACCAAGCATATGTCTGGTATAAAATATGGTCATTAAGGAAATTACAGTTATCCCTGTCTTTAAGAAACTCAATTTAGTGAGAGACAGCAACTGGGACAGATGTGTACATGCTTACAGAAGGGTAAATATAATGTGTGGGACAAGAAGGTGAACTCTTCCCTAGGGAGTCCAGAGAGACTTCTCAGAGGTCACGACGAGCTCGTTCCTTATAAATAAATAGCAAGTTACCAGGTGACAGAGAAAAAGAGGAAACATGCGTGAGGTGTCAAACACAGATTTCAAGAGCAAACGGCAAGAGATGAGGCTGGACACAACAAGTTAAGGCCTGACTGTGAAGGGCACAGCCTCTCATACAGCACTAAGGAATCAGAACGGGCATCAAACTGGTCAGATTTCACGAGGAAGAGAGCTGGCTGACTCCTCCTGCAGTGATATGGAGGGAGGAATGGGTGGGACAGGAAAGACCAGAGCTGTGACGACTGGAAGGTGTGATCTCAATTAGAGGGAGTGGTGGAATGGACAAGAAGACAGAGGGACACAGGGGTCACAGCCTGACATAAAGAGCCAGGAAAGCAACCGAAGAATTGGTTTCACAGCATGTAAAACTTCGGGTACTTTGTGGTTAGAGATTTTATTTCATTTTGGAAAAAAATGAATTTTCCTTGGAAAATTTTCCCCTTTCCTTGAAAAATAGATTGAGTATTTTAGATAAATCCTCATGGTGACCTTCTACTTTCTACAGACTACTCTGTTTACCAAGGAACTTGACTTTCTTCAGTACCTTACACACTTTGAGGAGGAAGAAAAGGGAATTTCTTAATATCAAAAGTACCAAGCTTTTAGTGACTGTAATGTTATCATAGCCATTGCTCCAGTTTTTTTTTTCCTTTAATGCTTTCTTGAAACTTAAAATTGGTCTTATCCTGGGGGTATTGAAAACTAAGGTGGTAGAAGTCCAATTTCTTCTTTTACACTGGCAGATACCCTTCCTAATAAGAAGGCTGCTTTGAGAAATCTTCTTCCCTGCCATGGGAAACCTAATTAGTCATGAGGAGCTTGCTTCAGCAGGAGAGAATTTTTAAAGGATAGAAAATAATTATGAGGACTATTTCTCCTAAGCCACAATGAAGACTAATGAAATATCCTGCTTTGAGTAGGCATTTATTATCAAATTTTAATTAAGCTCTGTAGAGTTAACCTGTTGACCTCAAAAGCACTGAGCACCTGCTGCATTATTCTGTCTCCCAACTATTTAAATAATTGCCAATGTAGAGTTAAGCATAGATTCTGTCATATATGGGTCAATTATTCTGGAGCCCTAATTAAAGCAGGAAGCACAGACAGTCACAGTTATTTTGGTTCTTCTTCATCTTCCTCACAGATTAGGTGGTTAATAGCCTTAATTCCTTACCCGCTGGAACGAAACCATACACAATAATCTAGACCTGCTCACATAACAATCTTTGCTTTTTAAAAGAAATTGCCATGAGGTGTCATGGAATATTTCCAGCTTATTGAATCAGAACAGGACGCATGCAAAGAGAAGATGGGGATGAGAAATCTCAAAAGTGCACAAATTCAAATCAGAAGCAATGGACATTTAAATCTTATATCTACCCGATCACAACACAACACTGTGATAAAAAGAAATGAGACTGGAAGAAGATTATGAAATATTTTTTTAAAAGCCAGGGCTTTCCCCACCTTAAAAATCTATTTTAAATGCATTCACAGGGATGGACCACGCCTTGGTGTTTTGGGTAACAAATCAGGTACCACAACACTAGTAAAATCACCAAAGAAACTCCAACAAGATTGTTTTTTTCTCTATGTTATGGAGCCTTAAAGACTATGGCTGACAAAAGCGAATGCTGGGACCACTGCCACTCTGATGTTTGGGAGGATCATGGATCTCCTTCTCTCTCCATTCATAAGCATTCACATATCCAAAGAGTTGCAAGGAAGAGAAAAAAGTCCTCTCCGAATCTTCTATGATTAGGGCGAATTATTGGAATCTTGGAGATGTTTACTTTAATAACCTTTAATTCAAATTTTATTTGTTATTGGTTGTGTGTGTGTGTGTGTGTGTGTGTGTGTGAGAGAGAGAGAGAGGGGGGGGTTCATATATGCCATGGCATGTATGTGGAGATGAGAGGACCATTTTTGGGAATTGGTCCTCTCCTTCCACTGTGGGTTCCAGGGATTTAACTCAGGTTGTCAGGCTTTTGAGGCAAGCACTTTTACCTGTTGAGCCATCTCACCTTATTTATCTTTTTTTTTTTTTCAGTCTCCCAATAAAACTTTATTTTTATATCAATCGCACCAATGTTTTGCAAAGCACGATATCTTATTCTGATGTATATTAGTCACTCACTGGTCAAGTGATCAGGCAAGTCTGGAACATTCTCAGACTAAGCCTTAGTTTTTCATTTTCTTTTCTTTAAAAAGCAGATAGACATTATTAGAGGTGAGAATATCACACATATGATTCA
>NW_008357929.1:5610485-5641649 GCF_000622305.1 Nannospalax galili
CCTACTGCAGCCAGGACAAGGGTAAGGAAACAGTGAGGTAAAGGAAAAGAAATAACCTGAAGGAGAAGAATAGTAGGTAACAGACCTTATTTATCTTTTAATGATCTGAAATGTTCTAATTTCAACTAACCCTAAGTGCAGTAGTTGGCTAAGTAACTAAAAGAGCATGCAAAGGGGACCCTTGAGATGAGCCCCAAGGGAAAGCAGCCCCAAGGCAAGAAAAAGAGAAGCAGCTCTGCTACAAACCTTGCCGAAAGCTGAACCCCACTCAGTGTTGTCTCCCAGTATCCTTCTTCAAGAGCCAAGGGATTTGTGCTTCTCCCTGTCAGTGGGACTCAAATTTAGCGTACACCCAAACATTCTCAGGGGCTTGTTAAAACACAAACTTTCTGGGCTCCATTCCTAGTTTCTGATTCAGTAGGCCAAATTTGGGGCAGAAGATCTGGCTTTCTAACAAGTTCCCAGGTGATGGCTGCAGCAGTCCAGAGACTATTGAAAACTTCAGCTATATTTTAACCACCAAGAAAATATGAACTATTATATAGCCCCACATTAACCTGTGCAAAATAAACCACAACTACCCTGGTATTCATTTTCTTCATCTATCCCATAAGGTGCTTGAGCTAAGTAATCTCTAAAATCCAAAACCTAAATGGCTTTCTGTCCAACACTACAAGTAATAGTGATGTGGGTGAAGCATTTTACATCCATAGGACCCCTTACTGTATGGACAAGCTGTTTTCATGCACAACTTGTTAGTCATTACATCCTCCCTTTGGAAATAGCTATAAAACTTATGAGAACAAAGCTTTATTGAGCTAAGGAAATGAGTATAGGTGGCAAAATAGTAATTGTAACAATGTATTGTTGAATTTGTAGCGTTAAGAGATATATTATGCATAAAAATAAAATGGCAAAATAGGGAGTAAAGCTACATACAGGAGTAACCTTCTATATTATCAGAATTGAACTAATGCAAATCTAACACTGATTCTTACAAGTTAAGGTACAGATGATAAACCATAAAGCAATTGTTTAAAATATTTATTATTATTTTATTTTATATGTATGAGTGTGTTGCCTGTATGTATGTAAATGCATTCGAGTTGTACAATGTCTGTGGAGGTTAGACGACGGTGTTGGATTCCCCAGAATTGAAGTTCCTTTACAGATTGTGTTTAGCTACCTATGGGTTCTGGAAACTGAACCTGGGTCCTCTGCAAGAGCAGCCAGTGCTCTTAACCACTAAGCCATCTCTCCAGTCCCCAAAAGCAACCATTTAAAAAACTCAAAAAGTTAAAAAAATTAAATAAGTTAAATATTATATTATAGGCTAGCGATGTAGCTCAGTGGTAAAACATTTTTCTGGCCTACACAAGATCTTAGTTCAACCCCCAACACCACACAAAAATTATATTAGAAAATACTATAAAAAAAGCAGAAAGAAAATAAAGAAACAAAAAGTCATGAGACACTTAGAAAAATAGCCTATTTAAATAATAACATTAAGGGGTTGGAGAGATGGCTCAGCATGGTTAAGAGCACTGATTGCTCTTACAGAGAAACTGGGTTCAATTCCCAGCACCCACATGGCAGCTAACAACCATCTGTAACTCCAGTTCCAGGGGAATCCAATACCCTCTCCTGACCTCCACAGGCATTGCAAGATACAAGTGCATTTACACATACATAGGCAATGCTCTCATACACATAAAAATAATAAATAAAATATTTAAAATTAATAACATTAAATGTGAATGGATTAAACAACCCAATTAAAAGTTAGAGGTTGTCAGGTTGGATTTAAAAAATAGCATCCAAATAAATGTCACGTATAGGAGCCAAAGTTACAAATAATTTGAATGTGAAAGAATGGAAAAATAGATATCATGTAAAAGAGAAACATCATAAGATGAGAATCAGCTATAGGACAGATGTCAAAACACCCTTTAAAAATATATATTCAGGGCTGGAGAGATGGATCAGCCATTAAAAGTACTGACTGCTCTTGCAGAGGACCAGGGATTGATTCCTAGAACTCATATGGCAGTTAACAACCATCTGTAACTCCAGTTCTAGGAGATCTAATGCCCTCTTCTGACCTCCGCAGGCATTGCATGACACAGGTACACCTACCTATATGCAGGCATTACATTCATACACATAAAATAAAAATAATAAACAAAAAAATTTTTTTGTTTTTTTTTGAGGCAGGGTCTCCCTGTAGCCCCAGCTGTCCTGGAACTTACTATGTTGACCAGGCTGGCCTCGAACTCACAAAGATACCACGTCTTCCTCTTCATTTAACTGCAGAGCATTAGCTTGTGCCTAGTTTTTGTTTGTTTGTTTGGAAATCCCTATGTAGACCATCCCAGGCTGGCCTCAGGAACTCACAAAGATCCACCCGCCTCTTCCTCCCAAGTGCTGGGATTAAAGGGGTGCACTACCACACCCGGCCTAACAAAATATTTTAAAAAATATAGCTACTTAGTGAGAGACATCGAGGACATTTTCTAATAGTAACATGATAAATTCATCATTATACATCATTTCAACAAATAACATGAAAGCCTATCCTGACAGAAATAAAGGGAGAAACAATTTAGTGATAAGAGTAAAGACTCCATAACTCCACTTTCAGTAAAAGAAGGAACAACTAAACAGATCAGTGAGCATGGGGGAGCGCTTGAGAAACACTATAAACCAATTAGACTTAATGGCTCCAAGGGTAAATCACCACCAACAAGAAAACGTGTCATTCCCAAAGCACAAGAACATAGACTGCATGCTAGGCTATGAAATAATACTTAGTAAATTTAAAAGTACAGAAACGATACCAAGTATACTTTCTGCCCACAATGGAATGGACTTAGGAATCTAAAGAAAGAAAAAAGAAAACGAGGAAAACTCGCAAGTAAGCAGATTATAAGCAACATATTTCTAAATAATCAACATGTTCAAGAAAAAACTCAAAGGGAAAACTATATTTTGAGATGAGTTAAAATAGAAAAACAACTCCAGAAACATAGGCTGCACCTTGAGCAGTGTTCAGAGGGAAATTACCCACATAAAGAAAGAAGACAGACCTTCCACTTTAAGGCACAGAAAAAGAAAAGAAAAGCTCTCATGCTGTAAATGTGTCAATTCTCCACAAACTGATCTTTAGATTTCTTATATCCCAATCAAAACCTCATCAAGCATTTTTTTGGAATAAAAATTGTGAAATTGATATTAAAAGCCTGTGGAAATATAAATAACCTAGAGTAGTGACAATTTTAGAATCACAGGCAAAAACTCTTAACACAACAAACAATAACTATGAAAGTTGAAAATATGATAAACTGGTCCTCTTCAGAAATTAAAGCTAGGGCTGGGAGTGAGGCTCAGTGGTAGGGTACTTGCTTAAAAAAAAAAAAGTCAGGCCACATAAAGTCAGGCCACAGGCTGGGAAAAAAAACATGCAATACATGCATTCAAAAAATGATTTTCCTATAAAGAACATGTAGAAAACAAGAGCAAAAAGAATGCAATCCAATGAAATTGTGCAAAAAAGAGACAATTCATAAAGGCCTAATAACAACATAAAAAGACATCCAGCATCTCTGGCCTAGGGAACTACAGATTAAAATCACAAGGGAATCCCATCACAAATTCACAAGAATGACTAAATTTATGAAGACATTGAAAAAGGCTGGAAGGCTGCTGAGCACCTGACAGGTATCACACACTACTTCCTAGTGAGGATGGAAAATGCTTTAATTATTTTGGGAAAAAAAAAAAAAAAAACCTTGGCATTTCTTATAAGTATATACCTAGCTCTTCATCTAACAATTCCACTCTTTAGTATTTAAGCAAATTAAAGATATATTCACAAGAAGCTGGAGAGATGGCTCAGCAGCTAAGAGCACTGGTTGCTCTGGCAGAGGACCTGGATTTGGTACCCAACACCCATATGGCAGCTAACAACCACTTGGTTCCAGGAGATCCGATGCCCTCTTCTGGCCTTCACTAGCATTGCATGGCACAGGTGCACTTACACACAGGCAAAACATACACACAAGGTAAATCCAATTTTTTTTAAGATACATTCACAAAATGAAAAGAAAGATACCCATCAGCAAGGTATCACATCATGGTAGCACATGTCTGGAGTCCCAGCTACTAGGGAGACTAAGGATCAATTAGGTCCACAAGTTTTGAGTTCAAGATATCCTGGGTAACATAGTAAGACATATCAAAACCAAACCGGTACAATAAAACAACAAACTGAAAGAAAAATAGATGGAGTACATATGCAAAATGTGGCATACTCTTACAATGGAATGCTACTCACCAGTAAAAAAATTAACTAATGGTACATCCAAGAACACAGATGAATCTAAGTAGCACATCTCTGTGTCATGGGGTATTTGAAAAACAAGTTGTTTCTTTTGGTTGAAAACAAGATAATTTCCCATTTCCACATTAGAAAAAATACAGATGTCTGAAGTGATTGTGATACATCTTTTTTTTACTCATTGGAGAGAGGAAAGCACAGGAACTCTTTGGGCAGAGGGAATCTTAGGAATTGCGAGCTGTATTTCTGGTAGTGACTCTGAGCAGAAGGATCATTAGTGATGGTAACTTAATGCTTGCCCTGGGCTTAATTGTAAGTAGATACTAGCAAGAAGAGCAAGGACAGGGATCTATGCCAGACCTTGGAAGAGTTTCTAACTTATAAGAAATGAGCTGTCACACATGACTCCTGTAAAAGTTATCTGTATATTGGAGAAGGGTTAGAAATAAGCCAATAATATGACTTGGCATTTAATTTTCTTAAATGTACCCATTAAAAAGCCTTCATGGTTTATGGCTATTTAAAACAAGACTTAGTTTTCAGTATTGTATTCAAAGACAACCAGTGGAAAATGCATGGTGGTGATCCAAATCTCAGATTAAAACAAGTGTCAAGTTCCAGCCAGCCACTGACCACAGCATCAATGCCACCACTTAACAGGTGGTCCCCTAATTAAACTACAAAGTCACTAAATAGATATTTGTTTCCAAAAGTTGACTGTTTAGAAGAAATGCTAAGTGTGGAGAGTTAAGCATGCTGCTCTTTCACGTGTTTCTGTAAGAGAGGGGTTAAGAAGTGAAATTATTACAACTCTGAGTTTCAAAGATGCAACCCATTGCCCCGGAAGGTTCACACCCTTCTCATATCAGGAGCTTCTACTTCCATACTCCCTGCCATTTGCTGCTATCAGTTCCTTTTGTTAGCCTTATGGGTAAAATGCAGGTGCTAACCAGTAGTCCATCTTGTATCTCTTGAGGTTGGACATGTTTTATTTACAGCTGTTTGGGTCACCTGTTCCGTGAACTATCTGTTCTCTCTTTTAGCTCTGGTTTCCATGTGCTTGTATCTCCCTTTCTTCTTGATTCATTTCTGAATAAGAGTGAATATAACTTCCTTGTGATAAAAGCTGTTAATAGTTTTTCCTAGAGTGTCATTTATCTTTCAGTTTGTTAATGGACCTTTTTTTGACTCATAAGATAGTTTTAATTCCTGAGGTAGATTCATAAATGTATGAATCTAGTAAAGATCTTCCTGAGTCGGGTACATAGCTCAGCTAGCCTACCATATGAAAGGACCTTTGATCCCTAGTATTGAAGGAAAAAAAGATCTTCCTTCACAGGGCATAAACATTTTCTTCCATCTTTTCAATTACTCTTGACGATTTTTTTCCTTTGTTTTCAGGTTAAGACTTAATTCATTTAGAACTGATTTTTATAAATGATGTCAGGCAAGGAATTAATAAAAACATTTCCAAATGGTAAGTCTCAAGCCTGCCCATTAAATTGTCTTTTCCTCTAGTGACATCAATTGCCACTGTTACCATGCACTACATACATACAAGAGCCTATTTCTGACTGTACCATGTTCTAATGATATGTCTTCATATTAGCATTATATTGTTTAAATCCCACATTAAAAATCTATTTCGACATGGCAAAATCTTATTCCTGGAAACTTGCTTTTCTGAGGAACTGCAGCGTTGCAACTCTCCATCCAGAAAAATCTCCATTCCTTGTCTGTTACTTCCAAATCCGTTTTCTTTCCATAAAAAGTATTTCCTGCAACTCAAGGAAATCCCACTTATTTCTACTATTTATCTTTTTTGGGGGGAGGAGGGTTAAGACAGGGTCTCTCTGAAGCCCCCGCTGGCCTGGAACTTGCTATGTATACCAGGCTAGCTTCCATCTCACAGAGAATCGCCCGCTTCTGCTTCCTGAGTGCTCAGATTAAATGTATGCACCACCGTCCTTGGCTACTCTATTTATCTTTAAGTAAAGTCAATTTAAGTGGTTTCTGGATATCTAGAATTATCTTTATTTCACCAAGAGCAAGGTCAGTGAAGTCTACAACCTAAATACTCTGTCCTTCTCTTCTTTCCTAGAAGCCAATGGCTTAGTTCAAAGGTCCTCAACACTCCTAAAATAGCACAGTTGCTGAGAGGGGCCTTCACTCCTCCAACCCATCGTCCATGCTGCTGGCATGACTGTGTGTAAAACAAACTTTAAGATCAGTTCCTTATTTAAAACACTGCAGGCGATGCATTGCTGCAGGGTACAGCCCTCATCCTTTGTATGAGTCTAAGCACAATATTAAATATGTCCAACACTGCCAAGTACTATGTGAAATGCTTTACATGGATTACCAAATAAATAAATTTTGAAAGGTTGTAGGAAAGGATGGAAATTCCCTCTTTAAAAGAGAAGCAAGCTCAGGTTTAAAGAGGTTGAGTCCTTTGCCTAAATGAACAGAAAATTACTTCTGTCCACTTACATTGATATTTTAACAAACCACTGGACACATTACAAAAGGCACACCAGCCAGCTTCCTGTGCTGAAACTTACCCTCTACAGGTGCCCTCATAATCGGTTGTTCAAATTACTACTTGGTTTTTATTTTGTTTGCTTGCTTGCTTGTTTTGAGACAGGGTCTCACTATGCAGCCCTGGCTGGCCTGGAACTCACTATGTAGACCAGGCTGGCCTCAAACTCATAAAGCTCTACCTGCCTCTGCTTTCTGAATGCTGAGATTATAGGTGTACCCTACCATGCACAGCAGTTTTTTAAATTAACATATGTTAATTATACAAATTAAGGAATTTCATTATAACCCAGCCATTATCAGCTAATTTGATATTTTAAAGTTTGATTTAAAACAAAATAACTCAGAGAGGTTGAAAATAAAGATATGAGAAAAGACAACTTGTATATGTGCTACCAAAAAGTAAGGCAAATTTTAACATTAAAGTAAACAGAATTCAAAGCAAAACAGTACAAAACAAAGATAGTTGCTACTTTATTTTAAAAGATACAATCCACCAGTGTGGTGATTTGAATGAGAATGTACCCATAGGCTCCAAGTATTTAGACATTTTGTTCCCAGTTCTTGGCACTGTTGTGGGAGGTCTTAGAAGGTGTGGCCATACTGGAGGAAGTATGTCACTCAGGGTGGGCTTAAAGAGTTCTTAAGCCCTGCTGGATCTCCAGTTGCTCTCTGCCTCCTGTGCCTGCTTGGAGATGAGCCTCTGCTTTCTACTCCTACTCCAGCCACCTCTGCCACCATGCCTCCCCATCATGATGGACTCTTGCCCCTTTGGAACCATAGCTAAATAAACTCTTCCTTCTGTAAGTTGTGTTGGCCATGGTGTTTTATCATGGCAACAAAAAAGTGACTACTACAACCAGAGAGATATAATGGAGACAAATTTCTATAGGACTAACAAATATCTTTGAGTTAGACAACCCAAATCTATCAATCTGTAAACAACATACTGAAGGATTTTTAGCTTACACCCACTAGAAAATAATAGACCAAGTACACAAAAATAAAGACATGGATAATTTCAATAATGTAAGGAACAGCTCAGTTATAAAGATAAATGTAGGGAGTTGGAGTGGTGGCTCAATGGTTACATACACTAGCTGCTCTTCCAAAGGACCAAAGTTCAATTCCCAGCACCCAAGTCAGGCAGCTCACAACCACCTGTAATTCCAGCTCCAGGTGGATGCCCTCTTCTGGCCTCTGCAGGCAACTGCGCTTATGTGCACATACACAGAAACACACAGACAGACACACATACATATGAATAAAATGTTTTTTAAAGAGATGAATATAAAACTTTATAGTCAATAATAAGGGTATTAAAATGCTTTTCATGCATCTAACACATATATTTTCAATGGAGTGATACTGATCTAAGAAAATGTGAAACTTAGTTCTTAGGCAAACAAAAAATAATAATCTTAGATATTACAATAGTTGGTGCCCTGTTCCCACACCCAAAATTCAACTAAATAGAAAACCTTAATGCTTAGCATTTAATTTCTCTCTACAAAGACTATATTAATTTAAGTGCATTTAATTAGAGTTAATCCTTAGTATTTCTTTTGTTTTATAGGAAGAAATTAAACTTAATTAAAGCTAATTAGATTTTAATTGATTTTAGTTAATTTAATTAGATTTTTTTTTCTTTCCAGTGGGTAATAATGGAAAAAATTAAAGTACCAATCTAAAGCACTCACAAAAATTGAGTCACATAGGGGGAAAAAGAAAAAGGCTCTTGCATTTTTAAAATTAAGTTTGGGGGCTGGAGAGATGGCTCAGCAGTTAAGAACACTGGTGCTCTTGCAGAGGACCTTGGTTTAGTTCCCAGCACCCACATGGCAGCTAAAAACCATCCGTCACTCCAGTTCCAGGGAATCCAACACCTTCCTCTGCCCTCCTTGGGTAAAACAGCATGGGTGTCCCTAGCATACATGCAGGCAAGACACTCACACAAAAAAATAAATTTCAAAGAATTCTAATGACTTGTTTTTTACCTCACATTTTATTTTATTTACCTATTTATTTTTAGACAAAGTCTCTGTTAGCCCCAGCTGGCCTGTAATTCACTATATAGATCAGGCTGGCTTCAATTTCACAGAGATCCACCTGCCTCTGCCTCCCAAGGGCTGAGATTAAAGGCATGTGCCACCATGTTGTGCTCCTCACACTTTATTATATCAGTAAAGACCAACTCACAGAAGGTGAAGTTTTCTGAAATTCTCTTGACCTTTCTTTCAAGACTCTAGCTCCAGTCATTCACCTGTGTTCTCTCCAGAAAAAAAGATAAGAGGAAACGAATAGGTAACTCAAGTGGTCTACCCTCTTTTTACGGGTCTTTTTGCAAGTCCCCTTTCCCCCAGCAACTTCTGCTTGTGCCCTGCCACCCAAAGCTTGTACCTTGTCAACCTGGTTACTCAGTGTATAGAGGGGTCTGCAACAAAATTCAGTTAGGCAGATTGCCGCTTGTCCTAGGCTGCTTTCTAACGCAGTGCTGAAACACTGACCAAAAGCAACTTGAGAAGGAAAAGGTTTATCCCATCTCACACTTTCAAATGACAATCTATTTTTGAGGGGAGTAAAGGCAGGAATTTATGACAGGAACCTGGAGGCAGGAGCTAAAGCGGAGTCATGGAGGTACGCTTCTTACTGGCTTGCTTTCGCTGGCTTCCTCAGTTACTCTCCTTATACAGCCCAGGCCCACCTGCCCAGGGTTGGTAGTGCCCACCTTGAGTTGGATCTTCCTGCATCAATTACCAGTTAAGAAAATGCCTCACAGACATGGCCACAGACCAATCCTTTGGAGGAAATTCCTCAACTGAGGTTCCTTCTTTCCAGGTATCTGTAGCTTGTGTTAAGTTGACAAAAACTAACCTACACCTTGCCGAACAAAACCATAGTTCTGAGGATGCAAATCACTTGTCAGTAATCAAGGAGCAAAAAGCATACTAGGAAAAATAGACCTATTTAACATATCAATAAAAATGCTAAACCTAGCAAAAGTATCTAAGACCCTTAAGGGGAAAACTAAAAAAGTGACTAGAAGAAAAACTTAAAGACTTGGAATAAACAGAAAAATATGTCATATTTGAGCAATGAGTGATTCACTACTATAACAATAATGACATTAAGGAAATCTTAGTGTTTGTAGACTTTGCACACATGCATGCACTTATGTCCTGTGTGTGATTGGTTTCTGAATTCCATACTTTTCCCCATATTTCTGTGCCAATACCACATAGGCTTTGAAGTCTAGTAGGACTGGTTTTTCTCATGCTTCACCTATTTCAAAATAATCTTGACAACTTTTTTAGTCTATATATATGAGTTTTAGAATCAGTTTTTCAGATTAAGTAGAAAATCATCTTGGGATTTTGATTTGGATTAAGTTAATTTGGTAGATTAATCAGGTAAGAATGGTTGAAAATATAAAATAACGAATGTATGACCCTGAGTCCTTGTGTTTGGAAAATCCTTCTTTTTTAAATGTTTTATTTATTGTTATTATTTTTATTTTATCTGTATGAGTGTATTACCTGCATGTATGTGAGCACACCTGTGTGTGCAATGCTGCGGAGGTCAGAAGAGGGCTTCAGATTACCCTGGAACTGGAGTTAAGGATGGTTCATAGCCACCATGTGGGTGCTGGGAGTTGAACCTGGGTCCTCTGCAAAAGCAGTCAGTGCTCTTAACCACTGAGCCATCTCTCCAGCCCCGGAAAATCCTTCTTTTATAATACACACAAAAGACCAAAAACATAAAGGAAATCTTTTAATAACTGCCTAAACGTTTAGGTTTTCCAAAAGGTGTAAATTACAGAAGTTGGAGATGCATCGGCAGAGTTCAAATCATTATTACACCATGAGGAATCTTTCCAAACTTGCAAAAAGTAAGTTATTACAATCACAAGCACATAGACTCCTTCACAGAAATTTTACAGGAACAGTTACATAACCCAGATGGAGCAGATGAATGAGACTACCTAGGGAAGCAGGACTGACCATAGATTAGGAGTCAGTGATGCTGAGAAAATGAGCCCACAGGACGTATGAGATTTTTCCCTATTGTTGTCTATGTACTAACATGAGGAATGATCCGAGAGTAGAAAAGATCAAGAGTAGAAAAAGTAAGTTGGTCAATATATAAACTATGATATTACTTAAAATATATTTTTCAATTTTTATTTATTTTTATTTTATGTATATGAGTGTTTTAACCTGCATGCATGTAAGCACAGATTATGGTGAAAATCATCTTGGGATTTTGATTTGGGCTGTTGTTAGCTGCCATGTGGGCACTGGGAACTGAACCTGGGTCTTTTGCAAGAGTATCCAGTGCTTTTAACCACTGAGCCCTCTCTCGAAAAAAATATTTTTAACACCTATGATATATATTTCCTGTGGGAACATTTTCTTAAACCAGTTTTACTAATCTATATTTTCCCAGAAAATAGAGATGAAAATGTACCAAAAAGGTCTGGGATATTACAAACCAAACTAGTACTGGTGAGTACCTCTTGAGAGAAGGGAGTTACTGAAGGAGAATTCTAGCCTAAACTATAAGGCATTATTTTTCATGTCATTAAAATAGAATTGCATATACTTACCCAAACTCAAAGAGCTGCAGTCATTCTGCATCCCATCCCCTGTGCTGATCAGATGAATATATATGCATGCCTTAAAATGCACAAAAAAAGAAGTGAACAGGAGGCTGGAGAGATGGCTCCATGGTTAAGAACAAATACTGTATTTGCAGAGAACCCGAGTGCAGTTCCTAGCACCCACATCAGGTGGTTCACAACAACCTGTAACTCCAGCTCCAGGGGATCCAGCTCTATCTCTGGCCTCTGTGTGCACTACACTCACGTGCACATGTATACACACACACACACACACACACACACACACACACATGCACGCTTAATTTAAAACAATGAAAGTATTTTTAAAGAAGTGAATTATATTGTAATGTTTAAAAGATCTTTAAAACACTTATAATTCTCACCTAAAAAGGGTAGACTACATGTCAATTATATCTCAATATACCTGGCTTTAAAAGGAAATATTTTACTTTGAAAAGAACAGACATGAGGCTGGAGAGATGGCTTAGCTTTTAAGAGCACTGACTGCTCTTACAGAGGACTCGGGTTAGGTCCCCAGCACCCACATGGCAGCTTAAAACCATCTGTAACTCCAGTTCCCGCAGAATCTGACACCCTCTTCTGACTTCAGTGGGCACTGCACTACATGGGTACACTTATATATGTGCAGGCAATACACTCATATATATATATATATATATACATATATGTAATAAAAATAATAAATAAAATATTAAAAAAAGATTTCCAAATATCTTTCATTTTAAGAGATTAATAATTTGAAGGTTAAAAAATAAAAGTGGGAATTACATTAATGGTATGAAGATTAGCTACATTAATGTTAAAACAGATTGTAAGACATGTCTATATTGTATGATTGCACTGCATCCCCATATCTTATCTCTGCAGACTGAAGTCTAGGTGCTTTTTCTCTTTTTTACCTATGTTTCTCACAGCAACGAAAACCCTGACTTCTCGAATAACTTTTTGAGTGCTGGCTCTGAGGGAACTGGTCCAGTGGTGGAGACTCAGCATAGACACTCTTCTTGATTTGGTTCTGCTGCCCAAGCCAGACACCAAGGATGAGCCCTGGCGACAGCTCAAGGGAATGCAGTGTGGGGTTCTTGGGGGAACAAATAAGGAAAAGTGTCCTGCTGAACATCTGATCATTTGGCTGCACAGGCACGCATGACAGAGTTTGCCAAATTGAATATAGCTCCTAACAAGTGACTTCTGTGAAGTCCCACCAGGCACGGTCAAAGAGTCCCTTTCCAGCACACTAGAAAGCATTCTCAAAGTGCAGATTGGTCTCTGTCAAATTATTTATAGGAGATTGGTTCACATACTCAAAATGATAGGAATACTTCTAATTATATCCGAACATGCCAAATGTCACCATAAAATATGCTGAGGGTTCATGTTGCCAAATGTCTTGTCCTAACAAAGAGGAGGTAGCTGCATCGTCAGCACATTAGATCCTATATAAGCAGGAACTGCCCCTCATGCCTTATCTTCACCCAGAGCCCAGAGGTAAGTGACAGGAACCTTGGGACCCTAAGGACCCCAAGGACCCCCAGGAGAGCAGACAGAGTGGACTCTGTAGCCATCTCTGAGCGTGAACTCATGCCACTGAAGTTTGAGTTCTGTTTCCACAGAGCCATGTTTTAGAGCAGGGGAAATTTTAAGTCTGGGATTACATGGCAGGAATTGTTGAGCATCACTAACCGGAAACTTCTTGTTTTACAGCGTGGGACAGTTCCGATCCTGCTTTTTCTTCCAGAACCTCAGAGGTAAGACATGGCTTTCCTCGTTTATTGGTGTCAGGGGATTTAGTCTAAGGAAGCTGTAACAGCTCTTAATTATATGCTATTTCCATGCTTTCAGAGCAGAATATGTTTTTGAATGACTTGCTCATAAATGCTGAAAAATAATTTTTCTAGAATGTCATATTCTCAAAGACTACATACCCTCACTGAGGCTCAGGATTAAAGGACAATTTGGAACAGTATAAATTTTGACAGTGAGGGCTCAGCTGTAACTGTCCAATGGCATTAAGCAATTGTGTGCCAAACTCTCTCTAATGCAAAGCACTGAACACTCACACATTTTACAGATAGCTTTTGAACACTCTACAGAAAGTCTTATTTAAAAATGTAAACACAGGCATCTTGTTAAAACCATATTTGAGCTATTTTAATGATTCACTTAATTTTTGTCAGAAAGATTTATTATTTTTCTTTGTGAAAGCTACAAGTATTACACCCACAGAATGCTAAATACCATGCATAATTTAAGGGCAATTGTGCTGTTCCCCAAGGAAGATACTACCTGAAAGTGAAGGGAAAAGTTGACCAATTTAACATGTCCCATGGCAGAGGTTCATTTATCCGTTGTAAGACAATAACTTACAGCAAGCGCCTACTGTTTTTCTTTTCTTTTTTTCTAAGTGGAAAGAAAAGCACCCCATGTAATTTACATAAGAAGAAGGGCCTCCATAATGTAGCTGGCATTTCTCTGTGGTTAGATCTGTTAAAGTGATCGCTGAAATTCCTCATGTCAGAGTGTTAAAAGACGTTTGGGAAACAAGGCAGTGCTAAGTCTCCTGGTAAAACCAAATAATGAAAACGCAGAACAAGAATTTATCAGGAGATTCTTCTAACAGCCCACAGAGAGATATAACTCCAAATGTCAACAAAGTGAAAATAGTTAATTGGTTTATGAGGGGGAAATGGCCATCTAAAAGGTAAAAGTATTTCTGATAGCTTTGAAAATATCAATCTTCATTTGCACAAAGCAAAATTTCCTTCCTAACTAAGCGGCTGTCCTAGCAGGTGGCAGGTGCAGACATTCTGCAGGAGACAAGGGGATTAATAATGACAGTTGCTGTAAAACAATCCATCAACAGTTTGAACTACAGCCATCATAATAGGTTATAGACGGGGAAGGTTTTCATTCCAACTTAAGATGTAGGTGCCTGCCCTGATAACTGGAATATGTCACCTCGAAAGGAAACTCGTAAAGTCCTAAAAAGGAGGCCTCAGATCACATTCTCAATCCAAACCAGTGCTTCACATGATGTTGGAGGACTGGTTGTCAGAGGAGAGAGGGTCTCAGAACAGGCTAAGCTGAACGCGGCATTCCAGATCCTCACTCACCAGTCTGATGCTGTTTCTCCCTCTCTCATCTTCCCCAAAGCAGAAAACCTTGGCTGAATAAATTGCAGCCATGAGTTCAGGTTCAGACGCCGAAATGGCTATTTTTGGCGAAGCGGCTCCTTACCTTCGAAAATCGGAGAAGGAACGGATTGAGGCCCAAAACAAGCCTTTTGATGCCAAAACATCAGTCTTCGTGGCTGAGCCCAAGGAGTCCTACGTGAAAAGCGTCATACAAAGCAAGGATGGAGGAAAAGTAACCGTGAAGACCGAAAGTGGAGCAGTAAGTGAATTAGTTTCTGTGTGTCCTGAGTTGGGGGCCTGGCCACAGTGAGCATCCTCCCAAACTGTAATTCCCAGATTTGGGAGCTAAAGGAATTTAGACCCCTTACCGGCTTTCCCAGCTTCCCACAGGTCTTCAGCCCATTAGTTCCGGCTTTCACCATTTCAGTTCTCTACTTCCTGGTCTAAATCTCCAAACTTGGAAAAAAATTAAACCTGTCCCCCTTCCTGTCACAAGAATTCTTGAGTCACTTAGTTACATAAGATATTAATATTTTTAAAGAAGTTTCTCATAATGAGGGGAAAGGAAAAATAAAAAATATTTCATCCAGCAAAATAAGAATAAAAGGATATAGAGGGATACAGTGAAAGAAAACATTGGGGGGGGGGTGACGACCAGGACGACACAGTTGCTGCAGTAAACAGGGCATGTGGGTATCTCTTTGGTATGCTGACTTTATTTCCTTGGGCTGTATATCCAGGAATATGCTTAGCTGGGTCACAAAGGGGGGTGGATTCTATTAATCCATACCGTATGCATGTATGAAAAAAAATCATGCTGAGCCCCATTAACATGTGCAATTAAAATGTGTTAAAAACTAGTAACCAACCATATCACAGGAAACAGATTTTCTAGCCTAACATGCAAAAAATAAATGGATAAATAAATAAATATGCTCTATGCCTTTAAAAGACATTGAATACTATAATGAAAAGTATATTCAATTATAGCTTTATAATCAAAATAAGCTAGCAAACATAAACCTTACCTCAAGCTGGTCTGCTTCCTTGCCAGACTCTGACGGTCAAGGAAGACCAAGTGTTCCCAATGAACCCTCCCAAATATGACAAGATCGAGGACATGGCCATGATGACCCACCTGCACGAGCCAGGAGTGCTGTACAACCTCAAAGAGCGCTATGCGGCCTGGATGATCTATGTGAGTGACCTACAACAGTTCTGTTTAGGTCATTTGTTTCTCTGGAAAAATAGTAATAATAAGCAAAAGGCATTTGGTTGAATTTTCTGATGTTTTTCACCCCAGACCTACTCGGGCCTCTTCTGTGTCACCGTCAACCCCTACAAGTGGCTGCCGGTGTACAACCCCGAGGTGGTGGCGGCCTATCGAGGCAAAAAGCGCCAGGAGGCCCCGCCCCACATCTTCTCCATCTCTGACAACGCCTATCAGTTCATGCTGACTGGTGAGTGAGCAAGGTGTCTATTTACAGAAATGGGCAGATACAGTTGGGATGAGCAAGCAGACCTCATCCCAGCTTTACTAAAGACATCCCAGCCTCACGGGGCCTCACCGTTTCCAAAGAACTTTCACGGCAGTTATACTTGCTCTTCCCAGCAGTCAGTCGTCTCTCCTTTACAGCTGTGTACAGTGAAGCACACAGAATTCACTCTCATACCCCAGCTAACAATGCTAGTAAAGTGTAGACAGATGAGCATTGGATCTCTGTAAGCAGATTCATTGCTTCCCATGTTTGTTATTTTTCTGATTTGAATACAAAAAGTTCACATAGATTTCTTTTTTTAAAAAAGTTGCCTCCTCAGTAGTCAAGCGGGAAAGCCCAGAGCCACTTCTGCAACACTGTGAATTCTTACCTTTTTTTTTCAAATGTTACCGCTGACACAAACAGCCCTGGGGATAGAACTTGAGCAAAGACCTGTGAAATTTCTCCCAAAGACTTTAAAAACATTCAATCAGAACAAGAAGAGAAAATCCATCTTCTTTAAGAGAATCAAGAAAAATTTATTTTTTTGAAAAAAAAAAAGTTGAAATTGTATCAAAGCCTGCTAGTCCTGCCTCAGCAAGGACAAACAAGCGACTCTGACACCATGATAGGCTCCAAGGCAGGTTTCAAACCTTTTATCTTCACATACCAAACATGCCCCCTCTGGGTGGTCTAAATTCCCTACTTTCCTGTTCTTCCACAGAATTTTGGGAGCTATTTTTCTTTCCTATTCATTTTTCTGCACTAGTTTTTACATTGTCCTTAAAGGGGGGCGGGGGGGAGAAAGTGACAAAACAGGGACCTCCCATCACAAATTCTCAACTTCCACAAGGATCCTGTGCTATAAGCAGCTCTCCCATCATCCACAGAAGCTAGCCACCTTCTGAAATTTACCCAAACTGCTCCCTCCTGCTAAAGGGACATGCAACAGCTGCAGTGTTGACCCCCACCCCCAAATGATTCCTCAGGCTCTGGGGCTGCTCCAAATTCATATAAAATCATGCATAACTGTGACACTGGACCTGATTGGACCTGGATTACACTATTTTGGCATTGCCTGGAAGACCAGAACATTGTTTTCTTACGTGCTCTTTCATTAGATACAATGACTTTACTTATACTAGAAAACCAATTGATCTGAATAAGATCCAAATTCCATATCCATTTCCTTGAATAGAACTTTACAGTTCTCTAAAGTCTAGGTCTATATATACCTCTAGATAACAGCCAGAACTGTGTCTATTTTCTCTGGAAATATTTTTAGATTTTAGGATTCTCTAAAATCTATAGCCTATCAATATAGAAGAGATTTAACAAATTAGCAAGTTGATATAAATACAACTCTATTAGCTGGGTGTGGTGGTGCAGGCCTTTAAATCTCAGCACTCCAGAGGCAGAAGTAGGTGGATCTCTGTGAGTTCAAGTCCAGCTTGGTCCACATAGCAAGTTCCAGGCCAGCAGGGAAACCCTGTCTCAACCTCCCTCCCTTCCTCCCCCTCAAAAGACCCCACCAGCACTAACTATTAATAGCTACTATTAATCCTGTAGGTATTATTGACAAATATATATTATTAGAAAGAAAATAAAAATCAATAATGTCAAACATTTAAAATTCCAGATCATTTCTTATTTAACATTGCCAGCAGTCAAATTAGTGACATCAAAAGCCAGATAGAGCAGAAAAATATATTAAGCTTGAAGTCAAAAGCCCTGACTATGTCTGACCTGAACTAGCCCTGGAACTCATAGTAGGAAAGTCAGCTATTCCCCTCCAGTCTCAGCTTCCTCTGTCTGTGGAGTGGACAGTTTGACTTAAGCAACATCTAAGGTCTCCAATGACCCAGGGGTTCTATGATTCTTATTACTTACCATTAAAATTACCTGATGTCTTGAGTTTTCTGTAAAATAATCAGGTGAGATTGGAGTAAGGAAGAGACAGCATAACACTGGCCCAGTGAGAATGACTGTTCATTCCACTACAAGATGGGCACCAGGAGCTCTTCATCACCATCTCTACTTTTATGCACGTCTAAAATTTTCCATGACAAAATTTTTAGAAATTAATAAAATATGCCCCTCACCCCCCATGTGGATGGCTACTATTAAAAAAAAACAACAGGTATTAGAAAGTGTGTGGAGAAAGGAGAAGGCTCGAGTACTGTTGGTAAGAATGTAAAATGGCACAGTCACTATGGAAAACAGCAAGGTGATTCGCAACCAATTAAAATATAATTCCAGTATGGTTCATCACCCTCACTTTTGGGGCCCATAGCCAAAAGAACGGAAGCAGGGTTTTAAAGAGATCTTTGCATACTGTGTTCATGGCAGCACTATTTACACCAGCTAAACTATGGAGGCAACCCAAACATCCATCAGCAAATGAACAGTGAAGCAAGATGTAGTACATCCATACAATGGAATATCATTTTCCCTTTAAAAAGAAGTTAATTCTGACTGTGCTCCTATGTGGATGAACCTCGAGAACGTTATGCTGAGTGAAATAGTTACAAATAAAGACAAATACTGTATAATTCTGCTTATATGAGGTATTTATAAATAAGAAAAACCTGCAGTCAGATTCAGAGACAGAAAACAGAATAGTGGTTTCCAGGTCCTGAGGAGCGAGAGGAACAAGGAAAGCCGTTGTTTAATGGGCACAGAGTCAGATTTACAAGATGAAGGAAGATCTGAACATGCAGGGCACTGACACTGCACAGCACTTACAGAGAACTTATATCACAGGACTACATGCTGAAAAACAATTAAGACTGTCAATTTAGTTAGAGCGAGAACTCGGTGGATAGAGTGCTTGTCATACATGCTTGAGGACCAGAGTTTACATGCTTAGCACCCAAGTAAATGCTGGGTGGGCATGGCATCCTGCCTGTAATTCCAGTGCTAGGAAGGTAGAGACAGGGGATCCCCCAAACAAGCTGGCTAGCTAGATTAGCCATATCTGTGGGTTTTAGGTTCAACTGAGAGACCTTGCCTCAATGAATAAGGCGCAGAGTGATTGAGGAAGACTCCTGACGTCAGTCTCAGGCCTCCACACAAAGAAACAAAAAGATGGCAAATTTTATGCTATATGTATTTTACCACAGTGAAAAACAATATTGTTTAAATTGATGATTTCTTGCTTCTCATGTTCACAAATTATACTCTGAGGTGATTGGCTGTTTCAGTATTTCACAAAGCTGAAATACTAGGTGACAGCTTCAAACAGCCTGCGTCTGAGCTGACCTGATTTTATTACTTCCTGTTGAATGTATGCTCTTTGGTTTTGTTTTTACTGGTAGTCTTCATTTCTTTCACAGATCGTGAAAATCAGTCCATCCTGATCACGTATGTGGCTTTCTTCTTCTTTTCTGATTGGCAGTGATTGATTGTCTTAAATGTTGACAATATGTGTCATAGTCTGATCTCCTTTCCTTTCTGTTTGGCAGTGGAGAATCCGGGGCAGGAAAGACCGTGAACACTAAGCGTGTCATCCAGTACTTTGCAACAATTGCAGTTACTGGAGAGAAGAAGAAAGAGGAATCTGGCAAAATGCAGGTGGGCCTGGTAGTCAGAGTGAGGATCCAGACTCTTTCGTAACTCCAAGAAATCTGGATCCTCAGAGGACTGCTCTTTCCTTCCTAGGGGACGCTGGAGGATCAAATCATCAGTGCCAACCCCCTGCTGGAGGCCTTTGGCAATGCCAAGACCGTGAGAAACGACAATTCCTCTCGTTTTGTAAGTCACGGTCACAGAGAGGCCCTTTCAGGCACGAATTGCTGGGGTAGCCATATCTGAATTAGTATTTCACTTGTAAAAAAAAAAAAAAAAAGCTCCATGTTCTTCAGAGTTTAGGAGTAAACACATTTTTATCTTTTCAAGGGCAAATTCATTAGAATTCACTTTGGGACTACAGGGAAACTGGCATCAGCTGATATTGAAACATGTGAGTAACTGGACCATTGAAAATCTAAATGGAGAAGTGTGAGTTTGGTGGCAGGGCCATTCTGTGACACTTGCTATGCACCGAGCCTGCAAGACAGCAGTTTGCTGTCAGAATTGCCTGTGAGCTAATGCCAGGCTTAACTCATAACCTACTGTTTGTGTCCCTATCTCAATCTTAGAATGATGGCCCTGTCCTACATCTCAGAGGAGTTCATACCTCAGGAGCAACTGTGATTCCCCACCACCAGGGTTACCTATGGGTTTCTATAAGTTACCTATAGGTTCACAATCTATTTCTGATTTGCTCTAGACCTAAGCTTTTGTAGTTGTCTCCAAGGTAGATCAAGTAACATCAGTCCCCCATGTGGAACTTTACTTGTCCCAGGGCAAGCTGTTTCAGTTATTGTACTTAGTAAAGGACATGGACAACTGTTACATGCATCTGCAGTTGTAATGGATGCAACCACAGGAAGACCATCAGGCTGGAATCTTAATGGAGTCAAATGAAATGCCCCAATTTTGGCGAAAGTCCCTGCAGTTCATTAGTATGCCACAAGTGTAGATATTTTTTTCTAGCTCAATCTCTCTCTTTCCAGATCTTCTAGAAAAATCTAGAGTTACTTTCCAGCTAAAAGCTGAAAGAAGCTACCATATTTTTTATCAGATCACTTCCAACAAGAAGCCAGAGCTAATTGGTAAGAAAGAACTTAAATTCTTGGATGGAAGTTGATATTTGTATTAACAACTGCTAAACATATACCCTGAATTCTATGTATTCAGAAATGCTCCTGATCACCACCAATCCATATGACTATGCCTTCGTCAGTCAGGGGGAGATCACAGTCCCCAGCATCGATGACCAAGAAGAGTTGATGGCCACAGACGTAAGTCATAACATACACCCTTAAAAATACATGGTATATGGGAACGACAACAATTCTACATAGGTATGATGACCGAGGGAGAAATTACAAATTATCGTAAATAGTGTCTTCTACTCTAACCTCTGTCTTCTCATCTTTCCTGGTAGAGTGCCATTGACATCCTGGGCTTCACTTCTGAAGAGAAAGTGTCCATTTATAAGCTCACTGGGGCAGTGATGCATTATGGGAACATGAAGTTCAAGCAAAAGCAGCGCGAGGAGCAAGCTGAGCCCGATGGCACCGAAGGTACCAAAAGACCCTCCATTTTACTTGAATCAGAGTCTGCAAATCAAGAAATTTCAGATCCCGCCCTGTCCTCACATCTCTTTTGCAGCCGCACTTCTGAAGAATATACCACATTTGTCCAACTGCGTGTTTTCCTCGCCATCCGCCTTCCTCGCCTCTCCATTGCCCAACCATTTCTATCCAATCCAAATAACATGCATAGCCAGTTATAAGTTCAACCTAGAGCCAGACAGAGAATTAGAGACAGAATGAGGTGGAATAGTAAGTACTCCTGCTTGGCCTTGGCAAAAGTCGGTAGGTATACACAGATTGGCATATTGTTTTAACAATAGCTAGGAAACGGCATCACTGACAATAGAAGATCTCTCCAAACACAGGGTGAGAGGTGAAAGATGCTCCTAGGGACATTGGTATGTATGTGTGTGAGTCTATACATAAACCTGTCAAAGGCAATGAGTAAGATAGAAGATGAATTGACAAAGAAAAACCGTGTAGTCTACCTGTGGAACAACATTCAATCCATAGGACCAACCACACAATTGTCCCTCTGCTTCTAAAGCCTTTCCCGACCATCTCAGTCTGAGATATTCTCCCCGCCCCCTCTCTCTCTCTCTCTCTCTCTTTCAGGGTCCTTCTTTTCCAGAGGTTCCCTTTGAGCCTGACAAACAGCATTACACAGAATTTAAATAGGATCACCCAGTTTAACTTAATCCTCACATTTTCAGATAAAAAAGTTAATCAGTAAGGCTAAATCTGGAGCGATAAAATCAAGATCAGAGTATTCCAACTTTTACCCTCACTAACAGTATATTTATCCCATTTTTGCAACAAGACCTAAAATACCTTTAAGGGGAGGACTGTGGCTTAAACCTTACATAAAATATTACAACAAACATTGTACGCATGTTTATGGCTAATGAAAGCTTTTTCAAAACCTACTTGCAATAATCACTAAAAGTCAGTACAACTGACCAATTGTCTAGTGGCGTGTATGTGTCATAATATACACACAAAGAACCTCATTTGACTTCCTACTGAATTATTTAAAACTTTTCATTTAAATACTAGATTGATTAGACCGGAGAACAGAAAGATGAAGATAAAAGGGGTAGCCATTGCTAAATAACACTTCCTGATTTATGTCACATCAGTTGCTGACAAGGCGGCCTATCTCCAATGCCTGAACTCTGCTGACCTGCTCAAAGCCCTCTGCTACCCCAGGGTCAAGGTTGGCAATGAATATGTCACCAAAGGCCAGACTGTGCAGCAGGTAAGTATGGGCCCTCAATGAATCACATACACCCAGGCCTCTAGGACACCGCTCCAACAGCACTAGCAACACACTATACCTTCACAGGTGTACAACGCAGTGGGTGCCCTGGCCAAAGCCGTCTACGAGAAGATGTTCCTGTGGATGGTCACCCGCATCAACCAGCAGCTGGACACCAAGCAGCCCAGGCAGTACTTCATCGGGGTCTTGGACATCGCTGGCTTTGAGATCTTTGATGTGAGTAATCTTCATGTTAATAAAAAGCAAGAGACACAATTGCAAACTTCTGTATACTAAATGATATCTATTTATATTGTCCATATTGCATGCTCCAACACTGCATCTGGAATAAGAGTTAGCTCAAAATATCTCAGAGATAATATAATAATAACAGATAAAACTGATTGAACAGTCAGTGTGGTTTTGCTATTATACTAGAGACTTCAAAATATCCCATTTAACCTTCAAGACAACTCAAGAAAGAGAAGTTACTGTTTCCTTTAATATTAGAGAAAAAAACTGAGATACAAGGAAATCAGAATACTTGCTAAAGAGTCCACAGGCATATAACACAAAGCCAAGGCTGGATCCTATCTGTAGCATTTGGTTTATATACAAGGCATGTTCCAGGGAAGGGAACAGGCCCACAGGTAGAAGTAAAGCTATAAACATCAGCCTCTCCTCTTCCAAGTTCACTGTAGATAAGTTATTTCATCACAAGACTCTTGGCTTTGTCTGGAGTAAAGTGGTAGAGACTCTTAGATTTTCAACTGCTGTACTGCATCATGTCCCCAGTTTCATAGATCGGGTAAGGGGAATATATGATGTCAACAGAAGAGAATTAACCTGTTCATTTCATTTTATACATCAGCTAACGTGATGATCAAGGGCAAAAATGGAAACTTCTTAAACTGGAGAGTAGGAGTGGTCCCAAAAAATTAAGCCTTTCCGATAAACCATTTTCTCCTGCCTTCTAGCACCTGAACCGTAAAACTCACGACCATGGTTGTAGTTTTAATGCCTGAATGTCCATGCAGTCTTAAAGGTGGAAAGAAGCAGATTTTATTTGAATTCTGGTGTAAAGAATGCCTAAAATCCACAAGAAAGGCATTTATTCCTGACTATTGAAATGATAACAATCATCTTAAATGTTTAAGTTTAAATCTCATCATTCTAGTCCACATTATTTTCCATAAAGCATATTTTCAATAATGGATTTTACTCCCATAAAAACCCACTGATGCTGGAAATCTCTATTTCTTTATGCAGTTCAACAGCCTGGAGCAGCTGTGCATCAACTTCACCAACGAGAAACTGCAACAGTTCTTCAACCACCACATGTTCGTGCTGGAGCAGGAGGAGTACAAGAAGGAAGGCATCGAGTGGACGTTCATTGACTTCGGGATGGACCTGGCCGCCTGCATCGAGCTCATTGAGAAGGTCTGTGTGACTCTCAAGGAGAGATTTGGCTATGAAGATGACTTTCTTAGGTGTCTTAAGCAACTCCAGGAAGCATTATTGTCTCACAATCATTTGAAATCTGAACAAATTAGAAAATTACTATTTAGAAACCATTTTGTCTTTACAATTTTACATAAAAAGGGTGAGTGGCTGGTTTCATTTATTTCTAATCTGTTTTGTTCTAATACTGACTCACGTCCACTTTTAAAGTAGCAGTGACAACTCCATTTGTGACGGTCTGCTTCACTAGAACCACTCTTAGTAGGTACTAATCTGCCTCCATGATGTTCTAGGACATCGTTAAGAGAAATATTTTTCTAAATAAAAATTTATGTGCATGTAATCCAACAAGTACCTTTATGAAAACTAATCTGCTATAAGTCAAGAAGTCAAATTGCTCCTACTTCTTCATAATCTATATTTAAGGAGACCAGACATTCAAAATATCTTAGATAATGTTGGAGTTACTTATATTGCTAGCTATTGTGCTAACAATAACATCATTCTAAGTGAATAGTCTTTTATATGTGTGTGTGTGTTTGTGTGTGGTGTATATGCACATGTGTGTACAGGTGCACTCACCTGTGCACATGTGGGGGCCAGAGGAGGATGTTGGGTGTCCTGCTCTATCACTCTCTGCCGTGTTCCCTTGAGACTAGGTCTCTCAATGAGCCTGGAGCTAGATTGATGACTGGTTAATTCTAGAGATGCTCTGGTCTCCATCCCTCGACCCTTCCTCCCTGAGAGTGGTGCGCACACACACACACACACACACACACACACACACACACACACAGAGTATTGGGGCTATAGGCATGTGCATGACCACATTCAGATTTTTATGTGGGAATATGAACTCAGACCCTCATACTTGCACAGCCAGCATTATCCACTGAGCATCTCCCCAGTCTCAGAAGGTCTTTTTTGTAACAAAATAAAACATTGACAACAGATCTATTCATTTAATAAGAAAAAGTACGATAATAAAAGTAATTAACAAATTACCACAAATGCTATACTGCCTGACCTTTGGATTTTGTCTCAGGCTGTTCTTTTAATTGAACATAATACTATAGATTGAAAGGGAGAAGAAATGGTAGGAAGGTCATTCTAGGGACAACAAAGGGACGTCTTTGAGCTGTGACCCTGGCTTACTTTATATTTGTATTTAACTGAGGGTGCTCATAATTCAATAAAATGGCAGCTACCATGTCTGTATCCATTGAGAAAAGTGAGGTTGACCCCAGGTCTACTTTTCTGAATCCAGCCACTGGGCATCTTCTCCATCCTGGAAGAGGAGTGCATGTTCCCCAAGGCGACAGACACCTCCTTCAAGAACAAGCTGTATGACCAGCACCTGGGCAAGTCCAGCAACTTCCAGAAGCCCAAGGTGGTCAAAGGCAGAGCTGAGGCCCACTTCTCGCTGGTGCACTATGCAGGCACTGTGGACTACAGTGTCTCAGGCTGGTTGGAGAAGAACAAGGACCCCCTGAATGAGACTGTCGTTGGACTGTACCAGAAGTCCTCCAACAGGCTCCTGGCACACCTCTATGCCACCTTTGCTACAACAGATGGTAAGACTCCAGACATGAGGTGGGCACTGTCCACATGTGGTCACCTTCCATTTCATCCACAGCACCCAAAAGATTCGGTAGATCCTTTAACGGTGCTCGGTCTCTTTTGTTTCTTGTAGCCGACAGTGGAAAGAAGAAAGTTGCCAAAAAGAAAGGCTCTTCCTTCCAAACAGTCTCTGCACTTTTCAGGGTAAGACAAGTGCGAGCTAATCTGCTTCCAGCTCACTGACATCACACAAGAATCAACAGTGTTGAGACTCTAACCTTGATGTATTCAAGAATAGCAATGTGATCTGAATCCGATTGCTGTCACTGTGTGAGGTCAACTGACAATATGATATACAAATGAAATCTAACAAATGTGGGATCAGAACTTATGTTACACCTCCTTCAAGAACAAGCTGTATGACCAGCACCTGGGCAAGTCCAGCAACTTCCAGAAGCCCAAAGTGGTGAAAGGCAGAGCCGAGGCCCACTTCTCCCTGATTCACTATGCGGGCACCGTGGACTACAACATTGCTGGCTGGCTGGATAAGAACAAGGACCCCCTGAATGACACCGTGGTGGGGCTGTACCAGAAGTCAGCAATGAAAACTCTGGCCAGCCTCTTTTCCACATATGCTAGTGCTGAAGGAGGTACTTTCTGTGCCCTTACCTAAGTCAAAGTATTCCCTCAAAATGTCCCGATAATGTTCCAGAGTCTGGGAGAGTATTCTAATTGATACATTTTCTTTTTACTTCAGATGGCAGTGCAAAGAAGGGTGGTAAGAAGAAGGGTTCTTCCTTCCAAACTGTGTCAGCCCTATTCAGGGTAATGTACAGATTTAAAGGATATTCAGCTTCTAAGAATTACAACCACAGGAGTTAGAATAAGTTAGGAGGGAATGGAATGTTGCTAGGAATCACTTTAAATATTCATTCTCATCAGGATAGACCTAAAGCAATACCTCTGTGGGAACGGATGCTTTATTCATTAGTCTTCATATGATTGTCTAATGTATTTGGGAATGCCACCATGTCCTTAAAAGCTTCTTAGACATATTATATAAATATTATGCAATTGCACATACATTACAAGAAGTGCCAATGGTAAGGATGATTTTTAAGGAAGCACAAAGCTATTCCTGTAAAGATTTTGTTTCTATTCTACTTCTACTGCATTTAAGAATGTTCTCAAGTTTCTCTTCAGTTTGTTTGAGCCAGGGTCTTACTATGTAGCTTAGGCTGATCTTGAAGTTCCGATCCTCCAGCCTCAGCTTCCCATGTGCTGGGATTACAGGCATGTGTCACTAGGCTAGAATTTAAGATTCCTTTGGAAAATGAGCCTGCAATAGAGGAGTGTAAAATCCTTCCACCAAAGTAAATTTCTGTCCTCTGAGATGGATTTGATTTTTTTTTTAGAATAGCTGAAAATCATTTAAAACCAGGCCTAGTGATTTAAATGGATGATTAAAGTGCAAGACATTCCATGAGGGTCAAAGAATAATAATTTTGTTACAAAATAGTATAGTTTTTCCATTATGCAATTGTACATTTTCATAATGTAATCATAATTCTTATGTAGTTTGGTTTTTCCTGAGAGGAGTGTATAAGATTTCTAGTCCAAGACTGCTGAGAATTTTTATACATTGTTCCTTTCAAAACTAAAATATAGGTATGACCTATGATCTAAACATGAAATTTGTTCTTATTCTTTTTCTTTCTCACTTCTAATTTGAATTATCTCACAAAACAGATTATTGCTTCAGCAGCTTGTCTGTATACATATTTTCAAGCTTTGCTAGTCACATTATTTATTTTGATTTCCTGAGACATGAAAAAAAGCACACCATAAAAAATATACCTAAGAAGTATTGAGAAATGTTTGTATGGAAAATTTCTGTGACTGGATGAAATGATGACATTTTGTCATAACCAGTTCTCCATTTCTAGAATAACTCCCTCCATATGCTTTAGAGCAAAGATGTTCCCAGGTACCCAAGATCCATCCACACAAAGTTACAAAGTTGCATAGTCTTATACTTTTAGACTCTTCAAAACACAAAGCAAGAAATTAGAGGTTCCCAGGAAATAATAAAAAAGGAAGGAATAGCAAAAGTTGAGACAATTGATAACTCAGGTTTTCACAGTAAATTGATAACTACTGCCAGAATCATTAGCACTGAAAAACGAAAGAGCCTGCAGAGATCATCTCAACTCTTTTCAGATGAGGCCCAGAGACAAAACAGGAATAGCAGATTCAGGCAGCTGACTCATCAGTGCAGAGGGCTTTTTTTGTCTTCTGATTACCTGGCTGAGAAGACTGTCTGTGTATCAAGGCTACTGACAGCACTCTGAGCCTAAGTGTTATGATGGATACCTTGGAGATCTGCAGTTCTTCTCAGCACTTTGACCTTCTGGCTAGTTAAGAGACAGGACAATGAGACCTTCAATGCACAGCAGTTAAAGCCGCAGAAGCTTGTGTCCAAGTCAGGCATGGTGGTACACGCCTTTAATCCCAGCACCCAGAAGGCAGAGGCAGGTGATCTCTGTGACTTCAAGGCCAGCCTACTCTACATACTAGGTTCTAGGGCAGCCAGGGCTACATAGTGAGACGTTGTCTCAAAAAAGAAAAGAAAGGAAAAGAAAAAAAATGCTTACATACAATAGCTAAAAGTGGCCTGTATTATTTTTGCCAAAAGAAACCCCAAATACAGCTTTCTCAAGACCTTTCTGTCTCATTTTCTAGGAAAACTTAAATAAACTGATGACCAATCTGAGAAGTACACACCCTCACTTTGTACGGTGTATCATTCCCAATGAAACTAAAACCCCTGGTAAGACACAGAGCTTAAAACAACGGGGAACATGCCCAAGTCCAAAGACTCAGCACCTTGAGGTTAACTTCTCTTCTCTGTCTTCAGGTGCCATGGAGCACGAGCTTGTCCTGCACCAGCTGAGGTGTAACGGTGTGCTGGAAGGCATCCGCATCTGCAGGAAAGGATTCCCAAGCAGGATCTTATATGGGGATTTTAAACAGAGGTCAGTCCTCTTTGTAGTATAACACTGAATGCTGTGACTAGGTTAACATCTTAACTGTTGTTCTTTGTTCCATGTATCCTACTTAGCATATATTGAAAAAGAAGTCAAATAACACAGTTTTGTGATAGAATAACAGGCTAGGCCACTATCTTATCTTGAAGAACAATTAGATGTCTACTTTTATTTATTATTTTTATTGTATGTGTATGAATCTATTCCCTGCATCTAAGCACCCTTGTCAAGCAATGGTTCCAGAGGTCCGAAGTGGGCATCAGATGCCCCAGGAACTGCACTTACAGATGGTTGTTAGCTGCCATGTGGGTGCTGAGAACAGGACATGGGTCTTCTGCAACAGCCAGTGCTCTGAACCACTGAGACATCTCTCCAGCCCCCTACTTTTATTTTTGCTCTTGAATTTGTGTAGACTCCTCTTTGGGAGGTCATTTGGGTATACAATCACACTGTTCTGACCATGTCTTATTTGCTTAACTGAACAGATACAAAGTTCTAAATGCAAGTGCTATTCCAGAAGGACAGTTCATTGACAGCAAGAAGGCTTCTGAGAAGCTTCTGGCCTCTATTGATATTGACCATACACAATATAAGTTTGGACATACCAAGGTACCACCACTACCCATTTAGACCTAACCTGTATACCCACAGCAGTCTCTGTGCCTCATGAAGTAAGGGCATGATTTGTGACCTTTCTCCAGGTTTTCTTCAAAGCTGGTCTTCTGGGTCTTCTGGAAGAAATGAGAGATGAAAAGTTGGCCCAGATTATAACAAGAACACAAGCCGTCTGTAGAGGGTATCTAATGAGAGTAGAATATCAGAAGATGCTGCAGAGGAGGTAATAGCCTTATAGACCATCAGGATCATAAGATCCCCAGAGGACTAGCAATCAGCTTGTGTCATCAAGTCTTTCATTTTGTGGCTGACATGCTCGTTCCCCCTTACAACACACCTACCTTAGCATCATCCTCCAGAATCCCTCTCCTGCCTCCCTTCCCATCCCTCTCACACACAGCTATAGAGCAGCTTGCAATAAGCACTCTTTTCATCTCACCATGCCTCAGCTTGTGGCTCCCGTGGTATCCCAAGTTGCTTTCCTTGGCTGTCAAAGCCCTCTCTATTCCCACCTCACCTGTCATTTCCAACCACATTGACTGGAAAAAGAGTTGGTTTTCTCTTATCCTCGTGTCTGTATAAACCCTGTCTCCTCATCCAAGTCTAATTAGTCAAAAGTCCTTTACTCCTTTTCATAATTAACCATACACTTTTTCTACACAGTATTTTTGCTCATGAGTTCTCCTCATGTAAACATTTTGCTCATCTTTGTTTATTTAGATCTCATTGTTACAGTTTCTCAGTCTTTTTGATTTGTGCCATAGATTGGATCATATTTGCCTTTTCAGACTTACAGCTCTTAAAAATTGGACCTATAGAAATAAAATTTCCATTCTAGCAAGCGTCATAAGACCAATACACTTTTACAAGTTAGTCAAACCTTGCCACCCTGTTGTTGTAGTTTGTGGAACTATGCCAGCAGTACCATTTCAAAACTTTACTTAAATAAACAAATGTGAAGCTCAATGCATGCGAAAAATACCCTGAAACATTAATGCTCTAGTTGAACAGGCAGGACTAAGACACTCAAAAGCATTTAGAAACAAGAGTATATTATTTGAAGAAGCAGACAGAAGAAGAATAGGTAATTCAGTGGTGATCAGAAAAAGAGGCAAAGTTTGAAGGGGGCCAATCACAGGCTCAGTTTAGGTGGGCAAACAAATCAGCATATGGCATGTTATAGCTCACATCTGTGTGGCAGCAGCCAAGCAGCCCAATGGCCACACTCACCTCCAAACCACTTCTGCAATAGTGGCAGGGATGATCTTAGGGTGGCGTAAGCTGTCCAGACATCCCAGTCTGCACCCTCCAGAGTGAGCTCTTTGCTGGTTTGGCAGGGACTGAGAATACTACGTGCTCAATATGAAGAGTACACACTGACTATAACCGAATGAATGCAAGTATGTGCGTGTGTAGGTATGTTTGTGAAGTCTGCATACTATGCACACAGAATCTGACACAACATCTACAGACTGCAATATTCATTAAAAAGAAAGTGTGCATGCCACGGATAACAATCACATTGCTTCCAATGGAACAAGTGCCCACCATTTGTTTTCATATTCCAGAGAAGCCATCTTCTGCATCCAGTACAACGTGCGGGCCTTCATGAACGTCAAGCACTGGCCCTGGATGAAGCTCTTCTTCAAGATCAAGCCCTTGCTGAAGAGTGCAGAGACCGAGAAGGAGATGGCCACCATGAAAGAAGAGTTCCAGAAAACCAAAGATGAGCTTGCCAAGTCAGAGGCAAAGAGGAAGGAGCTGGAGGAAAAGATGGTATCACTGTTGAAAGAGAAAAATGACCTTCAACTCCAGGTTCAATCTGTAAGTACCCTGAAGTAGGAATGCAGCATGTTACCATGATATGGAGATGTCCATAGACTTTGGCTTGCAAAATGGACTTTCCCCAAGAAAAAAAAAAAAGATTATGTATTGTTATTGTTGTTGGTAATGG
>NW_008357929.1:5642227-5652546 GCF_000622305.1 Nannospalax galili
AGCCCTTGCTGAAGAGTGCAGAGACTGAGAAGGAGATGGCCACCATGAAAGAAGAGTTCCAGAAAACCAAAGATGAGCTTGCCAAGTCAGAGGCAAAGAGGAAGGAGCTGGAGGAAAAGATGGTATCACTGTTGAAAGAGAAAAATGACCTTCAACTCCAGGTTCAATCTGTAAGTACCCTGAAGTAGGAATGCAGCATGTTACCATGATATGGAGATGTCCATAGACTTTGGCTTGCAAAATGGACTTTCCCCAAGAAAAAAAAAAAAGATTATGTATTGTTATTGTTGTTGGTAATGGTGGTGGTAATTTTGTTTTGTTAGCATTTTACTTATTTTTCAGTAGTCTGTGAGGTATTCTGAAAGGTATAATGACTTGTTTGTTACATGAAGGAAAAAGGAAGATTCATTAACATCACAAAATTTAACAACTTTGATGAAAACAACTTAAAACCAAATCCCAAATCTTACTCAAATATTTTATTCCTTTGACTGGCCTGTATCATTCCAACCTTAAAAGTACAGTCCTAGTTAGGCATGGTGGTGCACACCCTTAATCCGACCACTCATGAGGTAAAGGTAGGACAACCTCTGAGTTTAAGGCCAGCCTGGTCTACATAGTAAGACCTTGTCTCAAAAAAAATGAATAAAAACCCTTGTGGTTGATCTCAATAAACATAAACATGTTTTTGAGCTGACTTTACTTGAGCTGACTACGAGCCTGGAAGGCAGTGTGAAGATCTTCCCTGATTCTCCCTTTAATAAGAATGGTTTCTTAAGGCCACTGTTACAAGTCCAGAAAGGAGCTGTAGTCAACGTGGGGAGAAAATTTAGCAACAGCCAAACATAATCTCCCATTTCTTTGATAACAAACCCAACAATGTTATAAAGTAACTAGAAAAGAATAGTTTTCCAAATGGATGAGACCAGATTCTCTCCATCACTTTCAATGGTTATCAGAATAAATATGTGAGGAGTAAATCACTATTAAAATAAAAACTAAAGGACCTGGGAAGTCCTCATCCTCATCCATTTTAAACACTTAAAAACTCAAGATAAAATAAACACCGAGGAGCTAAAGAAATCCCTAGGGTAGAGTAATCTAATAAGTTAGTGGCTGAATTTTTGAGTCCTTTAATTAGTTGCTCATAAAAACTTAATAAAGCCATACAATTCCTCAGAATTACTTGTTCTTATATATTCTGGAATTCACTTTAAGGCTAATAGGTAATTCTTTAAATGGAAAGTTCAAACAATTATGTGCTGTTATAGGCCATCCGAAAAGTTTGAATAGATTAAAAATGTTGCATGGAAATGTATTGACTTTTCTTTTTTTAAAATTCATTTTGACAACTAGTTGTTTGAAAAATGATCAAAATCGAAACTAACCAATTTCACTAAATCAAAATCTTTGAATATTACAATTGAATAGAGTCTAGAAATCATTTATTCCAACCTCCTTATTTACAAATGAAAAACCGAGATTAAAGGGAAAAGTGATTTGCCCAAGACTGAACGCACAGAGATAAGAGTCCAGGTTTCTTACTGCTCCATCTACCGTTCTTTCCACTCTTCCACACAGAATTTTTCAAACAGTCGGGGCTTTTCCAATCCAACCATTGTGTAGACTCATTTGCATCAGAACCTCCAGTCTCATTTCTAATTAGTTGCGTGCCTCCAGGTCAGGTAATAATGTTCAATTAAAGGTGAATTTAAATTCATGCTGAGAAATTCAACAGAATTCAGATAAACACTAAATACTTTATGCAAAAAGTTAAGTTTCAAAATAAGTAACACTTTCTCAATGAATCTCTCCACAGGAAGCAGACAGCTTGGCTGATGCAGAGGAAAGGTGCGACCAGCTGATCAAAAACAAAATCCAGCTGGAGGCCAAAATCAAGGAGGTGACTGAGAGAGCCGAGGATGAGGAAGAGATCAACGCCGAGCTGACGGCCAAGAAGAGGAAGCTGGAGGATGAGTGTTCAGAACTGAAGAAAGACATCGATGACCTTGAGCTGACCCTGGCCAAGGTTGAGAAGGAGAAGCACGCCACAGAGAACAAGGTAGGAAGCAGGTTCCGCAGCACCACACAGAGGTCAGGGTCCTGCCACCAACAGGGCTGCTTTGTAGCAGAGGCCTCTCTTTCTTCCTCTCTGTAGGTCAAAAACCTCACTGAGGAGATGGCAGGCCTGGACGAGACCATCGCCAAGCTGACCAAGGAGAAGAAGGCCCTCCAAGAGGCCCACCAGCAGACCCTGGATGACCTGCAGGCAGAGGAGGACAAAGTCAACACCCTGACCAAGGCCAAAACCAAGCTTGAACAGCAAGTGGATGATGTGAGCACTTTTAAATGCCTTTTTGAAGCACTTCTGAAAATGCACTTTCAATCTTCACCTAGTCACTTCTCCATTAGCTTGAAGGATCACTGGAGCAAGAAAAGAAGCTTCGAATGGACCTAGAAAGGGCAAAGAGGAAGCTGGAAGGAGACCTCAAACTGGCCCAAGAATCCACAATGGACATAGAAAATGACAAGCAGCAACTTGATGAAAAGCTTAAAAAGTAGGTGCTCCAAAAAGAATTCTATGTCATATCATCTTCAATTAATGTGATTACTAATATGTTTCTTCTGTTGTCTAAAGGAAAGAATTCGAAATCAGCAATTTGATAAGCAAAATTGAAGATGAGCAAGCAGTAGAAATCCAGCTACAAAAGAAGATCAAAGAGCTGCAGGCAAATCACCTTCTTTCCTTTCTGTAAGGAGGTCACAGGTTGACCTCAAACTCACAATCCTCCTGCCTCAGCATCTTGAGCTCTAGGACAGCAGGCATGCACCACCATGCCCAGGCTTTTACCAGTATTTTTTTTTTCTCTGCACACCAAAAAACACTAAAGTTGATATGAATTTGAGATATGTTAATGTGCTTGTTTGATTCCCAGGCCCGCATCGAAGAGCTGGAGGAGGAAATCGAGGCAGAGCGGGCCTCCAGGGCCAAAGCCGAGAAGCAGCGCGCTGACCTTGCCCGGGAACTGGAGGAGATTAGTGAGAGGCTGGAAGAAGCCGGCGGGGCCACCTCTGCTCAGGTGGAATTAAACAAGAAGCGGGAGGCCGAGTTCCAGAAACTGCGCAGGGACCTGGAGGAGGCCACCCTGCAGCACGAGGCCACGGCAGCCACGCTTCGGAAGAAGCACGCTGACAGCGTGGCGGAGCTTGGGGAGCAGATCGACAACCTGCAGCGGGTCAAGCAGAAGCTGGAGAAGGAGAAGAGCGAGATGAAGATGGAGATCGACGACCTCAGCAGTAATGCAGAGGCCATTTCCAAAGCCAAGGTACTCGTCTCTAAATGATTCAGAAGAACATCCGACACTGCTCTTGGCATTAAACCTGGTTTTCGGACATTTTATAGCACTATTCAAAGATTTTTCTACCCTAATATATTCCCTTGTTTTATTTTTTAAATTACCGACTATATCCCACTAAGGTGATTTCAAAATCCACCTAGGTGTCAATATCACTGAGCTCCGTGGAAAGTTTCCAACAATGAATTTAACACGTTCAACTCTGGTATAGTCCACAGAGCTGACCATAACTTTCTACTCAGGCTTCACAGATATTCCAAACTCTAAAGGTAGTTTAGGAATCAGAGCTACTTTTTCCTTTGGGGGCTATATTCAGCGCTTCCGCTTTCCCTGCCACGTGTCCTGTAGGGCAATCTGGAAAAGATGTGCAGGACCCTAGAGGATCAGGTGAGTGAATTGAAGACCAAGGAGGAGGAGCAGCAGCGGATGATCAATGAGCTGACGGCCCAGAGAGCTCGCCTGCAGACAGAAGCAGGTACATACGGATGTCTTGTTGGGGTCCGGAGGCCTTGTAATAACGTGAAAGTGACTCGGGTTTGTGAACAAGTAGCAATGCTCTCATTTCAGAAGGAAACAGACAATCTGTCAGGATAATTTGGGGAAAGCAAAAATAAGCAAAGTTTTCTTGTTACATTCCGGTGGTGATTCTGTGGATAATCTACATTTCCCTCCATGACAGTTAAATTATGACTTTTATTTCCTATCTATTTCTATTTAGAAGTTAAAATATACACACACATAGGGCTTGTTATACCATTAATTCATCTGCCTATATTACTCTTAGGTGAATATTCCCGACAATTAGATGAAAAAGATGCTTTAGTCTCTCAGCTTTCCAGAAGCAAACAAGCATCTACTCAGCAGATTGAGGAACTGAAGCGTCAGCTGGAGGAAGAAACCAAGGTGAGTTTTCCCAAAGATCTTATTGACTAACCAAGACTCAACATGCCCAGTGATGTCCTACTTGAGGTGCATAAGTTAAGTACTACAGAATATATGAATTTAAGTCACCAAAATGACTGTCACGTTGGCAGGCCAAGAGTGCGCTGGCCCACGCCCTGCAGTCCTCCCGCCACGACTGTGACCTGCTGCGGGAGCAGTACGAGGAGGAGCAGGAAGGCAAAGCCGAGATGCAGAGGGCGCTATCCAAGGCCAACAGTGAGGTGGCCCAGTGGAGGACCAAATATGAGACAGACGCCATCCAGCGCACCGAGGAGCTGGAGGAGGCCAAGTATGTGATGCGGTCTCTTGGCTACTTAACTAAGCAACTCCCATAAGAGGCCCTGATGAGCTTGCTGATAACATGAAAACAGCAGAAGCTAACATTTATTGAATGCAATTTCTTTTATTTATTATTTTTACCTGTTTTAATGTGCATGAGTGTATTCCCTGTATGTAAGTAGGTGTACCCATGTCATGCAATGCCCAAGGAGATCAGAAGAGGGCATCAGATCCCCTGGAGCTGGAGTTAAGGACAGTCGTTTGTTGCCATGTGGGTGCTGGGAATCAAATCCAGGTGCTCTGCAAAAGGAGCCAGTGCTCTAAACCACTGAGTCATCTCTCCAGCTCCTGAACGAAGTTTCTTGTGATTATGTATATTTGTATAGCCTAACTAGAGAAAGAAATTGATAGATAACTCAGGACAATTCATGGAGCTGAAGCAAAGGCAAGTTTTGCCTTTCCTTTGAACTGTCTACATTCCTGTGTCAAGTACTACATATCCACACACTCATTTAGTTTTCATAGCAATGTTATGTTGCTGTTGCTATTTTCTTCATTTCACAGATGAGGAAACGGAGGCCACAAGAAGTTAACTTACTAATCTAAGGGCATCATACTCAACTAAAGGAACAGCTAGGGTCAGAACTAGATGTGTTGACTCCAAAGGTCCTCTTAAGCACTGAGTAGCCAGACATCCCTCTTAAAACTCACATTGCAGTTCCCCAAACCATACAAAATGTTCAAATAAAGTCAGTAATACTGGTTTAAATAAAGGAGGGCCCTAGTTTTGGTAGACTAAACGACACCTTCAAGTACACATTCTTGTGTGTCAATGTCAAAGGTGTTTCTGTTTCTAAGGGTATGGCACACAATTAGGAATGAAGCAAGAATATAGACAGTTCAAATGAAGGATAAAACTTGCCCTTGCTTCAGCTAAATGAGTTGTCTGGATTTATCTATCAATTGTGTACTCTGGTTAGATTGTCTAAATAGGCATTATTAAAAGAAACTGGATATTCTCTAGAGGGAAGGTCTGAAAAATGAAACAAAAACAAACATGCTCAGAATTTTTGTTCAATAAAAAGTATCAGCCCCTTCTTTGGTATCAGAAGAGATATGTAAATCCATCAATAACATTGTCCTAGCTAGTCATTTTCACAATCATATGCAATCAGATGTCCTAGAAATCCTGAGTCACTGATGTAGTAAGGCACACCGCTAAAAACACCAGCAGCCTCTGGGAGTTCAGTACCACCCCAATTACTCAAGTCCAACTGCCTGGCATTTTGGAACTTTCCAGTTTATCTCTCTAGAAATCAGATCTGGTGATCACAGCTTTGAAAACCATATGGTATTTGCCAGTGCAGAACCGGACTGTGAGAAGGGGTCATGGAGGTTATCTCTTTGCTCCTGGCTTTGGCCAGGTCTTGACAGCCTGGCTAACTTTGCAGGAAGAAGCTGGCTCAGCGTCTGCAGGATGCCGAGGAACACGTAGAAGCTGTGAACGCCAAATGCGCTTCTCTTGAGAAGACGAAGCAGCGGCTGCAGAACGAGGTGGAGGACCTCATGATTGATGTGGAGAGATCTAACGCTGCCTGTGCAGCGCTTGATAAGAAGCAAAGGAACTTCGACAAGGTGACTCAGTCACATGACACAGTGACTGATGTTGACTCCCTAGGGGGAAGCTGACCTTTCTCCTGGGTTCAGAGGTTAACTGCCGATGTGCTTCCAGGTCCTGGCAGAATGGAAGCAGAAGTATGAGGAAACTCAGGCTGAGCTGGAGGCCTCCCAGAAGGAGTCCCGCTCGCTCAGCACTGAGCTGTTCAAGGTGAAGAACGCCTATGAGGAGTCCCTGGATCAACTGGAAACGCTGAAGAGAGAAAACAAGAACCTGCAGCGTGAGTCCAGAGGCCTGCCCTACCCTACTTAGCCCTTGCTGGACCCTTCATGTTGCCACAAGTCCAACCATCCCCCGCATCTGTTCTTCCACAGAGGAGATTTCTGATCTCACCGAGCAGATTGCAGAGGGAGGGAAGCAAATTCATGAATTAGAGAAAATAAAGAAGCAGGTGGAACAAGAGAAATGTGATATCCAGGCTGCCTTAGAGGAAGCAGAGGTACATGTTTCTATGTTGTGGGGGGAAACTGTAGATAAATGGTAGAGAAAATACTCAAACTGAGTAATGGTACTGTGCATTGAATACATTACTATGGAGCAGTGGCAATTTAAACTTGAAGGACCTTTGAAGGCAAGTTGGTGCTCATTATCAAAAGCCTTAAAAATGATGATCATTATCAAATGCCTTAAAAGTGTAAATACTGGGGCTGGAGTTCAGCAGCTAAGAGCACCAGCAGCTCTGGTTCCCAGCACAAAACTGCCTGTAACTCTAGCTCTAGGGGACTCAATGTCCTCTTCTAGTCTCTAGAGTCACCTCCACACACGGCATAACATATACATGAATAAAAATAAATATTAAAAAATCATAAAGACTCTGACCCATCAATTCAGTTTCATAAAATGTATCACAAGCAAAACAAAAATCTTAAAAAGAAGTAAAGCTTTAAGACAAAGGTGTCCGATCCAAGAAAAATAATAAAAAAATTATAGAATATCTACATGATAGAAATTCACACAACCATTAAGTATGATTAATAGCCAGGCATGGTAGCACACACTTGAAATCCCAGCACTCTGAAGGCAGAAGCAGGAGGGTTACTGCAAGTGTGAGATGAACCTATATTTTGCAGTAAGATCTAGGCCAGCCAGGGCTATATAGCAAAATCTTGTCTTAGAATATCCCCCCAAAAGTTATGAATAATATAGAGAAAGATTTATGATAGATGTAAATATTTTGCTTTTAAAAACCAATATACAGATTTGCAGACACAACTTTGATTATATAAAAGTATAGAGAAATAGGGAAAGCAGGAGGATCAGGAGGATCATGAGCTCAAGGCCAACCTGAACCACAAAACTAGAGACCCTGTCTAAAAACACCCAAAACATATATGTATGTAGGAAAAACAGAGCAGAAAAATGTACCACATTAAAATAGTATCTCAGTGAGGCACAGTGGAAGACTGGTTTGGTTTTTGTTTTTTTAAATAATGTTGATAAGTGCTTTGCCTACATGTGTGTATTAAGTGCACCTTGTCTGTACAATGCCTACAGAAGCCAGAAGATGACATCAGAGCCCCTGAAATTGGAGTTAAGGATGCTTATTAGCTGCCATGTGGATTCTGGGAACTGAACCCAGGTGCTCTGCCAGAGCAGCCAGTGCTCTTAACTGCTGAGCCATCTCTCCAGCACCCTAGATAACTGTTTTTATATGTTCTCTTCACATTCTACAAAGAACACACATTATATAATCACAAAAAAAACTATTTAAAACTGAGTTTCTATGCCAGACTAGTACATCAGACATGAATTTTTTTAATTTATAAAACAGATTATGAGTTCATATTTACTGCATATAAGCTTAATCATATAATTCTGTTAGTACTAATATGTTTGTTAGTACACAGCATCTTTCCTACTGAGCTGCCTTATATAATCTGGGGCTGAATAAACAAATGAATGATTCAACTTGAAGGGTCTTAGAAGGACTGTATTGACTATAAAATCAAACAAGATGATATCAATAAGTTTGCTTCATAAACTCCAACTAGACTCCAAATACATTCTCATCCATTATTAATCGATCACTGTTTTCATAAGGCATCTCTGGAACATGAAGAGGGAAAGATCCTGCGCATCCAGCTTGAACTGAATCAAGTCAAGTCTGAAATTGACAGGAAGATTGCTGAGAAGGATGAGGAGATCGACCAGCTCAAGAGAAACCACATCAGAGTCGTGGAGACAATGCAGAGCACACTGGATGCAGAGATCAGGAGCAGGAACGATGCCCTGAGAGTCAAGAAGAAGATGGAGGGAGACCTCAATGAGATGGAAATCCAGCTCAACCATGCCAATCGCTTGGCTGCAGAGAGCCTGAGAAACTACAGGAACACCCAGGGCATCCTCAAGGTACGTGATCCACATTAGCCTCTCAGATGAATCACAGAAGATAACTGCCCACCATTCCCTCAGTTACTGATAAAGCCATCTGCCTAGTTACTTTTCCTGTTGCTATGATAAAACACTCAGGCAAACATACCTTAAGGGAGAAAGGGTTTATTCTGGCTCACAGTTCAAGGGTACAATCCACCTTGGCAGGGAAGTCAAGGCAGCAGGAACTTGAAGCAGCTGCTCACATCACACCCACAGTCAGGAAGGCAGCAGTGAATACAAGCCAGTGCTCCTCTGACTCTCCATGTTATACAGCCCAAGATCCTCTGCCTAGGTGATGGTGCCACCCACAACTAAGATGGGTCTTCCCACATCAATTAACAAAATCATAATAATCCCTCACAGGCATGCCAGAGACTCATCCTAGGTCAAGTTGACAGTTAACACTAATCATTACAACCATCTCCCCCCCCCTTTACCAAATTATACAGATAAACACACAAAGAAAGCTAATTAAATATACTTAGAACATAACAGTTCTATAGAAATTATATGTAGAAGAACAAATAGAAGTCCGGAGACCAAGACGTGACATGACAGAATGTACACAGACTTTCCGCATGTCAGGCATGAGGTTGAGTCTCAGTTTTATCACTAAACAAAGTTTAGGCAAGTTATTTAACCTCTCAGGCCTATTTCCTCTTCATCCCCAGCACAACTGTGAGGATCACATGAGATAACAGATTGTCAAGAGCTCATAGAATACACGGAAAATGCTCTCTAAATGATACACACTCGTAATCTGCACATGATAATTAACCAGTTAAAGGAAGTAACATGGCAGGAACCTATGTCTCCTGATAATTCTCTCACACCCTGAGCAAATGCCACCACCATTCTTAAGCTCATTCAAATGACAGGCATGTCAATTCCGGTTCCTGGCATCAAAATACTCTTCCAGCATGTCTCCTGGATGTTCACACCCTCTATCGAATATTTAAGATCCTTTTTTAACTTACAGGACACCCAGCTGCACCTGGATGATGCTCTGCGGGGCCAGGAGGACCTGAAGGAGCAGCTGGCGATTGCAGAGCGCAGAGCCAACCTGCTGCAGGCAGAGGTGGAGGAGCTGCGGGCCACACTGGAGCAGACGGAGAGGGGCAGGAAGATCGCAGAGCAGGAGCTGCTGGACGCCAGCGAGCGTGTGCAGCTCCTCCACACCCAGGTGAGATGAAAGCTGGTGCACCACCAAGTGAGGACTACGTGCATATAAACACGCGTGTGTGTGTGCATATAAACAGGCGTGGGGGCATGCTCTAAAATATCAATTGCACTTGCCTTTGGGTGATGGGACTATGGGTGATTTTATTGTTTATTCCTATTTGTCTTTTCTAGATTCTTTTTTTTTTTAGCCAAAATGGTTTTTTTGTTGTTGCTGTTTTTATTTACAAATAAGGCTCTGCTGTCTGGGTCATTTTCTCTTTTTTTAATACTTTTTTTTAAATTTACTGATGTGTGTGTGTGTGTGTGTGTGTGTGTGTGTGTGTGTATTTCATACAGAACATCACAAACAATCTTACTCATCTTTATACCTGCATCCCAAATGGCACCCTCCCATAGCCCCACCCCCACTGGAGCCTATATACACTGTCATCCCTGTTACTGTCCACTGTGTTATCAGTGTCCCCAGTGCTTGTCCATCTGCTGAATCTAGTCAGCCTATCTAGAGATCC
>NW_008357929.1:5653000-5696723 GCF_000622305.1 Nannospalax galili
ACTTGGAAGCATGGAGGAAATGTTTCCTCTGTGTTGGCCCTCCTTTTTGTAGACTGGACACTGGTTCAAGTTCATCTGGTGGGGTTTCCCCGGCCTCCTTGATCAAGAGGACAGGTGACTCACCACAGTTACAGGGCATTTTGAGAAATACTCCATAGTCCCCTGGAACTTAGTCGACCTTGGAGGAAAAGGAGAAAAAACTGTCCTTTAAGTCCCTCTGGCCAGATTAGTATAGGCTTCAAAGTATGGCTGTTAAACATCCAAGAAGGTTAGTTCCACCAGTCTGGTACTTTTAATTACTATGTGCTATGTAGATAAAGCTTGGGCAAAAAAAAAACAAACGTTCTCCAATAAACCTTGACTAGACATATATTGTGTTCCGTGAGCTAGTTGTATGTATAATTTGTCAGTAGGTTGATGGACTAATATGGTTCCCTCTGGCTTTTTTTAAAACTAACTAGGCATTATTTATCCCTCTCATTGTCTGTGAGTGTAATGCCAGCATGTAGGTGGGTGCACTCATGTTGTGCAGTTCCCATGGAGGTCAGAAAAGGGCACTGGGTCCCCTAGAACTGGTGTCACAGACAGTTAGTAGCCACCATGTGGGTGCTGGGATTTGAACCCAAGTCTTCTACAAGAACAGCCAGTGCTCTTAACCACTGAGCAATCTCTCCAGGCACTTCTGGGTTATTTTCAAAGCCATGAGATAGAATCAACTTGAGTAAAAATATAACTCAAGGGGCTGGAGAGATGGCTCAGTGGTTAAGAGCACTGTTTTTGCAGAAGACCCGGGTTCGAATCACAGCACCCACATGGCAGCTGGCAGCTGTCCATAACTCCAGTTCCAGGGGATCTGACAGCCTCTTCTGTCCTCCACGGGCATTGCACTACATGGGTGTACTTACGTATATGCAGGCAATACACACATATACATAAAATAAAAATAATAAAAAAAAAATTTTTTAAATGCAACACGAGTAAAAATACCTATTGATTCTAAAGTGAAATGTTTCATGCCATACTTATTGGAGGCACATCAGAATTCAGTCTTATTGAGTTCACTGTTCCTGTGCCTTCAGAACATTTAGCGTCCCTTCTTTTTCAGGCATTGAATGCAGTGTCAGCCCCTAGTCCCTGTGATGCCAAAATAAATGCATCCCCAAGCATTTCCCAATACACGCTCAGCAGGTTTCCTTCCCTTTGAGAAATCCTGGGTTCAAATTTTAAGTCCATATTTCATAAGACAAATTCACAATTCCCCAAAGGAACATATGACAATAATTCACACACACACACACACACACACACACACACACACACACACACACACTACATATATCTTACAAACTAAAGTCAGCTAGACTATCATAAAAAAAAAAACAAACTATTATTTTCTAACACAGTATTCCCAACTTTTAAGCATAGTGATGTCTGATGGAAAGAACAGAAGAGCAGATAACAACTGTCTACTACCATGGGCATTCTTTGTAGCTGTCTTAAACCAGGGTCTTCCGATATATAGCACAGGCTAGCCTAAAACTCATGATCCACCTGCCTCAGTTTTACAACTGCTAGAATTACAAACATGCACCACACCTTACTAATACAGATACTTTTAAGCATAGTGATGTCTGATGGAAAGAACAGAAGAGCAGATAACAACTGTCTACTACCATGGGCATTCTTTGTAGCTGTCTTAAACCAGGGTCTTCCGATATATAGCACAGGCTAGCCTAAAACTCATGATCCACCTGCCTCAGTTTTACAACTGCTAGAATTACAAACATGCACCACACCTTACTAATACAGATACTCTTAGACTTCAGAGGTCCTTTTGTTTAAGTCAACCAGACGTTCAGATATGAGGGCTGGGGGGAGGGGGTCCAACCACACAAATGATTAGTAGTTTGCAGCAAGCAGAATACTTCAAGTTTAGTAAATGTGAGCATCAAGTCTCCTGGACAAACCAGCAATAAAACATTTGTAAATTCCAAGAGGGAAATCTGAAAAATCTTGTAAATTTTGCCTATTTTTAACAGAACACTAGCCTCATCAACACCAAAAAGAAGTTGGAAAATGATGTTTCACAACTCCAGAGTGAAGTAGAAGAAGTCATTCAAGAATCACGCAATGCAGAAGAGAAGGCCAAGAAGGCTATCACCGACGTGAGTGTGGGATGCACTCCCCTCCTCACGCACCCATTTTCTGAAATCAGGGACAGTCATGACTTTCTTCATTTATTTGCTTTTCAGGCGGCCATGATGGCGGAGGAGCTGAAGAAGGAGCAGGACACCAGCGCCCACCTGGAGCGGATGAAGAAGAACCTGGAGCAGACGGTGAAGGACCTGCAGCTCCGCCTGGATGAGGCCGAGCAGCTGGCGCTGAAGGGCGGCAAGAAGCAGATCCAGAAGCTGGAGGCCAGGGTGGGTGGTTTGGCCTCTGAATCTGGGAAGGGCAAGGAGGCGCTCCCTCTACCCTCTTTCTTCCTTCTTACGGGATTAGGAGCACCCTGTCTATACCCTCAGTAGGTCCTAGATTATTTAATACCCCCAGCACTGATTGCAGACGCATCTTCCTTGGTTGCAGGTACGTGAACTAGAAGGGGAGGTTGAAAATGAACAGAAACGTAACGCTGAGACTGTTAAAGGGTTAAGGAAACATGAGAGAAGAGTGAAAGAACTCACCTACCAGGTAAGGGGAATAGCTTTCTAGAATGTCCAGCCAGCTTGCCCAAAGGGAGAGTGAAGCCCTGCTGACTACTTGTGTGGCACTCTCAAACAGATGCACACGAACTGCACCTATATAAGGAATAACGGGCACAGTTACTTAGCACAGACAGGTACTAAGCTAGGAGGATTAGGGAGGCCTTTAGAAACAGAGTGCCAGGATGTAGGTCAGTGACAGAGCATGAGTCTAGCATGGGCTTGATTCCCAGTAACAGAAAGGGAAAGAGGGAAGGCAGGAGGGAAGGAAAGAGGGGCGGGAGTAGGAAAGATGGCATGAGAGAAAATAATGAGTGTGTTAAAACCAAATAAACTGTGTGTTAGTCCTAGTTTGGCCTCTCCCAGAGTAGGAAGGTAAGGATTAGAGATGTGTTTAATTCTCTAACACAGCGTAATAAGGGGCCTACACATAGTGAACATTTAACAAGAGTGATCATTGTCGGGGCTACAGAGATGGCTCAGTGGTTAAGACACAAGTTTTATTCCCAGCATCCACAGCAGGCAAATCACAACTGCCTCTAAGTCCAGCTGTAGGGGATCCAACGCCCTCTTCTGGCCTCTGTGGGCAACTGCACTTGTGTACACACACACACACACACACACACACACACACACACACACACACAATTAAACCTAAGATTTTTTTTTTAAATGCAGAGGCCAGAGAGATGTCTCAGTGGTTAAGAGCACTGGCTGTTCTTGCAGAGGACACAGTTTCAGTTCCCAGCACCCACATGGCAGCTAATCACTATCTGTACCTCCAGTTCCAGGGGATCCAATGCCCTCTTCTGGATTCCTTGGGTTTGCACACATGGGTGCACTTACATACATGTAGGCTAAACACTCATACACATAAAATAAAATGAATAACATTTTTTAAAAGAGTGGCCATTGTTAGTAGCATAGGGCTTGGTCAAGTTTACCCCAAGGACCACCTATCAGTACATCAAATGACTTATTCTAGCACCAGGAGTAGACATAGTTCTTTGGATTGAATGCAGATCATTTGTTTATACTTTCAGACTGAGGAAGATCGAAAGAATGTTCTCAGGCTTCAGGACTTGGTGGATAAACTACAGGCGAAGGTGAAATCATACAAAAGACAGGCTGAGGAGGCTGTAAGTATCTTTAAGATCTTAGAGAAAGAAGTAAATTTCTTTTGAGGGAAAAATGTGTCAAAAGCATGTATTAATGAAGACGAAGGATACAAAGTAAGAGTCTACCACTCACATATTTTAAGAGGGGTGATTGTACAAATCTAAATGCACATACTCCATCGTAATTACAGAATAGGACTTCAATAGGACATACTTTCATTACTAAGAAACTTATAAGGGATGAGGGGAAAAATAGACAATTTCAAATAACCAACCTTAGTTGGCAGCTACAAATACACAACAGAAAGGTTAACACCAGGGTAAACAAATAATCCCCTCCCCTTCAGACAGAAACAAAATCAAGTATCCCCAGAAGTCAAATATTGATTTTTTTTCCCTCAACTGACTTGTTCACTCACTATTAGGGTTAATGGTGAGGCCCCTTTCCTGAAACTGCTGTAGTGACTTTAAGAACATGTTGGAAAAGTTAGAGGTACAGCTGGTGTTAGAGCACATGCTTAGCACATACAAAGTCCTGGGTTCAACCCCCAGCACCAAACAATGGGCAAAAAAAGATGTTGGAAGATCCACCAGCCACACTCTTCCCACTTGTCCCTGTCCGCATTCTTCCAGACCCATGTGACAGTGTTGCAGGTGCTGTGTGCAGGGAGACATTCCTCACCAAGGCACTGCGCACTTCCAGGAAGCAGTTTATTCCTGCCAGTATCTGGCTTTGTGAGATAGTCCTCAAAAGTAGAGCCTTGAACAAAAAGAGACCCAGCCTTCTATACCCTCTACTAGTTTCCCTTTATAGTTTGCTTTCTCTGTCTCCCATACACGATCACACACCTATCCTGATTGGGTGATCTCTGCTACAGGGCCTGGACAGGCAGAACTGGATAGTGCACTGAGGCACAGTCCATGCTGCATTCCTTTTTCTTTGTGCTGGGGAATTCTTGCCAGAACAGACAGGAAGGAAAAAAGGAAGGCATAAATGCCGATAAGTCACACAGAAAGGAGGCAACTTTTGTCTTAGTCCCACTTTTTCCGTTTCTCCGTATTAGTGTTTCAGTACATGGGGGGGGGGGGACATTCATTACCGTTTCCCCAAACTTATTTGACTTTACATTTACATACTAAACTCTCTGAGGGCACCTGGGTCTCCTCTTACTTTGCACCCAACGGTCATAGCAAAAAGGAGTAAGCAAGTTTAACAACAGGGTCTCTTCCACTTCGAAACGATTTCTCTTTTCCTTCTTTTTAAATCAAAATTGGCACTGGAGTTACAAACTGTCTCCAGACTATAGGTCAGATATAGCAAACACCTCATGAGATGGAAACACGATCACAGAGAATAGAATGGTCCTGTTTGGTGACAAGAACCAGGGTCTAATTGCCACACCGTCTCTGTCTCTGTTCTCAAGGAGGAACAATCCAACGCCAACCTGGCTAAGTTCCGCAAGCTCCAGCACGAGCTAGAGGAGGCCGAAGAGCGGGCGGACATTGCAGAGTCCCAGGTCAACAAACTGCGGGTAAAGAGCCGTGAGGTTCACACCAAGATCAGTGCCGAATAACCTGCCTGGGCCGCCAAGTGGCTGAAGAAATGCACAGAATGTGCTTCTTCGGGTCGCTTGCTTCATTGTGCTTATTTTTCTCTTACTGTTGAGTAAATAAAAACTACACTGTATTTATAAATTGAATCAATAGTCCCTTTCTTTATTTGCAAAATTGTTTACCAGCAAAAACAGTTCTCACCTTCCTGTTATTTCTTACCGTGTGGCAGTGTAGAACACCCAAGTGCTTTTTTTTTTTAAGATTTAATTAATTAGTTTTATTTTGTGTGTATGAATGTTTTGCCTGTATGTTTGTATATATGTGCATCCATGTGCATGTCTGGTGCCCGTGGATGTCAGACGATGTCCGATACCCTGGAACTGGAGTTACAGGCGGTTATAAGCTGCCGCGTGGGCCCTGGAAGCTGAATGCCGGTCCTCTGCAAGAGGAGCAGTGCTCTTGACCTCTGAGCCATCTCTCTCTGCCCCTCACATTCAATATTTTGAATCTCCATTGCGGCTCAGCAGCCCTTTTTCTAGTTCAGCCTCCCAAGCTCCCTTCCACACTGTATCTTTTATTTTTGTTTGAGATAGAGTCTCACAATACAGCCAAGGCTGACTTCACATTTCAGATCCCCCTGCCTCTGCTTCCCTCATGCTGAGACTACTACCATGCCTGGCCAGGGCTTGTTTTTATTAAATCTCTCTGGACTGTTACAAATTACTAAGGAAAGCTCTCTCTGAGGGAGCCTCTTCAAGCAGACTCATTCACTCTGCAAATACCTATGGTGCATCTACTATGTGCCGGGTACTGTCCTAAGTCCTGTGGGTGTAGTAGGGAACTAAACAGCCCTCCGGGAGCTTATACTACACAAGGAGAGAAGGGCAACCAACAAATAACTATGTGTGCCATAGGCCAGATGATAAGTGCTAGTGGGAAATCTGAAAGCTGAGGAAGACAGTTGCAATTTTATAGAGAGTAGTCAGAGAAGTCCCTCTAATTCAAACACACTCATGCAGAGACCACAAGGAAACAACGGAGCATGCCTAAGCATTTGAATGCACAAAGATGGAGCCTGCCGAGACAGAAAGAACAGAAAACACAAAGACCCACACAGCTGAAGTGTGCATGTTCCAGGAATAAGACCAGCCTGGCTGAGCCTGGAGGAACATGAGACAGATAGCTCCAAGGAGTTGAACCAGGGGCCACACTCACAGGGGCCCCAGAGCCTCCCCAAGGCCTCGCTTGCTTGTCTTTGCTCAGAGTAAGGTCTGAGAGCTTAGGAGGGTTTTAAGCAGTGGAATGATACTAAGGGGCATTTTCAAAGAATCTCTTTGTCTGGTAAGTTGAAAATTAGAATGAAGGGAGCAAAGGCAGGAGCTGGGAAACGAGTGAGGGGGCCCTCGCACAACAAAACATTTTAAAATGACAAGGATTAAACCAGAGAAATATCATTGACAGACGATATAAAAAATAGATTCTAGATGCATTGAAAGTAGCACACACAGGATTTCCAGAGAGGTTAGATGATGGGGAGTTGGGGAAGAAGAAAAGGAGGGAGGAAGAGAGGAAGCGAAGTGGGGAGACACAGAGAGCCAGGAAAAGAGAACCAAAGAATGGACTGTGAAAAAGAACAGCAAAGGAGAGAAAGAAAGTCTGATGGCGTGGAGCTTGAGTTTGGCCTCCAGAAAGTGGGGAAATCGTAGAGCAAAAATGCAACCTAGACAAAGCTTGTGTTTCATGCAGCCCTCCTTCCAACCTCCAGCAACGACTCTCCCCTCGCCTCTCAACCCATCAGCCTTACTCTTTGCAATATAAACTATTCAAGCCACAGTCTCAAATATGTTTATAATTAATAGCAAAGGCCTAAAACAAATTTACAAAATGTTTTCTCAAATAAAACTTTGGATCAAAGAGAAAATCAAAGCCATAATCATAAAAATTACCAAAAGCAAGCATAAGAGAAAATCTTCGTGATCTTGGCTTAAGGAAAGATTTCTTAGATTTAACACAAAAAGCACAAGCCATAAAAGAAGAGCATTATAAATTGGCCTTCAAAATTTAATGTTTCCACTCTTTGAAAGTCACTGTCAGAGGATGAAAAGACAAACCACACTCTGAGAAACCCTGTTTACAGTTTCTGTCCTTCATAAGAGACTTGTATCTAGCATGATAAGCTCAAGTCCAATAAAAAGAGAGCAAACAAACCAGAATTTTTAAGGGTAAAAGGAAGAAACAAACCTTCCACTAAAGAAGATACACAGGACTTCAAACAGCACCTGAAGCAATGGTCAACAACATGGGACCCAGAAAACAGCAAAACAGCACTATCTCACTATATGGCTGTTAAATAATTGAAAGTGTGGTCCAGAGGTGGGGGACTGGACCTCTTATACCTGCCAGTCATAATGGAAAGTTGACATGGTTGGGCAGCTTTTTTAAAAGTTAAATTATCCATATCATCCAACCATTCTATTTCAGTTACTCCAGAGAAATGAAAGGATACACCCACCCATACAAAGGCTTGTACACAATTGTTTGCAGTGTAATTAGTAATGGTAAAAAAACTGGAAAGAACCCAGATGTCCGTCAACAGGTAAAAGGATAATCAGATTGTGGTATGTCAACATATAGAATTCTATTGTTAAAAGCAGCAATATTACAAAAAACTAGATACTATATAATTTCATTCATATGCATATGTTAATGTCACAATTAGGCATTTTTCCTAGAAAATGAAAACTATAGTGGTAGAAAGAGATCAGTGGTTGCCTAGGGCTACAGAGGGCTTATGGGGGCGCACAGAGAGACAGTTGGGAGATTACAAAAGGAGCAGGAGAAGACTTTGGAGATTGGCTAACATGTCCATCATCCTGACCTGATCAAAGTGATAGTTTTGAGTGTAGATGTGTAAGACATTATCGAGTTACATTTTTAAAATGTGTAGTTTGGGAACTGGTGAGATGGTCCAGTAGGTAAAGGTGCTTGCCTCCAAATCTGAAGACCTGAGTTCAATCCCTTGGGCTCACATGGTAGGTAGAGATAACAGATTCCTGCACATTCGTGCCCCAGCAAGCATATATACATGTACCTGCAAACCCATATACACATACATACAGGGAGAGAGAATGCATGTGATAAAAAACTTTTTAAAAGACAAAGTAAAAATTATCGCAAGAAAGGATTATGTTAGTTGATGAAGAAACATTTGAGCTGTTAAAGAGGCTATAAAGCTGATTGTTTTACTAGTTCCAACTTTGTCATTTTTTTTTTTTCTTTTCTTGTACTGGATAAGCTCATAAAACTAATTTATACTAAAAGTGTGAAACCCTAAGCAAAGCTCTACGTCTGCAGAATAATTGTTGTAACTGTAGAGGAATTCACTGAGATGCACAGACTGTGGGACTGGGTGAGTGTCTGCTTGAGTGGCTATGTTAATTTAGCAGTATGGTGTTTGTTGTGAGTTCATCACAATAAAGTAATTTAGGAATAAAATTAAATAAATTTAAAAATAAAAATGTAGCTTATTGTATGATGTTTAGTTGTAAGTTCATAACAATAGTGACTTAAAAATAATTTTTTTAAATGTAGTTTATTGTATGTTGATTGTGCCTCCATAAAACTGTTTAAAATTCTTCATTAGGGAAGTGCTACAATTATTGCACTTTGGAAAAATTATAAAATTAGAACATTGCACACTAAACTTTAAAGCAACAGATTTTTTAAAAAAAAATAGAAACTGCATTAAGTCTATCGGTTTTTGATCATTTCACTGTATTCAGTCTTCCAATTCATGGCTACTGCCTATGTCTCCATTTATTTAGATCTTTGATTTCTTTCATCAGTATCTTGTAGATTTAGCATACACATCTTCTTCATGGACTGTTGGATTTCTCCCCCAACCCCAAAGTTTTAAATGATACTATACAGAGTTCCCTCAGATTCCAATTAGACTAAGTCTCAAGAAACCCCATCATAAGGTGAAAATAATCATTCAGTTGAAAATACAGTCGACACACTCAACCTACTGAACATCCTAGTTTAGCAATGCAAGGAGCTGCAGCGTACTGGTTGTTTCCCTTCTGACTGCCATGCTGACTGGGATCATGATGGAGAAATGTACCACAGAGCTGTCCAGGAAAAGACCAAAATTCGAAGCACACCTCAACTGAGTGTGAACTTCAATCTGGCATTCTTGAAAAATGCTGAATAGGTATTAAGTGTTCTCACCACAAAATAGCTATGCGAGCTAATGAATTTGTTAGCTAGGTTTAGCTGCTCGTGTATACATATGTATGCATACATGTGTGTTCACAAATACACAAGTACACATATTCATGTATATGTATGCACATATGCATGCATATATATGCGTATCTGTACACATATGCATACACATACACGAATATCTCTATACTTGTAAACATGCTGTACCTGATAAATACAAGCAACTTTGTCAATTTTTAAATTAATAAGTCTTTTTTGCAATTAATAAATTCTTGTAGGGGAGATGGCTATAGAGAGCCACCCACCTTATTTTGGAGTTGGGGTCTCTTATATGCTTGGAGTTCACTGACTGGCTAGACTGGGTAGCCAGGGATCTTCCTTCCTCTGCTTCTCCAGCTCTGGATTAGACGTAGCTGCTGCCGCATCCAGCGGGTTCTGGGACTGGAACTCAGGTCCTCATGCTTATACAGTAAGCTCTGTACTGACAGCTAACCTCAACCAAATTAATAAAAAATTTAAAATAAAATTTTCCTTCTGTGAGCTTGATTCTTTTTCTCAAAGTGTATATTACTTTGGAATCTTTTCAAGGCTCATATTTTTAAAATAAATGAAAATAATTTGCCTCTTGAGATTATCCACTTCTCATTGATGGATCTAGCTGACAACAGAAAGGTAAAGAGGAAAGGGTCATTTGATGGATGAGACCATTAGCACAGCTGCTAAAAGCTGTTGCCTTTCATGCAAGCTTTTCAGTGGGGATTAACATTCCAGGGATAAGACCTAGCAGCTGTCAGTGGAGAACTTGCATTCTGCCTCCTGGCTGAGGCAGTGGTTTGGGTCCATGTTACACATACCAGTGTCCCCAGCCACCTTCACAGGGAACTTCATCAGTCACTTTTTCCTAAGCGGGAAGCTGAAGAATCGGGCGTGGGCAGATCCCTAAGCCCTACTTAAGGATGGAATTTACCAGCTTGATTCCTCCGTCCTGGTGGGGAAAGTTACCAACACTCAGCTTCCGGAGGCCACGAGGAAAATGAACACCTCTCCCTGATGAAGGAGAAAAACATCTCACCTTAGGGAACACACTCAAAACAGGGCTTTTCTTAGATTCCCCTAGTCTGACCTTCACAAGAGGAGAGCACAGAGTATTTTCTCAACTAGTCGCAGAAACTATGGCTCCTGCCTTGTGGCTCTCTTTGGGGAAACTGAGATGCACAGCAGTATGAGGGTTCGAATAAGGAGAAGTAGTGTTAAAAGTATGGAGGAGAGAGACAAGACTCTGGGCAAAGAATATTGCATTTCCCCCCACTATTCTGAAAACCAACTTCACTAATTTGCACAATTTTAGTATCCAGATCTGATTTACCTTGACATATACAAAGATATATGTGTGCACAACATAATAAAATACCTGAAGAAAAGGTCTTAATTTTCCAAGCCTGGCTGGATGGCTGGTCTGTTATCCAAGGCTGAGGCAGGACGATCTCTAGAGCGCTGCCTGAGCAACACCGTGAAAATTTACCTCAAAGCAAAAAAAGCAAAACAGAATTTTCCAAAAAATTCCTTCTGGCCAATCAGGTCATGTGCCCTACCATCAAGTGTTCTGTCTATGCCAGATTTTACATACTCCCCATCACATGTTCCTCTGTGAAACATCTCAGTGCCATGAAGGAAACTCACACACTCAAAGGCACACTTCCAGATCCCTAAAGGTGACCAGGAAAGGCCCAACCCTGCAGGGGTCATTTCCTGCCATCCTTCCCTCAGCCTGACCCCTTCCTGGATGCCCTGGGATGCACAGGAAGTGAATTCCACCTCCTCTGGGCCACTGGCATGGTTACCTTCTGGAGGCATTCCTCAAGATGCACTTCCGTCTTTCGTCCTGATGCCGGCCCACTAGATCATGAGTTTGAAAGAGCAAACTTCTGATCGCCAATGCCTGGAGCAATGCTTTAGCCATTTGTTAAATGAAAGGGGGGATATCCAATATAGTCTTTTTGAAAGATGAAGCAACGTTAAGCAGAAAATATACATGAACCACACGACTGCATGGATTTTTAAGGGCTGAGTTCGTGGCTCAGAGTAGAGCTTTTGCCTAGCATGCCCAAAACCCTGGGTGGGATCCCCTGAGCCCAAAGAGAAAGAAAAGAAGGAAGAAAGAAGGAAAGAAAGAAAGCTGAAGAGACTAGTCAATGGGTGCAAAATTATAGGAATAAATTCTACTGTTCTATTACACAACAGACTGTAGATAACTATAAGGTACTGCATATTTCAAAACAGCTAGAAGAAAGGATTTTGATGGTCTCAATACAAGGAAATAATGAATGTATGTGGTGATGGATATGCTGACTGTCCTGATTTACCCAATACACAATGCATACATGTATCAAAATTGCACCCCATAAATATATACAACACTATGGTATCAATAAAATAGATAAAAGGAGAATAAATTAAGAGTCAACTCTCAGTAAGAATAAAATTACCTTTATGATAACAACTGACAGTTAAAACCTCAAGTCCTGCCCTGGGGGTCTAGAATAGCTCAGTAATAGAATATGTGCTTAGCTTGTGGAGGACCTGAGGTTGGTCTTCAAGTAACACACACAAAAAAATTGATTAGTGAATTTAGCCCATAGTTCCTACCTTAGTTTGCAAGGTGAGAGACCATTTGGCCTCTGCCTCTCATTCCCACTACTGGCTCTCTCTGTACCACTGGCCTTTTTTTCTGTGCAGGCACATTACCTCTTAGGGCCTTTGAAGTTGCTTCCTCTGCCTGGAATACTATACCCCTTTAATATTCTGATCAATCTGTTTAAATACCACATATCCACACTTTCCATGTCTTCTTTCCTTCCAGCAGAGTATTTATCACTTAGGTGTACTACGTATCAGACTGTAGTCTGTCCCCTCATTCATATATTTGAATATATATCATTCATATGATATATATATTCTATAATTATTTCCATGAAGACAGAGCCCTGCACATTACATTCTCAATAAATATTGGATGAATAAACAATCATGTAAGTGTATGCTCTCATTGTAAATAGTTTTGAGCTTACTGAAATCATCAGTTCCAGGTGCAATTTGGGAAGGATTATCTCAAACTGGTTCATTGGAGCGCCACCTTGAGGTCAAGCTTGAGGAATTTTCCAACACACTGCCAACCAGCCAACCACCTTTCAGTTACAGTAATGAGTTTAGCCTCATTTGCCCATGACTATCCTGATTTTAAAGATTTATTTGTGTGTGTGTGTGTGTGTGTATGTGTGTGTGTGTGATCCATGTGAGAGAGCCCTTGGAGGCCCAAAAAGGATGTCAGATGTCATGGACCCAAAGTTTACAGTGGTTATGGAGTTGTCCATCATGGATGCTGGATACCAAATTCAAATACTCTGGAAGAGTAGCAAACACTCTTAAGCACTGAGCCATCTCTCCAGACTCACTGTCCTGTTATTAAAGTAAAAGTTTCAGGGCTAGAGAAATGACTTAGTGGTTATGAGCACTGGCTGCTCTTGCAGAAGACCTGGATCTGGATCCTAGCACCCACATAGCAGTTAACAACCATCTATAACTCCAGTTCCAAAGGATCGGTCTCTCTCTTCTGGCCTCCATGGGCATTGAACAATATGGGCGTACTTACGTACGTGCAGGTAAAACATTCATACACATAAAATAGAAATAAACAAGAAAACGTTTCAAGTGAGTCTCAAGAACTGCCTCAGCCTCAAGCAAACGAGATTGGGAGGTCACTCAACTCTCGGGTATCAATTTTGAATGTTCTCTTTTGCTTTATTTTTGTATAGGGTTCTATAGCAGCAGGGTTGGTATAATAGTGTCCAGGGCTGTTGGAACAGGATATTAGCTATATGCAGTGTGTGGGACTGGAGGACTGATGCAAAGTGGACAGGCTGTGGTCAGTTGCTGAGCCTCACCAGACTTCAGTGTAAAAGACATTAAAAAAACAAAACAAGAACATAGACAATGCTGACCCCCCCCTTCCAGGGGCCTCAGGCACTGGCAGCGATTGGTACATTATCTTGGAAAAAGCCCATCATTCCTAAACCTCAGGCTCCTCTGTTAACATGGCCCAACCCCACTCCCTTTCCCAAACTATCACATTACTTCCAAACAGTACCATGCTGAGCCTTCATTAATTCAGTTGCCACAAGACATTGTTATATCCCCATTTTAACGAAGAGTAAACAAAGGCTCAGAAAGGCTAAGTCCCTACCCAGATTCCCATACCTTATGTGGTAAGTCAGATTTGATTCACTTGAATTCTAACTCTTAGGATCTACTCTTAGTTACTACATAACCATGCAAATTATAATAATATAAGTGCATTCGTTCACTATGTCCAAGGAAACACATCACTTTTTTAAAGGATGCGTTAAGATCCCAGTGGTAGTAATTAATATGAATTCGTTATGTTTGCCTTAGTTCTGATAAGGCTTTAAATAGCTAAAGTACCAAAACATAGTTATTAGACAAAGCAAAGGCAAATGACAAAAAACCTTAACTCTTACCCGCATCTAACACAGACTTGAGGCCAGGCAGGAAAGCCTCTAGTGTACTGAACAGTAAATCTAGCTGGAAGATTTCTTCTCAGAACAGGATGCTCCAAGTCATACAGTATCTCCATGTAGTTTTCAGAGAGAGTTATGTGGATAGCATGTAATTCTGAAAAGTGTAAATAATCCTGGGGCACTAGGATCTTAGAAGTTCTTTAAAACCCAAAAGCAGTTATCTTGTAGTAAAAAGACAAACCAAGCTTGGAGTCAAAAGATGGTTGTCTGAATTCTCACTCTGCCACATAGTACTGCTAGTGATCACTCACCTAGCCTCACCAAGCCAGTTTCCCACATGTAAAACTGTCATATCTATACCCTCAGTTGGGTATGATGGTGCATGCCTGTATTCTCAGTTCTTGGGAGACTGAGGCAAGAGAGGATTGTCATGAATCTGAATCCAATTTGGGCTACATAGTGAGTTCCAGGCCAGCCTTTGCAAAATTTCTGCTTTGCAAAATTTCAGAAAGTAAATGTCCACACAACTGTAGTGAGGAAGGCTATGTATTGTAGTTGAAAGTTCTGATCTGGCTCTCTTGGGTTTGAGTACGATGGGGAGGGTGAGTTTTTACCTCAATTTCCAATTCTGTAAGATGGGAGCTAATACTAGAAAATGTGCCGTGCTTTCTTCAACATCTAATATTTCCATTCAAATATTTGATTAGGCAATTCAGATATTATTGACATTCCCTAATGTGCCTGTCCTGGGCCTTTCATCCAGAAATTTTTGTTCCTGACTGGAAAATTCCCTGCTGCATTTTGAAATTTCGTCTGTTACACAAGCTCTTACATAGCCCAAGTTGTGAGGCCTGAGGCGTGATCCCACTGTCAACACAGTTAATTGCCCTCTCTCCTCCAGTACCCTTGTGAGGAATGTCCCTGAGCACGATTTTCCTCCCTTCCTCTCCATCCGGCCTTGCTGCTGTCAACTTTCCACTGCACTCCACATCTACACTTCACCCAAATAAATCTTAAATTGTGATTGGTGACCAGACTCCCCTAGGAAAATCAGGAAAATGGTTTCCTCCTCCTTAACACCTGCTCATTCCTTAATCCCTTGCCTTCAAAGCAGCCACCCCCAGCATCCTGCTGATGTCACTGTCGGGTCACCCTCCTCACCAACACAGTGCGCCCTGTTCCTGCTTCTCTCTCTCTCTCTCTCTCTCTCTCTCTCTCTCTCTCGCTCGCTCGCTCGCTCGCTTTTTTGTAATGTTCTTTTTCATATACTCCCTCTTGAACATATTACTTCCTTTGACTTCTCTTTGTTTCAATAATAAAGTTACCTACACTAGAAAGTAATGAAAAGATTTTTCTAAGAATGGAGAAAATCTTTATTCACAGAATTCCTCTCAGATTTGAGAAAGAGAAGGAGGTCGTGTGGCATGGAAGCTGTAGACTCTTTGGCATAGTGGTGGGCTAAAGATGGGACTTCTAACCCAAGGAAGCTCTTAGACGTGATGGGTATGTTTTTTATCTTGATTGTGGCAATGGTAGACTAGATGCATCTTTAAGTCCAGTTCATCCAATTGTATACATTAAGCATGTGCAGGTTTTTGTATTTTGATCATACCCCAAAACAACTGTGGAAGGGAGGGTGGGAATGAGAGGAAGACAGAGGGAGGGATGAGAGAGGGAGGGAGAGAGGACAAAGTGGGGAAGGAAGGAAGGAAGGAAGGAAGACAGGGAAGGGGAAAAACACTTCTGGAAATTAATCCATTCCTGTGAGACCTAACCCACTCCGAGCAATATTAATTCCTTCACAAAAGTCGTTATGATCCAGTTGCTTCACAGTACCCCCACCTCTTAAAGGTCCCACCACCTGTGACATTGGGAACAATGCAGCACATGAACCTTTGTGGGGTAAAGTGTATCTAAGCCGCAGAAGATGAGGCCCACAGGGTCTTGTGACTCCAATAAGGAGATACTGCTTTTCACTTTGACATTTGCTTTCTTACAGAAGGATCTTTACTTGTATTTTTCTCCTCTTTTTAAATTTTTATTCCCTCTCACATGTCTTCAACACACAGCCTTCCCATGGGAGCTCATCTTCCACAATGGCTTCAACCATTACCTCCATGTGTTGACTGCCCAACACAGACCTGTATCTTCAGCCTTGAGTTGCTTGAACTTTCAGCCCTGGTCTCTACCTGCCAGCTGGATAGCTCCACCATCATCTTAATTCAGTATGTCTCAAATCTAAACACATTTTCCCTCATGCAGTGTCTCCTCTAGGCTGGTGTCATGGCCCTAGATCACTGAGTTAAAATGAGGGCTGGATGAAAGGCAACATTCTTTGATTCTTTCTCCTGCCTCCGACCCCCTGCAGTCATCAAAGCCTTGTGAATCCGGCCTTCAGGGTAGTCCTCTGCTTTTCTTTCTCCTTTTACCTCTCCCTTTTATCCTACTACCCAAGGCCCTCTTCATTTTGCACCGCTTTGTTTACAGTATGAGTAGATATTAACATACATGATATGGATTTTAATATATTGACATAATGAAGATAAGTCCTCCAAAAATAAGCCAAGAGAGCTGGGTGTGGTGGTGTATACCTTTAATCCCAGCATTTGGAAGACAGGCAGGTGGATCTCTGTGAGATGGAGGACAGCCTGGTCTACATAGCAAGTTCCAAGCCAGTCAGGGCTGCAAGGAGACTGTCTCAAAGTTTTTTTTAGAAAAACCAAGAGCTCACACGGATCTTAATTATCCCCCAAACAAACTTGATTCATCTCCTGACTGCCCGAGGGGAATAAGTTCTTTTTTCTTGCTTTGTCTGAGTGAAATACCGTGGTAACAACAGCAACCACCTATGAGGCCACACGATGCTTTTTTCCTCAAATCTGCAGGATGGACCCAGAGCCACTGGAGCACAGAGACTGTGAAGGCTACCTACCACTGGTGCTCTGGAGAATCATAAGGCAGATGTGAATTCCTAGGAGCATCCCAGGTCCCCAGATTCTTCTCTTGCCCTCGTATTCCATCACCAGTTCTAGATTCTTCTTTTTAAAAAAATACATAGCGTCTATTGCATATATAATATATACAATTGGCTCAAAAATCTCAAAATGTTCCCCTGTGATCTCAGAATAATGCCCTAACTCCACTGATGAGCATTAAAAACCCATCATAAACCAGTCTGGCCTTGGTCCCAGCTGTCACCTTCATCTTACTTCTACCCACCAGACCCCACACCACAACCAGCCTCACCTGATTGACCTGCTAAACTACCTCTCAGGAAGTCTTATTGAAACCAATGATTCTTCAGTTTCCCAAGTCTAACCTGTTCTCCTGAAAGTTCTAATAGTTCACCTCCTTTGGGCTGGTGTGTGGCTCAGTGGTACTGCACCTACCTAGTATACCTGAGGGCCTGAGTTCAATCCACAACACTGAGAGGGTAATAAAGTTCACCTCCTGAAGAGGATAAGGTAGAGGACAGAAGGAAAGGGCATCTTTGGGATCAGAAACTCTGTATTTCCCCATCTGTGAACAGTTGCCCCGTTAGGTCTCAGTTTCCCCATTTAGATGGTGGAAATAATAAGAATATAAATACCATAGCTCCCCAGGATGGTTAAACATAGTAAGACAGGCAAAGTGCTATGCAAACTGCAAAGAATTTCAGGAAGATCGTTATCCACTCACATAGTCTCCAATCCCCTTCATAATTATCAGTAATACCAGTATAACGCGCGCGCACGCATGTGTGTGTGTGTGTGTGTGTGTGTGTGTGTGTGTGTGTTGATATCAACTGCTTTCTTCAATTGCTCTTCACCTTGTTCTTTTGAGACAGAATCTCTCCCTGAACTGGGCACCTGCTGGGCACCTGCTGAGAGCTGACCAGTGAGCTCCAGAGAGCCTCTTGTTTCAGCGTCCCAGTACTGGGATGACAAGCTTGTGTCGCTGTAACCAACGTTGTTTTGAAACATGGGTGCTGGGAGCTGAACTCAGGTCCTCATGCTTGCAGGACGAGCACTTCACTGGCTGAGCCATCTTTCCAGCACCATTAATAAGAATTTTTAAAAGAATTTGTATAGGTCACACAACTCATGGTTTTCAGATACTTGCACATAAATCTGACCCCCTGTGCATTCTACTGATTGGGTACTTGGCTTAATTTGGGGAGAATGACTTATCTTATTTCTATCTGTGCACTCCATCCCATTTTCATTGCCAATTCTGTTAGGACATGACCTCACCTCATACTCCTGTTCCCCATCCCAACACAGAGCCCTGTGTCATGTGTGCACTCAGCAATGATGTACTTCTGAAACCGAGAGGTTAGAGGCATAGGTTCTGATCCAGAAAGGAATTTGAATCCTATTCCTGAACTTACTAGTTATATGACTGTAAGGGAGTTGCTTCAACTCTCATAGATTGGGTTTCCTTGACTATAAAACAGGAATGATGACCTGAAAGTCTCCCTGAGGACTCCCTGGAGGTCTCATAGTTTCTGAAGGTGCTATGCAAACTGCCAAGGGAGAAAATCAATCAGCAGTCATGTCCAAGTGTAAACCCTGCAAATCACAACAATGACTGGCCCGGCAAGATATACCCAATGGGGCAATAGTGGCACTTTTTTGAGACAGAGACTCCCTGTAGCCACAGCTGGTCTGGGACTCCCTATGTAGACCTGGATGGCCTTGATCTCACAGATATCTGTCTGCCTCCACCTCCCAAGTGCTGTAATTAAAGGTATGTGCCACCATGCCAGGCAATAGTGGCACTTTTGTCTTGGGGGTAACAACTGTATAATTGAACTTAAATCCCACTCAGCAGGGAGAATTTATGCCTGGTTCTGTAAACCTAGCCAAGAACCCATGGCTAGAGAGGTCATAGGCCCTAGAAGAGAACCTATACTACCATCTTCCTAAATAAACAGAGCTTTCAACTCTATTCTAAATACTTATCCTTATGCCCACAGATGAGTGTAACTCTCATCCCTCATCAAAGAAGCTTCTTTTTTCAACAGACAGAGGCTACTACAGAGATTCCCCAACTGACCAAAACACAGAGAATAACTGACTATAGCGTACCCAGCCGCAGTTGGTATATCTACCACACAACTCCTACCTAAAGCTCAGAAAACAGAATGGAAGGGTGGGTGGAAAGATTGTAAGAGCCAGAGGATCAGGTCAACTGCTGTGAGATAGTGTCTTCTGGACAGGACAGGAAGCGGCACCCATGAAATCTCAACAGTATGGCTCCCTGCATAAGACCTGCACAGTGACCACAACAGTCAACATGCCAACTGGGATAGGAGACACTTTCACAGGATCCCAGCACTAGATGAAGAGCTACAGGCAGCCAATAGCTGCTGAAGGAGGAAGAATCCATTTTCTCCAGGGACAAGACCCCTGATCTACCTATCTATCATCTATCTATCTATCTATCTATCTATCTATCATCTATCTATCTATCTATCTATCTATCATCTATCTATCATCTATCATCTATCTGATAGATATAGATATAGATGATATAGACATAGAGATAGAGATAGATATAAATATAGATATAGATTAGATAGAGATAGATATAGACATATAGATATGTGTGTGGCAATGATAATTACAGAATTACAGAAGAAGAGACCATGAATTTGAGAAGAGGTAGTGGAAAGGGCATGAAAGGAGTTGGGAGAGAGGGAAAGATGGAAATGATGCAAGCACAGTGTTCTCATATATGAAATTATCAAACACATTATATGTATGTACATATATATATGGGGGGATGACATAAGCACCTATCTCATAGAACATTTATGACGCTCCAAAGAGCCAGTAAAGATCCAATCCCAAGATTTTTCTATCTTATCGCTTCAAGTCTCTTCCAGGCCAGATTCTCTTGTCAATTGCCCTGATTTGTTCATTCACTCGTGGGAACATTTACTGAGCATCTGCTACATTCAAAACACTTAGTTTGGGTAAAAGCAGCTGTGTGTGCCTAACAGCTCTCTGTCACTTTCTGCTGGAAGTACTTTTATATGGATTATATCCTTCAGCTGCCTTCTCTTGTCCCCCAAAACAGGAAACAAATAAGGTGGCACCCCAACATCAAATCGCCTTAAGAAGTTCCAAGTTATTCGGGGCTTGGTAGAGTGTTTGCCTAGTGTACACAAGGCCTTGAATCTATGCATAACACAGCGAAGCAGAAATCAAAGGTCTTCATATTTCTTAACTGAAAGGCTTCTCAGATTCCTTAATAGACTAGAGTGTGAGAGCCTCTAACAGGAGAGAACAGTGTTTGCCATCTCTCATGTATTATTTGACCATGGAATGGTTTGTTTCCCCTTTTCCTCAGTTGTGGAAACATTGTATGAAAGACTTATTCCCTCCTAGTCCTCCTCTGCTCACAGCTTGTTTTGACTAACATAACCTGTTCTGTAACCTATCCTGTGAAAGTGGCTTATGTGAGACACTGGAGGTCTCAATATTGAACCTTCCATTCAGCAAACATTGATCATACACAATTTAAACACATCAGAATATAATTGCTGCAAATGACTACTGCATGTATAGCTGCTCCTACATATTCAAAATTCACTTACGTTTTATCTTTTTTAAAGAAGCCCTTAGCCAGGTATGGTGGCACATATCTTTAAGACCAGCATTTAAGAGGGCGCACTCACATACATGCAGGCAATACACTCATACATATAAAATAAAAATAATAAATAAAATATTTTTTTTAAAAAAAGAGGTAGAGGCAGGTGGATCTCTGTAAGACTGAGGCCATCCTGGTCTACACAGTAAGCTCCAGGCCAGCTTGGGTTACAAGGAGATGCTGTCTCAAAAAGACCAAAAAGAAAGCCCTGAGCAACCACAGGAATTATTACCACAAAGATCATGTATTTTCATTACAGCCTACAGTGTCACTCAGAACCCATTTATTCCTACTTTAACTTGATCTTAACTTTGTAATCTATTTGTCAATCTATAGCAGATAGTTAAAAGTAAAACAAAAATAGTGGAGGCAAACTTAAAATTACACATGAGAGGCTGGTCATGAAGGACACCCATACCATGTTTCTTAAATGAGGTGTAGTTACTGCCCACACTATTGATCGCCCATTGCATAACAGATGATCCAGAGAAGGCATCTGCCCTTCCCTGACCTTCTTAGCACACTCTGCCCTAGTTCCACTCAGTCCCTAGGACTCTCTAAGTCTCAAAGATCTGTGTCCAACGTCAAAATCCCTACACAGCTGACTTGGCATTATAAAGCCTTCACTGGTCATTTATCCAAGTAATTTAACAGGAGCAAGAGATCAGTACTACGACACATTTACATCTAATGAGTAAATGGTGATCCCCCAAATATAGCCAAGTTAGAGTGCTGGGCTGGCAGATTTGGGAGTATAAAGAGAGCTGGGGGCCACACTGCTGAAATTGCTCTGACCACAGCTTCAAAGGTAAGTGTTCACAAGTGCCCACTTTTTCCATGTAGTGATGATTAACCTGGTTGGGTTATCAGTCAAGGGCAATACAGTTGCCCTGACAGGTGGCCTATTTAAATGTGAGGTCTTGAAGTGAGGGAACAATTGGAGATCAGGTGGCTAGGGAAGCTATCTGCCTCTGAAGAAGATTTTAGCAGGGATAAAGAGACAAGAATATATACAATTACAATATGAAAGGACATACGCCTGCAGAAAAAAACTGACTTTCCTGGTGGATGTCACATCATTCAGTTAACAAATCAGTATGTCAATGTGCGGGATTTCTTTGGGGATTGCCTTGAACTGTTATTTGAAAGATTTATGATGATTTAAATCTCTGATTGCAGGAGGAAATTATTCCATAAAACTATTTGATGTTTTAATCCATCTTGAATTGCATCCTAATCTGGTTGTTATTGGCTGGTTTGCATGTTGGTCTTGCATGGTAAACTTTGGGGATTTTGTACCGGGTCACATCCCATCTGACAGTGCAGTATCGACCCCAGCTTTCAGACTCATAACTCTTTGATTTCAGGCTATGGTCTCTGTTGGAAAGTTTTCCATTATGGATTCACAGGGCAGAAAGGAATTTTAGGGTTTTCTGGCCTATTTGTCTCATTTCACAGAAGGAAGTGAAAATCTAAAGAAACTACAGGACTTGTATTAGAATCTATAACTTTGCCACCAATTCTCACTTCTTTTGAACTAAGGATTCAGCATAGAAGTTAATATTTGAGAAATTTGTATAAACTTCGGGATGTAATTGGAGTTTACTAAAGAGACCTAAAAGCCAAGGATACAACCAGAATAGCAAACCCAAAGCTGAAATGTCTGTGCCTATCAGGAATGTCCTGACATCTTTGCCTGGTTCCATAAAGCATTATGCAGTAACTGGGAGGTTTGTTTAAATGACATCTGATATTTAAAGATTTTTAAACATGTATGGCTCCTTGAGGCAGCAATATGCTTTTTAAGCTCCCAGAGTGAACTCTTCAGTCATGGATGAGTTTTAGCTGTCCCCTCTCCATCTTCTCTGGGACAATTTAGGGCATGTACAAGCACTGTTCTGAGAACTCTTCAAACATCTTTTTTGAATGTCCCTAATTATCTAAGGTACAGCCTAGATCATTCCCCTGACTACACAGCCCCTGGCCAGGCACAAGCTCCCATAACAGTTTAGTCTCAAAGAAATTTCTCTTACTCTTCCTTGTGCAAAGATTTATTTGAGTAGTTTTCTTGAATTTTAGCTAAATTTTGAATTCTTGTATGTTGGAGACTATACTTCATTCTTCTTTGACTCTTCCAGGTGGTTTACATGGTATGTCCCATACCCACAAGTTTCTTTCAAAAAAGATTGCTATGATTAACTAATTACATAAAGAATAATACATTAACCAAAAATAAACATACAAAGTGGAAAATTTATTTTCATCCTACACCACTCACTGGCTGTCTATATAAATATAGATAAACCAGAATAAACACATTTTCTATGTGGAGTTAAGATCTTCGTAGTTATATTTTTGCTTTTGTTTATGTTGTATCAAATTAGTCCCAAGCGGACACTTCACTCCTGAGGGACACCTAGTATCACTTTGAGAACTAAGCAGGTAAGATTTACTTTCAGTTTGAGTATAAAAGCAGTCGTTGGAAACAGCAAACACAATTTTACACGTTTTCAGTTTTGTCACATATGTAAGTAGCTGAAATCAGTGAACTGAGACAAATCACTGGAGTAGTCTTAAAGACAAATTACAAAATATGCAACTTTTACTAAAAGAACTTCCCACACTTGCTCATGACACTGAAATGCACCAAACACAGTACAAGTCTTCAGTATACAAGCCCTAGGTCTGTAGACCTCGCTGTTCAGAATATGATATCCAAGACACTTGACTAATTGTGGCTGACCCTTGGGCAGTGTCTGAACCCCTGAATCCATGCAGCTATGCCTCTGCTCACAAACAACGCCAGAAGAATAAGGAGGGGTCATTCGAACGTTCTCCCAAGGTGGTAATAGAACCCTTCTCCTCCCAAATTTTGTGTTTAATAGAGGAATTCTACATGTATTAGGAACAAAATACCAAAATTTCATTTAGTCATGACCACACTGGATGACAAGAAACTGGCTGAGAAATTTTGAGAGAGGGACACATCAAGGGCAGAGTCGGGGTACGCTGGGAGCAAACAGAGAGGAGCACTTGGAGGTGGTGATAGAGACTGGGTGGGAGGGCGACTGCCTCAATTAGAAGGTCCTTGGAGACAGGAACAGAGAGGGTGGCTGAAGGGGCACAGCTCTGCAGTGTGGGAGCCAGCTGTGTTTACAAAGCAGTAAAAGGTTAATTAAGGGACCTTGTGAGGAGAGAGTTAGGGGGTCACTATGAGTCACATGCTAAGAGAATTGAGTCAGCTCTAAGAACATGAAGTTCATCAGCCAAGAGTGAATAGTTTTACCCATGGGTCCCAACTCTCAGTTGCATAAATATAGGGAGAAGATTTGACTTAGCAACCGCATGCACTGAGAGGATTGAGGGGCTTTGCTGGGCAGGGAATGGTGAATCAGCAGGGTGACAGAGCTGCCAAGGAGCAGTCACCACCTCAGCCGTTACACCTAGGTCAAGAGAGGTGGAAAGGAGGAGGACATGTGGCTTGGATATCATACTTGACGAGATTAACAGGGTACAGTGACTGAGACAATAAAGGAGATACAGATGTGCACCGTGGACGGAGAAGATGACGATGGACCTGGGGCTGCTTAGCGCAGAGAAGAGAAAGCTTCAGACAACACAGGAAATGGGTGAGAGTTATCTTCTAGGAGGACTGGAGTTTGTCTTTTGTTTATCAAGAGCCGGGAAGACAATCAATCATTCCAAAGTTACAGACAGACTTTAGGTTAAAGCAGCAAGCATTTTTGGCCTGCCTAAATGGGAAAAAGGTGTGTGTACTTTTCCCAGATATACAATTAAGCTGAACATTTGTAAAAGAATTTTGTTAGACGACTCAAGTGTCACCCAGGTAACACAACGAGGAGACGCTAGACTCATCTCACAGTTAGACAACAGCAGGTACAGGAGAAAAAAGAATCTTTATCTAAAAACTAGTGGTGACTTGAGGCCCAACCTAGTTTTTTTTTTTTTTTCTAGAAAGACTAAAAATATAATTCAACCATCAGATGCTGTAGTCTTTTCCCATCTGCAGGCTTTATTCTTGTATTACCACCTAGGTACCATAAATAGATCTATAATATCTGCTAAATAGAAATATAAGGGCTGAGGAGATTGAGGCCAGTCTGGGTTAATAGTCTGACTCTGTCTCAAAATAAAACAAAATTAAATTAAAGTGAAACCTAGATCAAGGTATTATAATGTAACAGTAAAAACTGTTGATGTGATCAGTTTGCAGATTCCACGTTTGCAAGTAGCCTTTGAGAATCAACCACTTGTCAAGTTTGGAAATAGTAAGTATCTCAGAAAAGTGTCTGCAATCATTTGAAAAGGTGTTAAAATATTCTTTCCTTTTCTAAATCTCATTACTGTGTAAGGAGCTGAACTTAAAAAATATATTTACTTAGCCCATCTGACAACATACTGAATACAAAAGCAGTCATAAAAATTAAGCAGACATTAAAGAGACTTTCAAAGATTTAAAACAGCACTGCTCTGTAATTTTTTAGTTTTGGAAAATATAATTTTCGGAAGAATGTGTTATTTATAAGGGATTTGATAGTAACTTTAAAAAACTGCATACTTTTTCCTCAATTTAAATTTTTCATATGGTACACATTGCAGATACCACCAAAACCTCTGTGGGTTCTCAGTATCTTCATTTTAAGAGTATGTAGGGGTCCTAAAACTTTAGAATTGCTGCTGTAGTGAAACCCACTTAAGTCACAACACTGGAGGCTCCCTTCAGGGACATGGAAGGGAAAATGATTATTCTTTTCATTCTCCAGGAAATAACCAAGACATTTTAAATCAGCATGATGGCAGTGAGCCGGGAGCCCTCTTTGTGGATGCTATATTAAATCCTAGTTTCTTTCCATTAAATCTTAACCATGAACCACAGATTGCTTAAAGGAGCCACTGGCCAAAATAAAACTAAAGGGAAATTCAATCTGAATAAGGCCTAGAGCTAAGTAAATATTTCTCTCCGCTGAAGGCAGAGTCCACAGAACCATAGCAAGGAATATCTAAACAGTGACTAATGAGGAAGAGTTTCAAATGGAAAGATGAGCAAGCAAGCGAGGGAGAACTAGAACATACTCAACATCCTCATTTAAAAAAGAGAATGTGGGGCTGGAGAGATGGCTCAGTGGTTAAGAACACTGACTGTTCTTGCAGAAGACCCGGGTTCGAATCCCAGCACCCACATGGCAGCTAACAACTGTCTGTAACTCCAGTTCCGGGGGATTCAACGGCCTCTTCTGTCCTGCGTGGGCATTGTACTTACATGCAGGCAATATACACATACACATAAAATAAAAATAATAAAATATTTAAAAAGAGAATGTTAAAGATCTTATTAATATTAACTATCTAAAACGAGATATGGAAGATGTGTGTATATGCTGCATGTGTATAGATAATTTAATTCCATTTTATTTCAGTCACAGGGGAATGAGTGGGAAGGAAAAGAGGAGATAAAGGAAAGAGAGGATGATGTGTGGGGAAAGTAGAGGAGCTGAAGCAAAAGATGCGAAGAGGGAAGGAAAGAGGGAGTCCGGGAGCCTCACCGCACCAGGGAGTGTTCCACAGGAATTGGCCTAGCTGCTTCATTTAAAATGGGGTTAAACAGGAGTCCAGAGAAGTTAGGTGGCTTGGGCAAAGTCAGTGATGGGATTTAAGATGGGTTTTCTAGCTTCTAAACAGAGAAAACATATACATCAAGAGAAAGACCAAAGAGGTGATTATGCGAAAAGGTAACACAGAGGATAAAAGACAAAGGGAGGGAGCTTACATGCCCCCCCATACACACATAATGCAGTGAGCTCTAAGACAGGAATTGATTTAATTAAAAGCCGTCTCAACCTGATACTGCACACACAAGTAGAATCTGGAGATCACTTCACTAGGCCCAGTGTTCTTCATTCTGTAAGCACAGAACTCTCCTAAAAAGCTTTATAAAAATGCAAGCTCTATTTCAGTCATTTAGACTGGGTCTGAGAGCTATGCTTTCTAACAAAGTCCTGATGTAACAGTTCTAAAGAAACACTTAAATCAGGAAGCCATAAAGACAGCGTTAATCAGAGAAAGAGAGCGTTCTGAACCAACAGCAGCCACATCACCTGGAAACTTGCTATAAATGTCTATTTTTAGGCTTCTCCCTAGATGCACTAAATCCCAAACCCTGTGGTGGGTGGGGTCCAGCCATCTTCTTTAACAAGCCCTCTAGACTGTCCTGATGTATGTAAGAGTTTGGACCACTTGTACTGGACCAGCATGGCTTCTATAAGTCACCGTGTTACCTAAACAAAAGGAATAGATCTTTATGCTTGTGTCAGTTTCTTTGTACTGAGCTATCTGGATTTTCTATTAGGAATTACTGCCATTTCAAGAACTATTTCCAGATTCACCTAAGAGTTTAAGGTGGCCCCAAGGTCCCAGGGCTCAAACAGGATGAGTCAGTTAGGAGGTGCTGGCTGAAGCTGTCTTACCGTGCTCTCTGCAGTTGCCTCTCCTTGGCCCACTCCATGGCCCAGACCTGGTAATAGGTCACTCAGTATGTAGGTTTGTTCCATGAGCCTTTGAAACTAGCTTCCTGAGAAATGGAAATAACAGTGGGGGCTGGGGCAAAGTCACCCAAGTGCAAGACTTAGTAGCCCCTGACCTTCTCAGCCCCCTGCAGTCATGAGCTCTGATGCAGAGATGGCGATTTTTGGAGAAGCAGCTCCATACCTTCGGAAACCAGAGAAGGAGAGGATAGAGGCTCAGAACCGCCCATTTGATTCTAAAAAAGCCTGCTTTGCAGTGGATGATAAAGAAATGTACGTGAAAGGCATGATCCAAAACAGGGAAAATGGCAAAGTCACCGTCAAGACCCTGGACGACCGGGTAAGTGTTGATCTCAGATTCTTTAATAATACAGACATCCTTACTTTCTTTGGAGTGAGCTACTCAATACTTCATGCCGGTCTGCAACAATCTAAAGACAGAACAAAAGGTGCACTTTGTTATTCTGTCCATGCCCTTGCCTCTGTCTCTTTCCGTTGAGGATTTGAGCTTTGAGGGTTTTGCAGTGTTTGTTTTGGTGGAGAAGGGAGGGTAACATTAAAAGATATGGAACTGCTTAAAGGAGGCAGTGATACTGATTGCTGCTAGACCTGGTAACCCAATACAATCTCTGGGCTGCAGAGTGACTCCCTACAGAGCAAGTTCAGGGGATCCTGACTGGTTCAGTACGATAATCACTGTGCACTCTTCAGTTCAATCTTTATTGGACGTCCATCAGATCCTGGCTCAGCGTGAGTCACTTTGCAAATCGAAGCTAATCTCAGCATCTGCTTTACCAAAGATTGCCATCTAGTATAAGAATCAAGATGTATATATCAGGTATGAATCTCAGTTAAAACTCAGGAACACGAGACAGATCTTATTTGTTTGCTTTGTTGTGAAATTAACCTCTGATTCTAGTCCTATTTTGCTGAACTAGGAAAAAAACTGCCTTCGGTCACTTGTGGGGTTTCCCTGCCTTCCGGGTTGTGCCCCATTCTCACAACCTTACTGAGAGTCAATGGACTCACTCCCTCTCTGGGGGATCTAGTAAGAAATGAGTGTCAGTCCCTGAAGGTTCAGGATGCAGAGACTTTTTCTGTGTCCTTGGGCTACATTGGGTGCCTCTCTATAGTCTCGAGTGGTTGGACAGAAGAGACTTCCTTCCTTAAGAAATTTAGTCTATACCAGCAGGTCTTCTACCAATCTCAAAGCTCTTCTAAGAACTTTAGTTTTGGGAAAACAGAAACCAAAATACCTTATTGGCTCTTTCTCTTTTCTGCCCTGCTTTCTGTATCTCCTGAGAGTGAAGGGCTGAGCCAGTTACACACTTGAGTGGGAAGGAAAGATGAGAGAAACACAGAGAGGTGAAATTCAATAATTCTCTCAAAATACCATTCAGCCATGGAACAACATGCAAGTCCAGATGTTTTAGGTGTAAGAATAGAGGTACAAGCAATTATCAGAGCTTTGAAGAAATAGGAGAAAAAAATGGGCCATGAGATAGGGCATTAGAGCCAAGCTTTGAGGCTTTCTAGAAACAATTGTAGTGAAGATGTTCCAAAGAAACCTACATGAAGATGAAAACGCACATAGCACATTAGAAAACTTCTTACCAACCTTTGTCTTATTGTGGCACTGAGAGAAAATAGGTTAAACCAAGACAACTTGTCTTGACCTTGACTATCCTAAGCCCCATCTGGCAACCCTAAGTTCCAAAGGGATCTTTAGCTTTACACCCTGTAGCCTTCTCCTGGCACACATGATGCCAGGCTGCCTGGGGGCTCCAGGCCAGAATGGGTAATACAATTTGATTTGAATCAGTTTAATCAAGGAAAGTTACTCCCAGGTCATCTCTGGGCATGAAAGTGATCTGTTAAGTTCATGGTGATGGGGTATCTCACAGCATCTCACTACATACCCCGACCCCAGTAGATCAAGGTACAGATTACTGGCTCTGCCATTCATCACTTGCTTTGCCTTGCCCCATTCAGGTGCTCACTCTGAACAGTGACCAAGTGTTCCCTATGAATCCCCCCAAGTTTGACAAGATCGAGGACATGGCCATGATGACCCACCTGCATGAGCCTGCCGTGCTGTACAATCTAAAAGAGCGCTATGCAGCCTGGATGATCTACGTATGTGCCCTTTGACTTCTTCTATTTCATGTATCTCTCTAAGTAAAAACAAAATTCAAAGGATCATTTTCTGAATTTCACACAGACCTACTCAGGCCTCTTCTGCGTCACCGTCAACCCCTACAAGTGGCTGCCGGTGTACAACCCCGAGGTGGTGGCAGCCTACAGAGGCAAAAAGCGTCAGGAGGCCCCGCCCCACATCTTCTCCATCTCTGACAATGCCTATCAGTTCATGCTGACTGGTGAGTGATACCTTTAATTCAAATGATTGTAAGTTATCATTGGCTAAGTAGTCTGGCCTTTCACAGACCTTGGTCATCTAAACAGTGCAGTGACCAAGTGGTCTTAGGAGGCTTGTATGACTTGAGGGGTGAAAGGCAAAGGTTGCAACAGCTTCCCCTATAGTAGTCATGGTGTTTGGCAAAGCCAGGGGTCATGGATGAAGCCAGGTAAAGTTCATACTCATTTGGGGGACTATGGAACAGAAGAACATTGCCTATCCCCATCCCTAACTCTCACCCTGCTGACCACTTAGGGAATGCAAAGTTGGAGAGATGGCTATAGCAGGTGCCCCTGATGTGTCCCCAAATTTCCAGAAAGGTGCAAGAAGTAGAGATATGGTGATATTGTCACAACACCATGCCTCCTGTTACTTGTCTGCTCAACTTTCACCTGATTTGATTTGCCATAGTTATAGGAAGTAAGCATTCAAGATCTGAAGACACTTAAAAACCAAATTACAGCTAGGCATGGTGGCTCATGCCTTTAATCCCAGCACTTGGGAGAGTGAGGGCAGGTGGACCTCTGTTGAGTTCAAGGTTAGCCTGGTCTATACAGTAAGTTCCAGGCCAGCTGGGTGGGACTACTGGTAGACCCTGTCTCAAAAAGATGTAAACAAATAAACAAATAAAAAATAAATAACTGCATTTCTACAATCCTGGCCATTTCATTAAACAATTTTTTTCCTTAAGTTAACTGGTTAGACCAGTTTTAAAGGGAAGATACATATCACTATTTGTATTAGGTATGGCCACTGTAACAAAGTACCACAGGCTGCGTATCTTAAAGAGAAATATATTCTCTTATAATTTTAGAGGATAGATGTCTGAGATCAAGGGGTTGTCAGGGCTAGTTTCCTTTAAGGACTGTGAGAGAGAATTTGCTCAGGGTCTGTCTCTTTGCTTCTGTGCTTTGTGGACATCTTTGGTGTTGCTTGGCTTGTAGAGGCATCACCTTCCTCTCTGCCTTCATCTTCCCATGTGTGTAAATGTCCTCAAACACTCCTGAAAGGATATCAGTGATAAAGGTCAGGGCTTCAGCCTGTTCCAGTCTGACCTCATCTTTAATATTTGAGTCTCTTTTACATTTTATTTCCAAACATCATCACATTCTGGGGCACTGAGGATTGGGACTTCAATATATGAATTTTAGGGAGCCACAATTCAATTCACACTCTTTCATAAATGGAAAACTGGTATTGCCTTGTACAAGTAGAAAATAAAAACCACAAAGAGGGGCTGGAGAGATGGCTCAACGGTTAAGAACACTGGTTGTTCTTGCAGAAGACCCGGGTTCAAATCCCAGAACCCACATAGCCGCTAACAACTGTCCATAACTCCAGTCCCAGGGGATCATATGGCCTCTTCTGACCTCCGCAGGCATTGCACAACACGGGTGCACTTACCTACATGCAAGCAATACATGCATACACATAAAATAAAAATAATAAAAATTTTTTTAAGAAACCAAAAAGGAAAAAGAATGCAGTGGCATTCAGTCAATGAGAAATTGTAGCCTCCAAACAGCTCAGAACTCGAGGTTTGTTTCCTTTGTTAAAAGCAAAGAGTTCAAATCTACAGACATGGGCAACTTTTACACTGTGAGAAGTATTCTCTGATCATTTCCCAGGCTGCCCATGTCACACATCCCACTTTAAGGAAATCTGCAAAAACTTTCCCCCAAGATGATTAGATACGGTGGCATCACACCTCTAGCCAACAGCAAAGCCAAAACCAGAGCCCGTGTTTTAAACGTTCTATAGTGTTGCTTGTTTTTAAATCCTTCTGTTGCTTATGAGCTCTGTTTTGCCTACCTCTGTGTTTCTAGATCGAGACAACCAGTCCATCCTGATCACGTGAGTAGCCCATGTTGATGACTTAGAAGAAGCCAACACCTTCTCTTCCACTCTCCTTTATCCCACTCACTTTTAAATTGACAGCGGAGAATCCGGGGCTGGGAAGACTGTGAACACCAAGCGCGTCATCCAGTACTTCGCAACAATTGCAGTTACTGGGGACAAGAAGAAGGAGCAGCAGCCAGGCAAAATGCAAGTGAGCAACAGCATGCACCATGGGCTTGTTGAAATAAATACACCTGAAATGTTAGTGAATACTAAGGGTATGCACACTCTGCAGAGATGGGCCAGCAGGACAGGCTTTTTATCCCCTCTGTATTCTTACATAGAACACTTCTGATGCCAAATGTGTGGACATTTTTCTGCAACCAAACTAGTCTCCTGTTCTCCCAAATGCCAACCAGGATCCTACGAGTCGATTTAATTCTGACACAAACTTCCTGGAGATAGCATCAGACCCCACATGTCTCACAATATTGCCCCTGCTTCATATGAGAATCACAAGTCCCAGTTCATTCTTCCTGTACGTCTGACCAACTTCCTATAAATGGAGAGTTGGCACAATCCCCTCCTCAGATTCAAAATTTGCCATAAAGACTCATAGAACTCAGGGAAATGTTTTATTTACAGTTCATGGTTTATTATAAAGGATCCAATTCAGGAACAGCCAGATGGGAGACTGCACGGGGTGAGGTATGGGAGAGGCACCTGGAGCTTCAGTGCCCTTTCTGGGCATACTACTTCCCAATACCTCCCTGGGTTCACCAATCTAGAGGCTCTCCAAACCCCTTTGGTTGGGAATTCTTACAGAGATTTCATTACGTAGGACAATCCATTATGTAGCTCGGTCTTTACCCTATCCCCTAAATCTCCAACTCCCGAATCATATGACTGGTTTCCCCTAGCAATCAGCCCTTAGCTCTTAATTATATACACCACACATACTATACCACACTGTATCACTTCAGAGACCCCAAGGATTTTAGAAGAGTTGTACCAGGAAACTCAATGAAGACCAAACTACATATGTATCACTTCCTATATCACTGTAACACATGGAACACAGCAGGAATTGGTTCTCCCTTTGCAGACCTGGGCTCTATCTAGCACCAACTTCATTAGCAACTGTTGAGTGATCTTGATCAACTCCACAGCCTCTCTGGAGAAGGAATGGAGGCACTGGGGGTTTTCAAACTAAAGTACACCTCCAAGAGTATTTATTCTGAGTTGGGATTCTCAACTCAGAAATCCTGAATGACTGGGTCTTTGGTGGAGCACTCTAATTTGTAGAAGTGTATGTTTGGAAAACCCGTGATTTACAATGAAGTGCTAGCAGAAAAGAAAATGTGGTGAGATGGAGGGGACAGACAATGTTCCATTCTGGAATCTGGCATGACTAGAAGTCACTTCAGTGCTCTCCTAACAAGAGTCTCTCCATGATGGGACCCTGAGGTTCCTTAGGAGGGATATGGTGGTGACCGAGGGTACCTCTACACACCTGCACTAATCACTAGGCAGGATTGACCGTCTCTGAGGACCCTGCCCAGCACACCCACACTTTCCAGTTGCCCAGTATCCATCCCAGAAGGCAATTTTCTCTCTTCCTCTTTTGCTTGTTTCTAGGGAACACTGGAGGATCAGATCATCCAAGCCAATCCCCTGCTGGAGGCATTTGGAAATGCCAAGACAGTGAGGAACGACAACTCCTCCAGATTTGTAAGACTCAGATGGGTTTTCAACACCCCACCCATGCCTGAAATGCTAGATATGAAAAACTTCTACCTATGTTAAAATACATTGAGACTTATTCTACCCTCACACAGTTCAAATCAAATTACTCACCTGGAATTAGGAAGATGTGTCTTATTCCTGGCAAAGGATAGATTTAGCTATCCTTCCTTAGCTAGTCAACACCATATCACAGTGTCCTGAAGTCACAGGGATTCAGATTCTACAAGTAAAGAGGATTTATTTATATTAAATTGGTCTCCCTAGTAGAAGGTGTGTGTGTGTGTGTGTGTGTGTGTGTGTGTGTGTGTGTGTGTGGTCTCTCTAGGTAGAAGAATGGTGTGTGTAGGTGTGTATGTGTGTGTGTGTGTCTGTGTGTTTGACTTCCTCTGTCATTCTCTGCCTCATTGCCTTGAGACAGGGTCCATCATGGAATCAGAAGCTCTCCATGTCAGCTAGGTTGGCTAGGTCAGCTAGGTAGGCAGCCATGTATGGCTTTTGGAAGCAATTTAAAATGCAAAAGTTCATTGACTTAGCCACAGAAACTTTACTGGAAATAAAATTAGCAGACTTGACCTCCTCCAAGTCATGAAGCTCTGGGAAGAGGGAAAGACTAGCAAAGGCAGAACACATTAGAAATGGGGAATGGGTTGGTACAGAAGATACTGAATGATCTTGTGTCCTTTAGCTTTTTACTTAAGAGTAGTTCAACCAAAGAGGAATTTACTTCCATGCTGGCAAACAGGCATTTATCCTTCTTTTTAATTTCCCTGGCCACGGGAGCAGGTGCTTGGAGGTGAGGCTCTAATTAAGCCCTATAGTTGTGAAAGTGCATGAGAACTCCATGTATGTCACTGACTGGACAACCTCAAGTTCACATTCACACTCAGTACCACAAATGGGTGCTGATTAGGAAGTAGATGCACCTCTTGAGACTGTGGCACTGAACCCTGACCATCTGTCTTCCTAGGTGTACAACTAAGTTCCTCCCCTTAGCTGGAAATGTGGGTATATGTCACATGTGTAGAGATGTGTTACATCTGTGTGAATGTGTTTGAATGGAGATGGTTATATTATGACCTCAAAGTGGAGGCAGTGCCTTCGGGAACTCCACACTATTGCACCCACTTAGTTCTAAGGCCTCTCCTCTTAGTCTTGACTCAGAAATCATGATCACTCTCCTCTAGCCTCTCTTTACCCTCCAGACATTTGCAGGCTAAAGGTTGACTTCCGTTATTTTCCACTAAGCTACTAAATGCTGAAGACTCAACACTCCCATTCACACAAATCCTCAGTGGAGCTTTCTCTAACTCTTCGTGGGCTTTATTCATGAAACTCTGAGAAACTTTTGAGCGCTAAACACATTTCAGACTGTGTAAAGAAACAAGAAAGGTACCATTTTTGCCCACAAATTCACTCACAGTGTGGTAGAAGACCAAGTCAGTGAATAGTATAAGAAAGAGTGCATACAAATGTATATATTATATATACTATAGATAAAAATTTATATAGCTACAATTTCAGAAATACGTATTTCATATAAATAACAAATATTTACTTATTTCACATTTGATATATAGTTATATATGTTTGTGTACACATATAACTAAGCTCTCACCTCTTACACTACATATGGGGATAACACAGACCCTTAGTTGTTCTTTTGGGATCCAGGAAGGCTGGCCTGAGGCTCAGCCTAAGAGTTGGATTTGCCTATAGTGTAGGAAGTACCGTGTAAAATGGAGGTGAGAATTCTCAGAAGTAGCATTCAGAGGCAAAACAGAAGTCAGTGAGACAGCCCAACCAAACTACAGATCCCAAGGCATCAAGAAGCATGTGAGAATGCAGGCTTGAGAGAAAGGAGGCATCAAGACTGAGGTAGTCTCAAGCAGGGGGCCAGAAAGGGAGCTTGTGGGCTTCTGGAGCTACAGGAACCGGGCCAGCACTTTGGGCAGAACTACCTGAGCCTTGGATGACCCAGCCTGGGGACATGGATGTCAGGAAACCAGAGAGGAGGGAAATGTTTGCACTCCTGGCATCGTTCCTCGCCACACGCTCCCCCCCCCCCCCCCCCCCACGCCGCAGCCCCAACCCCAACTCCCTACCTAATAATGACAGCCCCTCTCAGCAGCTCAGATGCAGCATAAATCAAATAACGTGTTTGCCAACCACTGTTGAACAGGGAAAGTTTATTCGGATTCACTTTGGAGCCACAGGGAAGCTAGCATCAGCAGACATCGAAACCTGTGAGTCCAGACGCTGTGTACAAAAATGAATAGCCAAAGTCATCTCTGAGGAATTTGAAATCACATGATTTTGCTGTTGTTGTTACCTTAGATCTCTTGGAAAAATCCAGAGTGACATTTCAGTTATCCAGTGAGAGAAGCTATCACATCTTTTACCAAATCATGTCAAACAAGAAGCCAGAACTAATTGGTAAGCTCTTGGGACATGGTTCTTACCGTCTTCATTACTGGCATGTGAACAGTACCAAGGCTTAAGTGCTGCATAAGATAGTAAAGGACCTTTGTGTTTCGTAGATTTGCTTCTGATTTCAACCAACCCCTTCGATTTCCCCTTCGTGAGCCAAGGAGAGGTCACGGTAGCCAGCATCGATGACAGCGAGGAATTGTTGGCGACTGACGTAAGCATGTATTTATTTGTTTTCACAGAGCATCATAGAGTTTATGAGCTGAGAGGCATCTTAGTGAGCTCATGAGAAAGTGGGGATCCAGGGACACGAAGTGATTAGGCCAATACCTCAGAGGCTCAAGAGCTCAGAGAATGCTTACAGACTGCCCCTCACCCCCATTTAGCCTCACAGCACAAGACTCCAAAGTGGGAATTCATTAAGTTCTACAAAGCAGGCTACCAGTTCTGTTCTCTACTGTTTTGATAAAACTAAATTTTTGTGTTTATAATGTCAGTGCTGTAACATTTGTTGGCAGCTTTCAGATTATAAAAAGTACAAAACAAGAAAAAAAACCCACTCCACTCTGCAATGGCCTCTTTAAGAAAATATTATTTATTTTTTTATTTTCTCTGTGTGAGAGTATTACCTACATGTATGTAAGTATACCTGTGTCATGCAATGTCCACAGAGGTCAGAAGAGGGAGTTGGGTCTCCTGGAACTGGAGTTATGAGCAGTTGTTAGCTGCCATGTGGGTGCTGGGATTTGAACTTGGATCCTCTGCAAGAACAGCCAGGGCTCTTATCCGCTGAGTCATCCCTCCAGTCCTAGCAGTGACCTCTTGATTTTACCTTCTACCTACCACCCTAGACTCACCTCAAGCACCTACCTCCTATTACACCTCTCAGACCTGTAACCTTTATCTTTAGGGATTATTTATGAAGCTAATAATAACAACAATAATAACTAGATGTGCTGAGCACTGGCATGTCACAGACATAAGTGACTTTATCTGTATTATTCACTTAAGTCTTAAAAGCACTTTTGACATGAATAACACTATTGCCCCATTTCATGAATATGGATGCTAACTTTTAGAAGAGACTTAGAAAATAATACATAATTTGGCTAAAGATACAAGGTCTATAAATGTAAATGTGCTTAAGCCCAAATGTGCCTAACCGGGGCCGGGGTTCACCTCCATTCTTGCTGGCTCCACCCTCACAGAAGCTATAAAAGCTGTGGAAAAGAATCTTGTCCTTCATTAGAACACATCCAGTGCTCACCACCTTAGCCTTCATTTTCTGACATTTCTGGGTAACATTAATTGTCTAATGCAAGTGGAAATTGTTCATGAGTAAATAAACTAAAGGTAATTTTAGTCCAGCTTTTATATACCTTTAGCTAGGTTTCCCCAGTCTTCAACCTATGAATACAGAAAATCATAAATTGCCTTAGAAGATTATGAGATTTTTGTGATGTTTTGTAATTACACGGTTCTGAAATATGAGTTTTGTAGATGATGATGCCATGTTACAATGTCAACGTGCCTGGAAGGGGAGAAAGTCTATAAATGTCTGATTCAAATGCCATATTTTTCCCCAAATATTTTCAGTTGGTGGTTGCTGAACTCACAGATGAGACCCTGGTGCAACTGTACACGTCACCAGAGCTGTCTCACATCCATGCCCCAGATGCCCTACTTCATTTCTCCTAAGTGACAGTTTGTGGCTAAGGAGAAGGAGAAGGCCTTCCTGGAATTGTATTTCCCAAGAGGGTCCCCAAACAGTAATGCTTTCTCTTGATCTACTTCATAACTTAGTGAAAGAGTCTTTAAATGTACAGCAAGCCCTCCCTAGGACATAGATATGTATCACGGAGCTAGGATATGGATTCAGGGGATGGCCATCATGGCTCCATAATCCTTTATCCTCTGTTAGATCCTACCAAGGGGCTTTTCCTATCCTCAGTGGAGTGGTGTCCCAGAAATGCCTCACTCTGCAGCATCATCCTGTTGACCCATTGGATCTATCCTACCAATTCACTAGACACATCCAGGCATGTTTTAGCCCTACCAATGGACATTGTGTAGGTTCAGGCTATGGAATTGCTACATAATCAATGTGTGTAGACCAGAGAAGCTATTTTTTTCAGTTGAAAGCTTTGTGGTAAAGAAGATGGGCAAAATAGTTATGAAACCAAATCAGCAAATACTGTAGGCTTTCACCCAGCAGTGATCCAGCCTAGCTATAGCCCCTATTATATTATCTCCTCCCTATAGGACTCTGGGCAGCTTACTTTCCCTCATGGAACCTTCTTCACCTGGATGCCTTTATACCTGCAAAATATGCAAATATAAAAGGTTTTGATGGTTTGTTTGTAGGTGTGTCTTCAATGTCGTCCATATAAGAGCATCTCCAATATGGGACTTGAAGACATAGATACAAATAAAGTGTACATACTTTTAAAATTTTATACTTGCAAAATGTTCATTACATTTAAGAAAATAATGTATGGATGATGCGTCATCCAGTATCTGGTACAAGAAAAAAAAAAACTCTACAAAAATGTATTCCTTTCCCATTTGGGAAATGGTGATCTCTGATAATCATACCATGCAAATCTAATATTCAGTAGTGCATTTGCTAAATTATGGGTGACACTGGGATTCCTAGTTTACAGTGACCAGCTCTCAAGCTTTTGGACACTATTTCTCCATCACTATCTATGCATTTTCTTTCTTCCAGTATCAGAGTTCCACAGAAAATAATCCCATCTTGACCTAGTGAAAAGGGACTATCTCCAACTCTTATCTAATGGAAGAAAATAAATACCACATTCTCTTCCCGTGGTCTCCAGCCACCTAAATAAATGTCTATAGAAACAGTTTTTAGCCCTTAACATCACACGTGTCATACGCTTATTGGGGCAAATGCTGTTTCATGTACTACACAAAAAGAGAAAGCTACATGTGGATACCTGAGTCCTAAAAATACTCCCTTCTTATCTTCTAGAATGCCATTGACATCCTGGGCTTCAGCCCAGAGGAGAAAGTTGGGATCTACAAGCTGACAGGTGCAGTGATGCATTATGGGAACATGAAGTTCAAGCAGAAGCAGCGGGAAGAGCAGGCAGAGCCAGATGGCACCGAAGGTAACTGCATCTGAGGGGCTACTGAGTTAGACTGTGAAGGATGGTTAGGATTCTGAAAGACATGGGGACGGGGACATGGAGACAGATACACCATGGTGGGCAATGAAGCAAAGGAAGTAATGTGGTGGGAAACTGAGGAATGGAGGAGGTCCACAAGGGCTACCGAAATGGTCATGAATTTTCATTTGGCAAGTCACATAAACCACTGGCACTCCAAGTAGCAGGGGAATGAATCTGTCAGCCATCAGCCTCACCACATGTGGGGAACCTTGGAGAAAATGCACCAGGGTCTTCTACACAGGTGGACTATATAGGTACATGCTCCAGCAGGGTCCCTGGCCTCTTCCAGTCCTAGACACCATGTGCATCTTGTTCACAAGCAGAAAGAGCCCCACAAAGGGGACAGTGGAGGACAGTAGTCAGGCATGAGTGCCTCTGATAATGATACCAATTTGAGTTACCAATCAAGATCTGGCATCCACCGAGGGTTCACACCAGGTATGCTCCATGATAACCCTAAAATGTCAACACTGTCACTGCCCCCATGTGACAGATGACAAAACTGGAGCACAAAGAAGCAAAATCCAAACCCAAAGCCAGGCAGTCTGACTCTGGAGTCCAAGTTTTATACTGCTGTGCTTGCTACTGCACAGCTGCTGGAAACAGTAGAAAGGCCCGCAATGTTAAATGCGAACGATCACGGGCGCTATCAGAACTGAGAGTGACACCAGAAAAATGGTACCAGTCCACTTAAATGGGCAAAGCAAGAAGGGCGACAGTTTGGAGCGAGGCATGTGTTTGACCTTCGGTTAAGTACTTAACAAATACTACCTGGATTTTTATGAATTTATCTCCCTAAGCAGCTACAAGATGAGGGTCCCAGTGGGGGAGGGGGGTCCCTAGAGAGATCTGTTTCTCTGCCTTCTTAATGGGCTTCAGTGCCGGTGGCAGGTCCAGCACAAAGTCCATAAATGTCCACTGACCACATGGAACTCTGCAGTCATCTCTTGGTACCTGCCAGGCACAGATTCCAGTAATCCTACAGCTACCAAAACACTCTGCTGCTGAAGTCCCCTGGATAAACTGTGTTAGTATTTGCATATAACCTATGCATGTCCTCAGCTATATTGTAAATCGTCTATGGATGGCTCATTTTATCTGGAACTGTGTAAACAGAGATGCTGTATTGTTTGAACAACAACAAAAAATCAGCCCGTACGTGCTTAGTATAGATTCAATTCTTTTCAAAAATGTTATTATATTTATTTATTCTGTGTGTGAGAGAGACAGGGAGAGACAGAGAAAGAAAGACAGAGAGACAGAGAGAGAAAGAGAGACAGAGACAGAGACAGAGGGAGAGAGAGAGAGAGAGAGAGAGAGAGAGAGAGAGAGAGAGAGAGAGACTCGGCATTTACTTGGAGGTCAGAGAAGAACTTGTAGGATTCAGTTCTCTCCTTCCACCGTGTGGATCCTAAGAATCAGGCTCAGATCATCAGGCTAAGAAATCTTAAAAGACTAGACTTAATTCTTTCCCCTGGTATTTTCAAGCATAATTAGTGTCCACGGGTGTGGAACCCATGGGTACACAGTGTCAACCATAGTCCATGAGAGTATGAAGTTACCAACATGAAACCACTTTAAATTATCTCCAGATGGCTGAAGGCAGGGCCAAACTTTTGTACCTTCCTCTCAGCTATCAGTGCAGCACTTTGCACAATTTAAGAAAGTGCTTGACATGTACTGTCGGCAGTCTCCTTTTTCTGTATTATCAGACTCCCGTTCTGCTACGTAATTCATATGTTTTATGAAGCTGAAATATCAATAGGTCAAAAACCAATCAAGAAGCTTATTAGCTGGGGACATAGTTCAGAGATAAAGCACTTGCAAGTACAACGCCCCAGGTTATACCCCCAGCACCACAGGAAAACAAAAAAGGAGAAAAATAAGCTGGCTATTCGTAAAGCTTGTGTCTAGGAAACAAATGGGAAGTTCTTGAGGACAAAGGCCCCTGGACTATGGGTTGGACTATATCATGGACTAGTCCAGGCCTGATACACAGAGGAGCATACTGAGACATCAAACAGAGATTAATAGACACATTTCTGGAAGGAGCCCAGGCTAACCGGATACCTTAGTGGCTGAGTGGCTGCTGCTTTTGCATGACACCTTGTCTCTCCTCTTCCTTCAGTGGCTGACAAAGCTGGATACTTGATGGGCCTGAATTCTGCAGAGATGCTTAAAGGCCTGTGCTGTCCAAGGGTGAAGGTTGGAAATGAGTATGTCACTAAAGGGCAGAATGTCCAGCAGGTAATAGAGATGCTCTAAATCCAGCTGAGTGAGATATTTGGCTGTTTTAACCATCATCTTAGCATTCCAGCCCCAGAATTCAGTAGTATGTATGAAACTGACTTTAGCATGAAGGAATGCAAATGGAGGTGTGCTCACTGGTGCCATGAGGTCCCAGAGCCAGGAAGTGGAGGCCAGGCAGACTCTCTCTGGCTCTTTCTTTGGGGTTCCACATGCTGTCCTCTCCCCTGTTGTCTTTGCTAGATAAGCTTTGCCCACCTCTCTTGCCTGAAACCCCTCATAACTCCTAAGTTTGCATCTCCACATTTCCACTTTCAACCTAAGATTCAGACCAGTGTCTTTTGATCCCAATCTGGAATTTTCTCAAAAGACACTAAATCATCTAACCTGGATCAGGGGTTCTCCTCAGATTGAATGAAGCGTGTGGCCAGGGGCTGAAGTCATATGCTCTAATCACGGTTGTTAGGAAACTATCTTTTATAAGTAAAATAGCTCTCAGAGGAAAGGGAATATAAACTGGACATATGCCTCAGGAAATATTAAATACAGTGTTGAATGGTATGAAACTGCCAACATGCAACTGTTTTTGACCCTCATGATGTGAATTTCATGCTTTGACTTAATGCAAAACATAAAGACATTAGTATCTGTGTTGAATGGATATTCCTTTCTCAAGGTGACCAACTCAGTGGGCGCCTTGGCCAAAGCCGTCTATGAGAAGATGTTCCTGTGGATGGTCACCCGCATCAACCAGCAGCTGGACACCAAGCAGCCCAGGCAGTACTTCATCGGGGTCTTGGACATTGCTGGCTTTGAGATCTTTGATGTGAGTGGTTTACTTTGTGTTTGCCTAACTTAATTTCTAAATTCGCTCAAATGAATTTCTTTCAAACTTAAACTTTTTGGTGTTTGCACCCAGTTTAACAGCCTGGAGCAGCTGTGCATCAACTTCACCAACGAGAAACTGCAACAGTTCTTCAACCACCACATGTTCGTGCTGGAGCAGGAGGAGTACAAGAAGGAAGGCATCGAGTGGACGTTCATTGACTTCGGGATGGACCTGGCCGCCTGCATCGAGCTCATTGAGAAGGTAGGGGTGTTCCTACCTTCCCCTTGGCTGCACCCACACCTGCTGCAATGCCTCTTCTCGGCTCATGTACTGGCATCTCTAATGCCATTCCCCAAGGCCACGAGCCTTCAGATAGCTGAATTCTCCTGTGGAGAGAGAGTAAACATGTGGAAAGCACCCAGAATCTATTCTCATACCTAAAGAGGCACCTGCATGGTTAAGATACAAGAGTTCAGTTATCCCCATAAATGTGTGTGGAATTCTGGCCAGAACTATGGCATCTCTTATGTACTGAAATGCCCCAAAGCCCAAAGAGGAGAGACTGGGGACAGTGAGAGTCTTGGTGGGATGTTACTATGGAAACAAGGGATGACATTAATTTAAAAATATATTTTATTAACTTTATGTATATGAGTATTTTGTCTGCATTTACGTAAGTTCCCCATGTGTATACAATGCCTGAGGAGGCCAGAAGAGAATGTCGGATCCCCTGGAACTGGAGTTAATGATTGTTAGCTGCCATGTGAGTGCTGGGAACTGAACCCAGGTCCTCTGCAAGAACAGCCAATGCTCTTAACCACTCAGCCATCTCTCCAGCTCCAACAGTAACTTTTTACAAAAAACTTCCAAGTTGGGCATGGTGGTACATTGCTATAATCCCAATATTTGAGAAGCTTAAACAGGAGGATTGTTTGCTTGAGGCCTACCTGTCTCAAAAATAAAAATAAAAACTGTTAAGGATTTCCAATGACTTTTTTTACCACAACTCATGCTGGAATGAGCACTTGCTAAAACAGCAAGGAGACATCCAGACAGTGCTTCCATGTGCTTCGTGTTACTTATGGCTTTGTATGTAGCTGTATTTTCTTTTATTTTAAATTTTCTAAAAAGACTTTACTGAGAATTTCATACATCATATAAGGTGTTTTGATCAATTCCACACCCACTCTCTCCCCCCAACACCTGCCATATCGCCCCATCCCTTTTTCCTACAACTTGGTGTCCTCTTCCTTCTTCCTTCTTTCTTTCCTTCTTTCTTTCTTTCCTTCTTTCTTTTTAAATGGGGCTTTTTGCTACTCTAACATTATCCCTCTAAAGAGGTAACCCTAAAAATCTTTTAGGGATTAGATAAAAGCTCCCAAATACTTTTGACTTTTGACTTTTTTGGCTTTTGGAACAGAGTATGTTGCTAAGAGACCCAAGGACATTTTGACTTTTAGCCAAGAAACTGGCTACTTTTCTTTGGGGCCTTTTTACCCTAACTGCCTAGCCAATTCCTACCTCCTATTCTTATCACACCATCCTCTGAAGGGGTTACCCAAATTGCCAATAGGGAACAGGGACACAGACCTCTCTGGCTTCTTCCATGCTGAACATGGACTCAGGGTGAAGCAATTGGGGTACCCCTTCAGTGGGTCTATCTAAAAGACTCCCAAATTGCATAACTCTTATCTGTAGTCTGTAGGGA